>NW_008804546.1:1649119-1663474 GCF_000145635.1 Gaeumannomyces tritici R3-111a-1
CGGCGGCGGCGGAGGCGGAGGCGGAGCGTGAAGCACGACGGCCACGCGGTCGACGGCGCCATCGGCGATCTGGGCGGCCACGGCATCGACGGCGTCGCGGACCCAGGCGCAGACGACCGGGTGGCGGTTCTGCTGGACGGGCAGGTTGAAGGCCCTGGCGGACAGGAAGGTGCGCGCTGGGTAGATGCCGCGGTAGTAGAGGATGTTGTGGACCGCCACCGTCAGAAAGGAGTCGAAGGACCGCAGCAGGGTGTGCGCGTACGGGAGCGGGATGACCGAGGGGTCCTCTCCTCCTGGCGGTTGTAGCCCGCCCGCCGGCAGACGCACCGACATGTTGTCTTTTCTTTCTTTTTCTTCCTTTTTCTTTTTTATTCTCCACTGGTGGCTTCCCGGATCTTCTTGTTTAGGTAAAGACTGAGATGGCAATCTGCGTTGCCTTGCCGGGGCTGAGGACCAGGGTGCTTTCACCGGGTTCGGAAGCTTGCCGGACCAAACATTTGCCTTTGTCGTTTGCTGACGCGACGCGTGCCATTGGTGGCACGAAAACACGTGCGGCTTTTAGGTGCTGCGCGGGGTTCATGTTTCAACAGCTCGAGCACCGCAGCCAAGGTCAAAGTCCCCACTGTCGCGGGGGTTTATCCACCAGTGTCGCATCATCGGGAGCGGGCAAGTGCCATTGATTGATTGACCCTGGGGCCCCCTTAAACCATGGGCAGGTGTCTCCATGCCGCCTCCTCCCTCAAGCCCTAAACTCGCAGCCCGCTTGTCGTGTTTTTGCCCATCTGGTCATCGCACCTACCCGCCTGATTCCCCAACACACCAGCACCCCGCCATTGGGCCGCTAGCACAAGTCGTTGGCGCTTGTTGGCTGCGTGAGAGCTTGTCCGCATACCGCTCTTTTGGCCTGGAACCCTGGCGATCAGTTTGCCGGCACTTGGCTCTTTTTGGTCCTCGCCACCGATTTTCGAGTGCCGTCTACTTTATTAACTATACCCCCCTCCCACTGATCCCAAGCGTGCGTGCGTGCATTCACGACGCTTCCGCGGGCTAGGCAACCCACCTTTTTATTTTTATTTTTTTTATCCTTGTGTTATTTTTCCTCGTGTTTTATTCCCCTTCCTCTCTGTCGTCATTTCTTTTAAACCCCCCGAGAACGGTGCCCGCACCGAAGCAGCCTTTCGCCATGGAGGAACAGCTGATTGTGCTGCTAGCCAACACCCTCGCCACCGACGACGTGCGGAAGCAGGCCGAGGTCGGGCTCAAGCAGGCCGAGGCGAATCCCGCCTTCCCGCTGTCGCTGGCAAACATCGCCGCCCACACGTCGGTCGACGGCGGAGTCCGCATCGGCGCCCTCCTGACCCTGCGCCGCTTTATCGCACGGAACTGGACCGAGGACGCAGACGACGAGGAGGACGACTCCCCCCGCGTCCCCGTGCCCGACCACGTCAAGGACCAGCTGCGCCCCAAGCTGCTCGAGCTCGCCATCAGCGACGAGGACGACACCAAAATAAAATCCAGCGTTAGGTACGCGTGGGCCAGGGCTCCGCGGGCGCCCGCCTGCTGATTTCCGGGAACTCTACTGACGGCAGCCCCGCCCCCGCCGGCCTCTCCATGTAGTTACGCCGTGAGCAAGATCGCAAACGTCGACTTCCCCGAACGATGGCCCCAGTTGGTCCCGACGCTCCTCAGCGTCATGCCTAATGGCACCGACAACCAGCTCCACGGCGCCCTCAAGGTCCTTAGCGAGTTCGTCGAGGAGAACCTGAGCGAGGACCAGTTCTTCTCTATGGCCAGGGACATCGTCAGCGCTGTCTACCAGGTCGCCCTCAGTGAGGAGCGCAAAGGCCTCCTGCGCGCCTTTGCCGTCTCGGTGTTCCGGTCGTGCTTCGACCTCCTGGATATGGTCAAGGACGATCACCCGAAAGAAGTCAAGGGCTTCGCCGAGGAGGCGCTCAGCGGCTGGCTGCCCTTCTTCCAGCAGGTCCTGAAGTCGCCCCTGCCCGAGAGCGCGCCGACCCCGGCCGGGGCGCAGCCTGACGCATGGAACGGGCCGGTTGCGCTCAAGCTGCAGGTCGTCAAGACGCTTCTTAAGATCAAGGGCGTCTTCCCATCGCTGCTGCTGCCTCATAGCATCACCTTCTTCCAGTTGGTGTGGGAGGAGCTCTCTAGGCTGGAGGCGCCATACGCAATACAGTACCTCGAGAGTGACACCCAGGGCCGCCTCCAGAACGCAGACAACATTCCTTATACTCTCGACTGGCTCGTGCTCGAGGAGCTGGACTTCCTCAACCACTCCCTGCGTGCGGCCCCGGTCCAGAAGGAGCTCGAGGCCCACAACACCCCCTGGGTCCTTGATATGATCAAGCTGATCGTCTCCTTTTCGCGCATCACCAGGGAGGAGGAGGAGCTGTGGGATATTGACGTGTCACTGTACCTCGCCGAGGAGGGTTCCATAACGGCGAACTACACGGCGAGGACCGCGTGCGGTGACTTTCTCATTAAGCTTGGAGAATGGCTCGTCCTGCGCTCCGTCGAGGCACTCTTCACATACACCAAGACGCTGTTCGCAAGCGAGGGCAGCGACTGGCGCACACAGGAGGCATCACTCTATCTGTTCACCATGCTGGCCACGGACCTGCATGAATGCGAAAAGGAAATTCCCGCCGAGGTTGCACAGGGATATCTGGAGCTGGTCAAATTTGCCATTGGTCGGACCGAGCAGCCGCTCCTCCAGGCCCGTGGCTACCTGGTCGCGGGCACTATAGCAAAGGGCTTCGCCCCCGCTCTTGTTCTGCTCGACCAGACCGTCGCCGCCATCACATCGGACCCCTCAGACCTCGTCAACGTCGCGTGCATCAAGGCGGTCGAGAACTTTGTCAAGTCTGAATCGGTTCCGGCCGACCGCCAGGTCCACATTCTCAAGGCCGTCGAGACGTTCCTCAACGGCAAGGATCTGCAAGAGCTCGAGGATGCCGATGACCTGCTCGTGACCCTGACCGAGTCTCTCCGCGCCGCCATTGGAATCAATCGGAGAGTGGTGTTGGCCCCTGATGTCAAGTCCCTGGACCTGCTGTTCCTCCTGGCCCAGCACGGCGCTCAGAACTACCAGGTTACGATGCTGGTGAACGAGGTCTTTGAGGAGATCGTCCAGTACCTGGCCACCGATTCGGCCACGTATGCGACACTGTGCACCCGGGTTCTGCCAACCCTCACGGGCGCCTTCAACTACGCCGACGTAACGCAGAATGAACCGCTGATAACAGTGAGCTGAGAGCGCCTGTCTTGTCGTATATTTATGTTGACTTTACAGCTTGCTGACTCTCGAACTCGTCACCCTTTCTTAGCTTGCCGCCGAGCTCGTCGCAGTTCTGCTCCAGTCTGGAGTCGAGCCTCTGCCCGCCGGCATCGTCGCCCAGCTCCTTCCTAAGCTTAGCAGGATTCTGATGGAGTCTACCGAAGGAGAGATCCTCAGACCAGGAGCTGAAGCGGTGAAGTATATGGTTATGCATGACCATCATCAGGTGTTTGGTTGGCACGACGAGCAGGGCAAGTCTGGCCTGGAAGTCTGCCTATACATCATCGATCGCCTGCTCGGCCCCTCCATCGAGGACAACGCCGCGTCCGAGGTCGGCGGTCTGGCGGCCGAGCTTGTCGAGAAGGCGGGCCAGGAGCGCCTTGGCCCCTACCTTCTGAAGCTGCTGCAGGCTGTTGCGACGCGTCTGGCCTCCGCCACGGCCGCTTCCTTCATCCAGTCTCTAATCCTCGTCTTCGCGCGTCTCTCGCTCTCTGGCGCCGCCGACGTTGTTCAGTTCCTTAGTGGAATCGAGATCGACGGACAGAACGGCCTGCAGGTGGTCATGAGCAAGTGGTTGGAAAACTCTACCTTCTTCGCCGGCTTCGACGAGATCAGGCAAAAGTGAGATCGGAGCCCCCGTACCAGATTCACCTTGCAAGACTGTCCAGGGCGTTTATACTGACCATCTCCGCAGCGTCATCGCGCTCTCGAAGCTCTATTCCCTCAACGATGCCAGATTAGCACAGTGCACTGTCAAGGGCGACCTGATTGTCGATCAGACTAGCGACAAGATCCTGACGCGGTCCCGAGCCAGGCAACGTAGGGCATCGCCACAACCACCATTTTTGGCAATATGCACGCCGATATGTTTGCGTTTCTGACTTTGTGGCACTTTTGTTCAGTTCCCGACAAGTATACGTTTATCCCGGCGCCGCTCAAGATTCTCAAGGTTCTCATCGACGAGCTCCTATTCGCTTCAGGCAAGCAGGCCGCGGCAATGGCTGCCGCTGATGCCGCCAAGATGGCAGAACTTGACGAGGATGAGGGTGACGACGGCTGGGAGGACGAGCCCGGCGTGCTGGACCTCAGCCTAGGAACCACCAAGAACGACCTCATGTCGTACTTTGAGGGCGGCGGCAACCGTGTGCGAGACGACGAGACGCAACAATACCTGACGGAATTCTTCCTCCAAGCGGCACGGGAGAACACTGCCGGCTTTACCGAATGGTACGCGCAGCTTACCGAGGAGGAGAAAGGCAAACTCAACGAGATCGCGGCGCAATAGGTTAGCGACCAAGCTCGGGCTCGGGCGCAGAGCAACGCCGGCCCAAGCATCCACGTTACCCAGCACTGAGGCGCATCATGCCGCCCTGCTGGGCGTGTCGGAATCAAGGCCTCGCAGCTATGAATCGGGCCCTCTTGACGCAAGCCCAGCTGAGAGGGGCTACCCCTTGTGGAGTGTGCATTATAATGCCAGCTGCGAGCCTCGCAGCTAGATTGTTGCTTGATAAGGCGGGAAGATGAGAGATGATCACGGACATGGCGGGACAAGCCACCTAGCCTCCGGCCTACCCCAATAACCTCCCCAGTCACTACCTAGCCAGTGTCGGCTACTCTGCTGGAGGTTGATATATAGAAGATGGGCCCTGGTTCTGAACATTGTTGACGTAAAGTCGAAACATCCCCGAGATATCACATCAATCATCCACTCCCCATCTAACTGTCACCCAGTGGGTAATACATGTTACCAGTGTGTACTTCATTAACCTTTTGGCCCGGTAGGGGGCGTGTAGTCTATCTGGTTCTTCCGCATGATGTTGTCACAGGGGCAGGAAGAGAGACTGGACAAAACTTTTAGCGGGGACAACGCAGCCGACAGGCCGGTGGGTTAAGTAGCGGATAGGCTAGGGTAACGGTCTTGATAGCCTGGCTGCTCGGATTCACAGTGGTTAGCGACGAAGAGGAAATAATGGGAAGACCATAACCATGATCTCATGACTACGACGCGGAAGTCCGAGGCAACGCTTTATGGTATTTATAATGAGTAATTGAGCTATCAGACCGGATACCTCCGTCCTCACGCCACATGACAAGGTCGAGATGGGGGGATGTCGGGAGCAGGTTTACAGCCGACTGGGCATCCTCGCGGCGCCGTCCAACCTGACGACAACGCCGTTGAGCATCGAGTTTTCGATGATGTGCCTCACGAGACCGGCGAACTCTTCGGGCCTGCCGCCCCTCTTGGGGAACTCCATGGCGCGCTCGAGCCCCTTGCGGACCTTGTCCGACATCTGGGCGGTCATGGCGGTCTCGAAGACGCCCGGGGCGACGACGGCGACGCGGACGCCGTGGCGGGACAGGTCGCGGGCCATGGGCAGGGCGGCCGAGGCGACGGCGCCCTTGGAGGCGGCGTAGGCGACCTGGCCCATCTGGCCGTCGAAGGCGGCGGCCGACGAGACCATGACGACGACGCCGCGCTCGCCGTCGGGGTCGGGGTCGGGGCCGCTGCCGCCATCCCCGCTGGCTGCTTGCGGAGGCGACGACGAGGTCAGGTGCGGGAGGACCTGGCGGACCAGGTCGACGGTGCCGCGGAGGTTGATGGCGACGACGGCGTCGAAGGTGTCGAGCGACAGGGGGTTGCTTTTGCCGTCGATGATCTGAGGGCAGGTGTTAGTGTGGATTGTTGGCTGGGTTCCCGCGGGATAGGTGAGGGAGGCAAGAGGGTATTCAAATTACCAGACCTGGGAAGCCGACGCCGGCGGCGGGGATGACGCCGCCCAGGGGTTTTGCCGCCTCGGCGGCCCACGCGACGGAGCCGGCCACGGCGGCGGCGATGGAGTCGGAGTCGGTCACGTCGACCTCGAAGAAGTGGGCCCTCTCGGGGCCGAGCTCCCGCACGAGGGCGGCGCCGTTGTCGGCGTTCAGGTCCAGCACGGCGACGTTGGCGCCGTGGGTGGCCAGGTCGACGGCGCAGGCGCGTCCCAGGCCCGAGGCGCTGTCATCTTGCAGGGCGTCGTCAGCGTGCGGTCTGTTGGGCATGTGATTCCGGCTCTGAGGGCCGTGCTACAAGTGTGGACTTACCCGCCTGATATGACGAATGTGCGACCTTGGATTTTCATGGTTTCGGGTGTTCAATTTACGGTTTCCTTCTTTTTTTTTTTTTTTGCTGACCAAAAATATGAAAGCGACAGCAAGTATGATGTAATGCAGTTATTTACATGGCCGCTTTAGGAGGATGAGAGATGACTACGGCAAAGTGAGGCAGGCGGGTTCAGGATCGCCTGTGCCTCGGCTCAAGCTAAATTAGGTCAGTCCGTTTTGGACCATGGTCGCTAACGCAAAGCGTCGGCAGCGCGCACATGCCAGGTCCCGTTGGGCAGCCAGGCAGCGCAGCCAGCCGACTCACAGCACCCCTCGATTGGCCTGGGGCCGTGCTGCTAGAGCAGTGCATGCGGTGTGTGCTCATGCTGCCCGCTTTGAGTGACTGCAGATTTGAACGCCAAGCGTTAGCGGGGGGTTGAGTGAATGGCCCTGGAATGGAGACCACTGTGGGTTGGTGACGCCCGCAAACGCGCGCCAGTCATCAATCACAAACCCGCCCCCATGATATCAAACGACAAAGCTAGGGCCGGGGCGCAGCAGGCATTGAGACGAGAGCGCCAATAATCTCCAATCTTCGCACCGACAACATAATCCAACCAACCAACTCCAAGCCCCGGCCTGCCAGAGCTTTGGCGTGTTTGCGATCACCACCTCCACTCCGACCGCTACTGAGTCGTACTGGGAACTTTTTTTTTGTGCTTATCTTTTAGTCCTTTTCCTCCGCACATATTCAAACAACCCAACTCACTGGCGCGTGTCCGGGGCCATTCAACACCGCCACCGAGGGGAAGAGAGCAACCAACCTAACCAATGCGTCGATAGTGCCACACCTACCTTTACCTTCTCCCTTCCGGACGCCCCTCGAGTCCAAGAAACCGACAGCCAAACACAAAGCCACCATGACGCGGCCGAGGCGCTCCTCCGCCGCGAGCGAGGACAGTACCTCGACGGCACGCGACCAAGTGAGATTTCCTCCTCCTCGCCGCCCGTGAGAACGAACCTGCCCGCCTGCGCCCCTCGGGACTGACCCATTTTGGCTGCCTTGCTTGTAGGAACTTGGGAGTATGTACGACTATCTGGCCAAGATCATCCTTCTCGGTCCCAGCGGGTCTGGAAAGTGAGTCGCCTCCCGATAAGCCCCTCCGCCTGTGTCACCGTCTGCGTGCCGTCTCGGCCATCCCAGACCCCCCGCCATCCGCCCCGCCCCGCCCCCGACTCGGCCGTGCCAGAACTTCTCAGTCAGCCCGAGTGCTAACAACATCTTCCTCCCCTCCAAGATCCTGCGTCCTGCACCGCTTCGTTAAGAGCGAGTGGCGCATCCTGTCGTCGCAGACCATCGGTGTCGAGTTCGCGTCCAAGATAATCAAGGTCGGCACGGGCGCCCGGCGCAAGCGGATAAAGCTGCAGCTCTGGGACACGGCCGGCACGGAGCGGTTCCGGTCCGTGTCCAGATCCTACTACCGCGGCGCGGCCGGCGCCGTGCTCGTCTACGATATCACCTCCCACAACACCTTCTCGGCCCTCCCCGCCTTCCTCAACGACGCCCGCGCCCTCGCCTCCCCCAACTTGACACTCCTCCTGGCCGGCAACAAGCTGGACCTGACCCAGGACGGGCCCTCGACCTCGACCAACGACCTCCTGATGGACGGCCACGGCACGCCCTACTCGGACTACTCGATGCACCCGCCGCCCACGCCGTCGTCGCTGTCGTCGTCGCACGTGTCGGCCTCGTTCGCCTCGTCGTCGGTCGCGGCCGGGCTAGGGTCGCAGCTCCGCGCCTCGGTGGCGCCCGAGGGCCGCGAGGTGACGCCGGCCGAGGCGAACCGCTGGGCCAGCGCGGCGGGGATCCCGGTCGCCGTCGAGGTGTCGGCCCTGACCGGCGAGGGCGTCGACGACGTGTTTGGGCGCCTGGCCCGCATGATCCTGACCAAGATCGAGCTCGGCGAGATCGACCCGGACGACCCCATGAGCGGCATCCAGTACGGCGACGCGGGGCCGTCGTGGGGCGGCGGCGGCGGCGGGAGCGACGTGGCCTCGATAAAGAGCTCCATGACGGTCGACGACCTGGGTGCCGGCGGCACCAGGAGACGAAGGGGTGCCGGCGGCAGGAACCGCAAGAGCGGCATGGCACTGCGTGAGTGGGAGGAGGTCTTTACGCTCAGCAGAGGCCGGAGAGGATCGGGGTGCTGTTAACCGATTCATTCCCCCGCGCCCTAACTGAATCTTTGGTGGTTATTTTTTTGTCCGGCTCTCTTTTCCCCTTTTTTTTCTCCTTCTCCCTCTGTGTGTCTCCTTCCCCGCCATTCGCTTGCTTTGCGTGCTTGCTCCTCGTTTGTTCGATCTTCTTTCTGGATGTGATACCTCGGGCCTGTATCAGTGACCTCTGATACAGGACCTTCATTTGCATTTCCCCCTTTCCTGCCTTTTCACCCATATACCTTGCTGCTCTTTAGTTCCTGGCCATATACATATGCATATTCATGTCGCCGTCGACACCAGTGTCTTGCGGTATTTTAGCATCAGTCGCATCATCATGTCTTTGTTCGTCACTTACTCCATTTCGGACATCATATCAGTTTCTCAAGCGAATCCGGACGACGTTAACCGTTGAATTGACTTAAATGATGGAATTTGACGTGTAACAAGTCGTATGGGACAGGACACGCGGCTACACCCTCACGAGCACATCAGAATCCCGATAAGATTTGTTTGCGACGACCGACTTTATTACCATGTCGGCAGTTTTGCTCACATGCGATGATGTATGCCGAGCCAAACATACAGAAGTCGATGCTTATTGCGCAACGGAGCTGTCTCGTCCGCTGGAGGACATGCTCCTTCCGTGGTTGGCGGAAGAGGCCACCCCCAAGGGAAATTCATGACGCGCCCAAAGGACCCACCCACGTGGCATCCCGCACCGCCTCTGCAAGGGGCAAAGACTACCGAAGACATCAGTTAAGCCTGTTTGGGATTTCAATAAGCGACTGCTTTTAAAGGCGTGATGTCAGTGAGCCGGAGCTTCAATATCGACCGTACAAACTGCCTAGGGATTCCATGCTTGAGCACAGCAGGATCCCCACCTGGGGCTCCATCATCCCACACCCAACCCCCGCATTATAGCGAGGCTCCCCTCATCCCCACGACATCCATTATAGTGGGGTACCTTCCACCTCCCCCGTGGAAGCCACCACCACCATGCCACCTTCCCCGCCCTTTGAGGAAGGAGTCGTTCGTCGAGTTGGGACCGTCCACTTTCGAGCCCACATTCCGAGTGGAGAGGACATGGATGGGCTAGGATAGCTTTGGCGACGTTCCATCCCGTATTCGATTTCTTGCTTCAAATAGGGGCCATCCTCCCCTCCAACCGCACTTCCGCCATAGGTCGTGCCTTGTATCATGACCCTGACGGCCTCTTTTACACCATCTTGACAGCCAACCCTCGCTTGTCTCCGTAATATCAGGCGTGGGCTGCTCAGGAGCTGGCCAACATTTCTCTCAACGCCGCACCCAAATGGGACACCCCGCGTGCCCTCATCGTCCCTCTCCTGGAAAACACCCCGAGGCACACACGGAGGCTCCGCGGAGCCTGCGTATGGCATGGCTCCATCTCGAAAAGTCATCCCGCTCGACAAGGGCTGGGAGTTTAGGCAGGCGGACAAAAAGGATGCCGAGTTCCTGCCCGTCGCCCAGTTCCCGACCAACGTCCACCTCGATCTGCTAGCCCATGGCCTGATTCCCGACCCGTTTGTGGGTAAGAACGAGACGGACGTGCTGTGGATCGGCGAGGCCCAATGGACCTACCGAACCACCTTCTCTACCCCGGCCCCGCCGTCGGGTAGCGACGGGGGTGCCCGCGCCGTGCTGGCGTTTGACGGCCTCGACACCTTCGCCACGGTCCTGCTCAACGGCGCCAAGATCCTCGAGACGGACAACATGTTCGTGCCCGAGCGGGTCGACGTGACGGGCGCGCTCCGGGAGGGCGGCGGCGACAACGAGCTGGTCATCCACTTCGACAGCGCCTACCTCAGGGGCTGGAAGCTGGTCGAGAAGTACCCCGACCACAAGTGGGGCTGCTGGAACGGCGGCAACTCGCGCCTGGCCGTGAGGAAGGCCCAGTACCACTGGGGCTGGGACTGGGGCCCGGCCCTGCTCACCTGCGGGCCCTGGCGGCCCATCGCGCTCGAGTTGTACGCCGGCCGTGTGGCGGATCTGCACGTCGACGTTGACGTGCCCGAGAGCCTCGACTCGGCCACGGCCGTCGCGCACGCAGTCGTCGAGGGAGCGGGAGATAAGGTCCGGTTCGAAATCTCGCTGCGCGGGTCTGTCGTCGCCGCCGAGACTGTTCAAGCCGTGCCCGTGGACTCCAAGGCTGTGTCCGGGGCGGCCTCGGCCACTTTCCACATCCAGAAGCCCGCGCTCTGGTACCCCATACGCTACGGCGAGCAGCCGCTGTACACGGTTAAAGCAATACTTTTGGTGAGTGACGACGAAACCTCGGCAGCAGCCGAAATCGACACAGCCTCGAAACGCATCGGGCTTCGCCGGGCCGAGTTGGTGCAGCAGTCGCTCACGGACCAGCCGGGCACGTCGTTTTTCTTCCGTGTCAACAACGTGCCGGTCTTCTGTGGTGGCTCCAACTGGATCCCCGCCGATAGCTTCATCCCGCGAGTCTCGACCAACCGCTACCGTGACTGGGTGAAACTGGTGGCCGATGGCAACCAGTTCATGATTCGGGTCTGGGGCGGGGGCATCTACGAGGAGCAGGCCCTGTACGACGCCTGCGACGAGCTCGGCGTGCTGGTCTGGCAGGACTTCCTGTTTGGCTGCGGCAACTACCCGACGTGGCCAGAGCTGCTGGACTCTATCAGGCGTGAGGCCAACGAGAACGTCAAGCTGCTACGGCACCACCCCAGTATCGTCATCTGGGCGGGCAACAACGAGGACTACTCCTATGCCGAGTCGGTAAAGCTCACATACAATTACGCGGACAAGGACCCGGAGAACTGGCTCAAGACGGACTTCCCGGCTCGATACATCTACGAGAAGCTGCTGCCCGACGTGTGCGCGGACCTGGTTCCAAGGACGTACTACCACCCAGGCTCGCCGTGGGGCGGTGGCGTCGAATCGAGCGACCCAACTGTGGGCGACCTCCACCAGTGGAACGTATGGCACGGCAAGCAGGAGAAGTACCAAAACTATGACAAGCTCGTGGGACGGTTCGTGTCTGAGTTCGGCATGGAGGCCTTTCCATCGGTGCGCACCATCGACCAATACCTGCCTCTAGGCAAGCTCGACCCGGACCGGTACCCGCAGTCGAGCATGATAGACTTCCACAACAAGGCCGACGGCCATGAGCGGCGCATCGCACTATACCTAGTCGAGAACATGCGGTACGGGCCGGACCCGCTCGAGCACTTTGTGTACTCGACACAGCTGATGCAAGCCGAGTGTCTCAGCTCGGCATATCGGCTGTGGAAGCGACAGTGGAAGGGCCCCGGGCGGGAGTACTGCAGCGGGGCGCTGGTGTGGCAGATCAATGACTGTTGGCCGGTCACGTCGTGGGCCATCGCCGACTACTACCTGCGGCCCAAAATGGCCTACTTTGCCGTCAAGCGCGAGATGGCCCCGCTGACGGTCGGCATCACGAGGCGCGAGGACAAGACGGCGCGGGACGAGCACACGCGCGTGTACGTGAAAAGGGTCATCAAGGTCGAGGCGTGGGCCTGCAGCTTGAAACTGGAAGAAGTCACGGTCGACGTGCTGCTCCGGGCGTGGAACGTGGAGACGGGTGAGCAGACTTACGAGGAAAAGGTTGCCGAGGGCCTGGTTCTGCAGGGCAATAGGTCAACCGAGCTCCTTTCACGCGAGGTGCCGTTGAAGAGCAAGGACGGATCCAGCACGGACAACAACGACAATCTGGAAGAGGCAGGTCGCACAGTGGTGGCCGTCTACCTGGTGGACGCGGCGACGGGGGAGCAGCTAGCGCGGTACGTCAACTGGCCTGAGCCGCTCAAGTACCTTCACCTGCAGAAGCCCAAGGAGCTGGCGGCACGGCTGGTGAGCGGAGGAACTGCAGTGGAAATTAGCGCTGAGGTGCCAGTCAAGGGGGTGGCACTCGAGAGTGAGGACGACGGGGTCAAGTTTGAGGACAACCTGATCGATATTGTGCCGGGCGAAGTTGTCAAGGTCGGAGTCAGGGGGGCAGACGAGGGGACGGTGGTGACGACGCGGTATCTTGGTATGCTGGACTAGCTTGGGCTGTGCCTACGCCTACATGATAGGGCGCCGGGGATGTCGGGGCTCGGAGTTAAGAAAGCTAATCGCTGGGATCTGATTATGCCGATGGATCGGGCTTCCATAGGTCATAGGTGGACACACACACTTATCTCAACCATCGCCCCTAACAGGTGGGGGCGACAAACGTGTGGGAAGCTGTTAGTCAGCCAAGCTTCGGGCTGTGTCCCATGGCCGCGCTAGCTTTGCGGGGTTAGCGAATCCGACCAATCGGCACCGAGTCGAGGGAATGACATAGTGCATTGACGCAGTCGTAGTGCGGGCCTGCTCTTTTTTTCTCGATTCGCACCCGCCGCCGCGGAGTTCCAGTAAAAGTCCCAGTGAATGCAAATCCCGTCCCGCCTCAGCTCGCAATTCTTATTTGCTCATTGTGATTGCATCACAACCCCAAACCCATCCCCTCGGTCGCCCTTCCCCATTCTTCCATACCTACTACCTACCATATCTACCCAGACCTCCCCACCACTCCCACCACGATCCCATAACAAAAGAGCAAAAGAGTAAACTCGCCTCAGCAATTACGCATCCCATCAGCCCTCCAAATCCGAAATGCAGCCCCTAAGAACCGCCCTGCGCGCCGCTGGCAGGACAGCACTGAGGCCGACGCCCCTGCGCCGCGCTCCCATCGCTGCCCTGCAGCTCCAGACCCGATCCTACCACGAGAAAGATGAGTGCACCTGAAGGAGGAGACGGGCCAAGAAAATGGGTGCAAGCCGAGCTAACATGGACTGTCGCCAGCTTCACTGATCGACCACTACACGAGGCCCCGGAACCCCGGGTCGCTGGACCGCAAGGACCCCATGGTCGGCACCGGCCTGGTGGGCGCCCCCGCCTGCGGCGACGTGATGAAGTTGCAGATCAGGGTGGACAACGGCACCATCACCGACGCCAAGTTCAAGACTTTTGGCTGCGGGTCCGCCATTGCGAGCTCGAGCTACCTGACGGAGCTGGTCAAGGGCATGAGCATGTAAGAGAGTCGTCGCCGTCCTTTTCGTGACCGTGCCAAAGTCGCAGTGACAGAAGCTGACCGAACGCCGCACACACAGAGAGGACGCCGGCAAGATCCGGAATACCGACATCGCCAACAACCTTCACCTGCCCCCTGTCAAGCGTAAGTCTCTGGAGGAGCCTTTTTCCCACAGAGCTACCCGGCGCTGACACTCTTTCTTGCACACAGTTCACTGCTCCATGCTCGCGGAGGATGCCATCCGCGCCGCCATAGCCGACTACCACACCAAGAACCCGCCCACGAACCTGGCAGCGACCGAGGCCAAGACGCTGGACAACTAGACCGGTCAACCAGATTTCCGCACTAGGTAAAGCTAACACGGGATCAAGAACATCAAAAAAAAAAACACGGACAAAAATAAAAATTCAAAGAAAAAAGATGGATGCCATGTTACTTTGGAATAAAAGTACATAAATACCCCGGAGAGATATAGGAATCAGGCGAGTCTGTTGGGAACAAGGTTCAGTGGAAGGGTGTCGAGTTTTCGCATTCAGGCATTGGTATTTGGCGGCAGGAATCGACGGCGAGTCAAGGCAGCAGGACAGTGTGCACTGGCGCGGTTCAAGCAAGGCACAAATTGGAATCACAAGACTCACCTATCTCCGCTCTACGATGTATCTATCTAATACGACAGCAGCAACGAATGTAGCTGCAA
>NW_008804546.1:1664264-1675190 GCF_000145635.1 Gaeumannomyces tritici R3-111a-1
CTGCGCGCCGCCGCCGCCAACGCGTGCCCGCACCTGACCTGCCTGCGCTCCGTCCGGGGCTTCGCGCGCCAGGCCCACCTCGCGCGCCACCTGGACCTTGTGCACGGCGAGAAGCGGCGGCCCGGCCGGGGAAGGGGCAGGAGCAGCAGGAGCGCCAGCCGCGGCCGGTCGCGCGGTCGCGAGGCGGCGGCGACCGACGGCGACGACGACGACGACGACAGCGCCGACGAGATGGACGGCGCCATCCACGTCGATGGCTTCCTGCAGCCCATCAAGATCCGCTCGGGCTGGCGCGCAAAAGACACGCAGCAGCGAGTCCGCAGCACCAAGAGCGTGTCGCGGGGTCGGGCTAGGGGCTCAGAGGAGAGGGGGCAGTGAGCCAGGTTGATAGAGGAGAAGGTCGGAGGGGTGACGGTTGCGTCGAGAGGACTGCATTCATATCATGAATGTTAAACTAAGGCGAACTCGTCCGGATCGATCCGTAAGGGTATCAATATACTCGAGTAGCAAGTACAGCAGTAAAACGAAGCCGCACGGCAACTACCACCCAAGGAAAAAAATAAAACATGGCCGCCCCAACCAAAAAACCAAGAGCGCCTCTACGACGCCCATGAATACACGTCTAACAATCCATGCCCTAAGCCCAGCCAAAAGCAAACAGGTCTGAGCGCAAGGCCCTGCCTATGATATAAACGATGAAAAACAAGCTGAATAAATCTGTAAGTCCCGCCGCCCTCAATGCAGACGCGGACTCTTCCTCCTCGACATGCTCTGCGACAATGCTGACGAGGGCGGCATATTCTCAACTCCGAGGGACGCCGCCTTGCTTCCCGGAATCTTGCCGCCGCCGCCCACTTTTCCGTGGCTACCCGATGCCGACTTTCTCTTGCTGCGACGAAACAGGGGCTGCATCTGCCCGTCCCCTTCCTTGCCGTTCGCCGTCGTTGTCGCCAGGCCCGAGCCTAGAGACAATGTGCTAGCGCCTGCGCTGAAGTGGACGCCTCCGGCGGCGAGGTTCGGGTTCACTTCACGCAGGCTAGTGCCGAGCGGGTGCCGCGGCTGGTTGCTAGTGCTGATGGAACCCGACATGGTTGACGACGCCGACGGGGACCTCGGGCGCAGTATGCCCGAGGCATCGCTGTCCAAGTCATTGAAGATGGTGGGCGCTGTTTTTGAGGGGGTGGGGGCAGGCCCATCGTCGTCATGCAGCCGCGCCAGCCGAGATGGGGGAATAGCAGTCCGCGGGAGATCCTTCGGGTAGAGGTACTGGGTCTTTTCGGGCGTATCGCCCGTGGGCTGGTACTCCTGTAGAATAGTGTTCGATATGGCGTCTCGTAGGTTCGAGAGGGGGTGGCAGACGTTAACGTCCAGCGGCTCCAGTGATTCCTGGAGCTCGGCATGATCAGCCTCGAGCTCCTCGCCGACGGCCTTGATGCGCTCAAAGCCATCTTTGAAGCAGGCCGAAATGTCTCCGTACGAAGCCTCGACGGTTTGAGACAGCTGCTGCACCGCGCCAGTATCCCGACTGAGGTGCGTGGCGTTCTGGGACCGGGCTCGAGTGACGAAGCCATCCAGGTCCTGCATCTGCACGTCGAGGTCTCGCATCTGCTCGTCGACAACACGGACTGTCTCGGCGTGGATGGACTTGGTCGTGGCCTGGATCGAGGTGCTGTGCTTGTTGGCGGCCTGGAGAGTTCCCTGGTCAGCATCCTCCTGCTCGAGCAATCCAAGCATCGCCAAGTGTTGCAACTTACATTCCAGTCTTCCTTAACCTTTGTCTTCAAGGTCTCGTTGGATTTTCCAACCTCACTCTGCATCTCGCTGTCCTTGTCGGCCCAGGTTTCCATCCCCTCCGAGTACTGGACAATGTTGTCCTCAAAAGCGGCGGTTGAGCTGAGCATGTCCTGGCTGATCTGAGAGGCCTTGGCCGAGAGGCGCGTCTCCTGCGCATCTCCCTGGTTGTTGATGAGGAGCGTGATCTGGGCCAGAAGAAGTTTCCTCTCCTCGGCGGCCTGTCTCCGCTCCTCGGCCACAATCTCCTGGATCCGCGACGATGCGACGGCGTTGGACTGAATCAAGGACTCGCTAGCCCCTTCCAGCTGCCGCCTGAGCTTATCAGACTCGGTCCTTTGAGATATGAGCGTCTTGGACAGGTCCTCGAACATGGCCTTGAAGTCCTTGCCGAGGCTGTTGTATGACGACTGCAGCTGGCTGTGGAACTGGCTCAGCTCGCTGACCACGTCTGCCGCTATCCTCTCTGCGGCGCCTGCAATGACCTGTAGGCTCTCCCCCACACGTTCCTTGATGTTGTCCCGTACCACCTTGATCTCGTCCAACACTGCGTCCATCTCCTGCTTCGACTGCGCCTTATGCTCCAGCAGCTGCTCCTTGGATGCCGCGAACTGTTCAATGTGCTCGTCCAGGAACGCCTGCGTCTCCGAGAGCTTCTGCAGCTCGGCCTGGACAAAGAACTCGACTCGTTCTGACACGCTTGATATGTGCTCCTCTTGGTCTTGCCTGAACTCCTGGATGCGGCCCTCGACCATTTCCGTCACATCCGCCACCTGATCTTGAGACGTCGCCCATGTGCTGCGGTTGAGGCTCTGGAGATCCGACTTGCGTTTGTTCTTGGCACGGAGTCCGCTGACATCCCTAACCGTTCTGTCCAGAGTGCCAATGAGCTCATTGCCTAGAGTAGCAAGCTTCTCCTCGGTTTCTTGGTGGGCCTTGCGCAGCTCTGTCTCGTCTCCGAGCGCCTTGCGTGTCGCCGTCAGGACCACCTCTGTCTGGTCGAGAACCTCCTTGGTGTCGTCAAGCTGGGCCTTGGTGCCCTCGTTTTCCTTCTTGAGTCCCATGAAGCTCGAAGTGAGATCAAAGAGCTCCTGGACCTTGTTTCGCAGGTTCGTCTCCATAGTCTCTATCTTGGCAGACTGCTCCTCGGTGAGAATCCTCCGCGACTCGTTCTGCACCGTTAGCTCCTCGTATGATTCGTTGGAGAGGTAGACGCCGTTGCGCTGCCTCGTCGTGACTAGCTCTCCTCTCAGCTTCTCGATCTCGGCCGTGAACTCCCGGAGCAGGGTGTGTTTGCTCATTATCGTTTTTATCTGGGGCTTGTTCCGGATGTTCTTCGCCCGGAAGGCATAGTCCAGCGTCGATATGGTCTCCTCCAGGTTGCTTTTCGCCGGTGATATGGTGGCGATGATGCACGTCTTGGTCTGGCCTCCAAGGGAGTCTTGTAGGAGCCTAGTGAGCTTCGACTCTCTGTAGGGGATGTGGTGACTCTTGTCACCCTGGGCGCTGCGGTCGACCAGCGCGTTGATGACGCGCCCCAGGGTCAGCAAGCTCTTGTTGATGAGGCCAGCCTCAGCCGCCCGCTTGTTTTCGGCTCCCGACCTCTGGATGTTCTCGCTGCCAGCCAGGTCGACGAGGTTGAGCTTCCCCGCGCTAACATAATCCTCGCCGTTCTCGCCCGGCCTCTTGACGTATACTGTGATGGTGAAGACGGTGTGGCTTCGACTACTGAGGTCGTTGCACTTGGTGGCGGCCACCTGCCTGCGGACACTGCCTTCCTGTAGGCGTTTTATGCCTTCAGCAGCAGATGTTATGTGACGCTCTTCCATGCCCTGCACCACCGTCGTGGAATGGCCTTTCCTCGAGTTGTCGTCGTATATCCTCAGCTTCGCGCCGTCGTCGGCTGAGAGCAGATCCCGCAACTCTTCGTTGTAAAGTTCGATAAACGAGCACCGCACGCAGTTGTCACTTTCCTCGGCCTCCAGCTTGTTGAACAGCGCCTGCAGAACGCGAGGGATGATGCCGGCAGCATCCGACAGTATGCCCATCGACTCTTGCATGTCGCCCGTCATCGTGTAGGTCTTGCCGGTTCCTGTTTGGCCGTAGGCGAAAATCGTGCAGTTGTATCCCGTGAGCATCTAACCAAGCAAGACACGTTAGTTCCCCAACCCATGAACCGTACAACTATCAGCACCAGACTGTGCTCCAAGTCCCGCTCACCTCGTCGAGAATCGGCTTGACCGTGTCCTCGAATATCATGCTCTGGTCGGCAGCTGAGGAATAGACGCGGTCGAAGTTGTATGTCTTGTTACTTAGAGCGTTGGGGCCCATAGAGAGATCGACGACAGCCCCCTTCACACCCGCCGTCGAAACCACGACGGCGCTGTTCTCGCGCACCTCGCGGTCGTTGCGGCCTCTGCAGCGGACGACGACATTGATGTTGGTCCCGGCGTTTCCGTCACCAGCGCCCGCCTCGGCGTCGAAGTCGCGCTCCTTACGCTTGGTGCCCGTGGTGGCGACCGAGGAGACCGAGCCTGTTGGCGATACAGCACCGGAACGGTCTATCCGAGACGCGACCACCGAGCCATGGCGGACGTTCCTCGCCGTCGCCGTGGATGAACGCACGCCGAGTCGAGAGCCTGCGCGGCCGATAGCGGTCGGTCTCGTGGTTGAGGGGCCGGGAAGCCCAGAGGTAGAGGCGCCTGTGGCCCTGCGCCGCGGTGGCTCCCGAGTCGAACTCATCTGGATGTTGGCGTCCGCACCTCGACCTCTCCCAGCCGGTCGGGGGTTATGGAGGGGGCGGCCGATGGTGTGACGTGACGCCGGATACAAGGTGGGAGATATAAAAGGCTGTCCACAAACGCGAACCAAAAAGGAAGAAGCAAGCCAAAGGCAGCGCGCAGATAGTGTCAGATATGATAATGGGAGTTGGGGCTACAGTAAAAAGCCAAAAGGAACCTTGGTTCGTATGCTGGGCTTGTATGGAGGAACCCTACTGTGTGCAGGTACCTTGAGCTTGCTGGCCGAGGGCGATTTCATTTTGCCCAAGACCAGGCTTGTTGACGATTCCGGTTGGAGCGCCGCGCCTGCTGCATCTGCATGGGTAGAGCTCAATTCCATTGGTCCGTGTTTGTGGGGAAGGCGCGGTCAACAGTGGGCCGGCAGGGTGGGTTGCCCGAGTAACACAGCATCAGCCAACCAGACGGCGGCGCGGGCACGGGCCAATCGCAGCTGCCGCCCCAGGCTGGCGGGCGAGGGAGCTGGGATCGCCCCGCGCTGGCACCCCTTTAGGCAAGGCAGCTGGCTGACGCACCAGAGACTGCAGGGGTCAGCTGGCGGGCCCAACCCCCAACCGAATGACGTCTCAGCCCAGCTGCCCCTCCGCCTTGGTGTCGGCCGCGAAGGGACGCATCACGCGGAAGCTTCGACCGTTAGACCAGTTAGTCAAGCAAACGGAAGCAGCCAAGCATCCTTATGTGAGCCTGGCGCGTGCGTTGTCCGTTGTCCAGATGCCTGGGTCCGCTTTCAACTCCTGCTTCCATCATTGTTCTCGACGCGGGGCGGCTCCAGCTAAGCGGTGGATGAAAACACCCCATCATCAATCAAAACTCCCCTACTGCTCTTCCTTTGCATCCAACAAGCTGGCTGGCCTCCAGTTGATCCGTCGGCTCACCCACCGCCGACATGTCGCTCTTCTCAGCTCAGCTGTATCCGGGTCAGGCCTTGGGGTTCTTGGGTCCGTTTGCTTCCACAGCCCTCCCTACCTCCTGCTTGGTGACCATGACCGCTAACTACTGAAGCTGCCGACGCGCGTTTGCAGTCCTCGGCGCCTCTCTCCATGATATCCTCACCCGTCTAAAGGCCGAGCCTCAGCGCTTCCCCAAACTGGATCTGATCTACTCTCCGAACGAACCCATCAAGGAGCCCGTCATCGTCAACCTTCCTTCAAATGGCATTCGTATCCGCTTTGACGGCCCCGAACAGAGGTTGCGCCTGGTTGAAGTAATCGATTTTACCAAGAACCACATCACATTCAAGGAGTCCAACAACGAACGCGACCTTGTCCGCCCGCCCGGAAGCGGCTCGACTATTTCGTCGACGGATGCCGTCGCGGCCGGCCCCACCTTCAAGCACATATACAACCGTTTCCTAGGCCCGACTTATGACGGCGAGTTTGTTGGTGGTGGCGACGACAAGGAGGAAGGCACCTATGTGCTGTCTTATCCAGGCGTCGCCTTCACATTTCCTATGCCTCGGTCGGCATACTCGCCAAGCAAAGACGTCATGTCATTGCTTTCGCACAATGGTACCCAGACAGCTACCTCGATGGCAGTATTTAGCGGCGATTCGTGGGCCCAGGCGCGCGACGCCCTCTGGACTGACCCTCTGCCAAGCCTGAAGACCTTCGCTCCCCTGGCCAAGAGTGCGAAGGACAGCACCAGCCCGGACGAGGTGGCTCTGGTCCGAATCCATGGTGGCGGCAAACTTCAACTCGTGCGCAAATGGAACTCGACATGCAGCGCAACGCACAACGCCTCGGGCCCGTCGGCTCCTGCGTCGCTTGGACACTCGGCGCCTTCAACCTGGATCACTCTGGGCGAGACGAGCGCACAAGATTTAGTGGCGGAGCTAGGCCCTCCCGACGCCATATACCGCAAGAATGACCAGCGCATGTACATTCACCGAGTCCGAACGGCAAGCAACAGCCGAACGCGCCCGGAAACGACATCAGCCGGAGACCTCAAGCCCGGCAGTCTAGGAGCTCGTGACGATCTGACCGATACCGACTTGTCAGCCAACACGGCCTCGGACGATGACGATGACGAATCGAATGGCGAGGCAGTCGAGGATGAGTATGCCGACAATGTTGCGGGCGAGTGCTTCTACAACTACTTCTACCTCGGCTTTGACATACTTGTGTCGACACCAACTACACCATCTCGGCCCCCACCTTCACTGTCGCAACACGGAGGAGATGAGCAGAACACCCTCCCATCAGAGTCAACAGACCGGCTCGTGGCGGTCAAGATGATTCTCCATGGAAATGTGCCGGGCTCCTACCCTTTCAACCGCCACCGGCGCTGTCGATGGGAGATAGCCTATCTCGATTACGAGGGGGCTGGCGCTGTGGACTCGGAAACACCCTTTCCTGAGATGGAGGAACGTTTGCGCGAGGAGTGGCGGCCGGCGTACGCTTCTGAGGCAGATGCGAGGCAACGGCAGCGCGGTATGGTCCTTAACCGCGGCTGGGGCGACAGCCCCGGGAGCAGCATCGAGCTTCTCGGAGATTGGGAGGGCGACAGTGTGGGCATGGGTGGCAGGAGCGGCAGTAGGAAGATGGGCAACGATGGCGTCGGGGGCGAGAACTCGACGACGACGCTCTACGGGTTCCCGGGCCTGGTATTCGAGGTTCTGCGCAATGGGTTTGTCAGTGCAGTGACAGTATTCTGAGCTTCATTGGGTGTGTCTGGGCTTTTGGGTAGAGAGGCGTTTGCGTTCCATGTGCGACGTGCATTTGCTTCTATCGGTTCGGGTCAGATGGCGTTTTGGAAAGATTGACTTTGCGGCCTTATCATTGGCACACTAGATCACACGTTGGGGACGACCAGACTATTTGCTTTTTTTTCTTGGGTTGCTCGAGTGTTTTGCTCCACGAATGCTCGTGACGGGACACTATACTCTCCCAGCTTGTTATTTGGTATCGCTAGAGGCAGTTAGACAGATGGGCGGGCTCTCCAATTCTAAACATGTTGAGTCCAAACTACGTCCACAGTAGAGCTCCTGCCGGCCACGAAATTCTTCACGTAAAGCTTATAAGAAACCGCAGCATCTATAATTGCTCTACATTACTCTACACAGAAAACAAGTCCTCTGAAAAGTTTGAAAGCCAGCCCTTTAGATCCTCCCTTCGCGCCAGCATCGCTCAACTATACACACTCTCGCACTATGACAAAAGACAGGTTTGCACAAAGGCTGCTGGTATTACAGCGAGGACATGTCGATTCTGCTGTCCCAGTTTAGCCCTGGACTCCGGAGGGGGCGGTGCAAAGGATGCCCTGCTCCAGCTGTGCGGGTTGAAAACAACCATGTTAGAAGCCTTGCTATCATCATTCACGCCACAATGGAAACAATGGAATAACCAGACAGGCACTCACGATGGGGATGGCGCAGCAGCGGGCGCGCTGGCCGATCTCGGCGCAGATGGCGCTGAACTCGGTGCCGTTGGAGGGAGTAGACAGGGCTGTTGGTTCGTGAAGAAGTGCGGGGGTTAGCATATGGGGAAGTGAGTATCTCAAGTATTCTCTCCCACGGCGCATGGTGGAACCTACGGGTGCCGCAGTCCAGGTTGACGACGCCGAGGACGTCGGTGGCGCAGCACAGCGCGGTGCTCTGCAGGCCGCTGCAGGGCGTGTAGGGCACCTGGCGCTGGAGGAGCTCGGCGGCGGGGAGGGCGACGGCGGCGGCGGTGGCGAAGAGGGTGGCGAAGACGGCGTTGAACTGCATTTTGACGGTTTGGTGGTTTGTTTTTGGTTGAGTTGGAATGTGGAGGAGTTTGGTATTGAGGAGCTGTGAGCGCAAAGGAGTATATTGGTCGAGTTGAGCGGAGGTAGAGGCTGGGTCTGGATCTGCTGGGTTTGTGGATGGGGAACAAGACTTTTTCCATCTGGAGTCAACGGGACAAGCCTGGATATTTATACACGGCGAGGATCAATGCAGGCGGGGAGAGTGTCTTTAGAAAAGCAAGCACCAGTATGCGTGTATGTGATTAACATCGTCATGCTGCGACAGAATCACGGCTGCCTTCCTTGGAAAAGTTCCCTTGCCTCTTCACCACCACCTGTTCCGAGCAGCAGCCAAGGAGGCCTCCACCTGAAGGAGAGCGCAAATGAGAAGTTCAAGCAGCCTCAACAAAGACTAGCTGTAGCAGTACGATGCATCAAGGCGCCTTAGACGTTGCATTTAGAACGTCACTACCACTATCGCTTCAGGACAGGTACAAGCAATAGCAGCCCCTAGCTGGGCATCTGGAGCCATAGCGCTGTTTGGGGGAGAAACAGTAGAAGCCTAGGCAGGGAGGTCGACGATCGCCACGTCCTCTCCGTTCCTGTTGGCGAATCAAGGCCAAGACGCAAGGAGAGCCCAGTCAATAAAAGTGCATGTTAAAGAGGGGATGGTCGTCATCGATCCTTCATCCGGCAGGGCTTATTTTTTTTTTTTTTTTTTTTTTTTTTTTTTTTTTGATATGAGTGCAGTGTCGTTGCAGCAGCCGAACCGGAGGGCCTGCAGCGATGGGAAGACGGACAAGGGGGTGGCTGGCGTTGCATTCGCCCTGGGAGGACGGAGCACGGAGATACGGCCGAGTCCCGTCAATGGCACGCTGTCGCCATGACCAACGCTTGTCAACGTCTTGCTACAGTACAGTCGATACACCGAGAACCATCATGCCACCGAAGACAGGCAGGAGGGTGGGGATCCTGGGCGTCGCCGTCGCCTAGTGAGGCCGTCGGGCAAGAGAGGGCATGCCAACGATAACGACGATGGACGGGAAGGGAGTTCCGGTCTGACAACCACTGCTGTGTCCAGAGCCAGAGAAGAGAACAAGGAGGCCAAGAGAACGAGGGAGCCCACCGCCACTAGACGGGGATGACCGCCGGACAGAGCGGGCTCGGCACACGCACACAGGCCACTGCTAGGGGGGGGGAGACAACAATAACCGAACCACCGGTTCGAGACGCATGGTTCCGTCAATAACGGTCTTTGAGATCGGCATGCCGTCTAACCCCACACAGGAGCCTCGCCCGATCCGATATACGTCAGGGGCCGCCCGATATGGCTAGGTCATAGAAAGCTGAGAGGCCTGCATGACAAAAAACTTGGCGCGTCGAGGGGCGACGAGAGGCTCAACAGAACGGTTCCACTGTGCCACAGCGTTGCACCCAAAATCAGGAACAGGAGACATTTCCCTCTGCGGGCAACCGCTATGATTGCCTATCTGGGCAAAGGCTCTCCCCAGGGCCGGAATCGACATCATCGTTCACCAGCCACGCACTGACCGACATCATCGACATCGCCACTTTACGAAAAATCATAACGGCTCGCCTGCAGCCGCCGTCGAATCGCTTCAAGCCGTTGCCTCCGCTTAGAGGCCGTTGAAGGCCCGAAATAGCATCGTGTTACTGCACGACACGGACATGGAAAGTGATGGGCGGTGCTGAAGCCACAAGAGCGACGACACGAGCTGCGGGGGCTGCTGATCCCTTTCTGAGACGGGAGGAGGCTGAACAGAGCAGATGGGAATATTGAAACTTCGCATCACCGCCAGGAGCAGCAACTGGTAGTGTTGCACGGCGTTTTGACAGCCTGAGCTGACCTGACTGGCTAATGCCAAGGTGCTAGCGCCCTTGACGATGCACTCGCAGCGAGGACGAGATGGTATTCTCTAAGCGAGCACATGCGACCCAGGCTGGCAGCCAAGCCTACGTGCCAAACTAGGCTGTATCAAGAGGGTAGGCCGAGCCGACTGCCTGCTTGCATGTATGCGCAGGAAATTGATGAAAGGGCTTCGTCAATCACCGTATCGGATGCTCCAGCCTGTCAGGGTAGGATAAAAGGGGAGAAGATAAAGCAGTGACGGCATGCGACAAGAACAAGGGGCAACAAGGGTATCGCCAAGTGTTGCGTCAACACGTCTCCCCCAGCACGGTTGTAGCAATACGCGGTACGGCCGCAAAGGAGAAGGGGAGGGGATAGAAGAGGATGAAAGAAAAAGGAGTGCGCCATTGCGTGTGCAAATCGGATTCACCAGGAGAGTGGTATTCAGAGATGCGAGAGGCGGAGATTGGAATCGATAGCCATCTGCAGCGCAGCTGAGATGGCACGGTCTGGCCAAAAAAGTCTGGACCGCAAATTTATTCCCCACCACCACAAAAAAAAGGAGCTCATTCAATCTGCAATTATTTTACCCTCTGCATTTATAAAAAGCGAAAAACGTTATTGTGGCTATAAGTAATGCTTTTTGCATTAAAATAATTACAAATTCCTTGAACGCGTGTTTTTTTAGGTGTAGAATGCGGCGCGGGCATGTTGTTTGGCTTTGGTGCTGGTGCAATTGTGTTGGGAGAGGTAGAATTTAGG
>NW_008804546.1:1675333-1693731 GCF_000145635.1 Gaeumannomyces tritici R3-111a-1
ACAAGAACAAGGGGCAACAAGGGTATCGCCAAGTGTTGCGTCAACACGTCTCCCCCAGCACGGTTGTAGCAATACGCGGTACGGCCGCAAAGGAGAAGGGGAGGGGATAGAAGAGGATGAAAGAAAAAGGAGTGCGCCATTGCGTGTGCAAATCGGATTCACCAGGAGAGTGGTATTCAGAGATGCGAGAGGCGGAGATTGGAATCGATAGCCATCTGCAGCGCAGCTGAGATGGCACGGTCTGGCCAAAAAAAGTCTGGACCGCAAATTTATTCCCCACCACCACAAAAAAAAGGAGCTCATTCAATCTGCAATTATTTTACCCTCTGCATTTATAAAAAGCGAAAAACGTTATTGTGGCTATAAGTAATGCTTTTTGCATTAAAATAATTACAAATTCCTTGAACGCGTGTTTTTTTAGGTGTAGAATGCGGCGCGGGCATGTTGTTTGGCTTTGGTGCTGGTGCAATTGTGTTGGGAGAGGTAGAATTTAGGCGGGGGAAAAAATTTACGGTCCAGGCTTTTTTGGCCAGACCGTGGATGGTATCGGATGACGGGGGCTGGAAGGCAAGGGAGGGTATAAAAAAAAAGAAATAAATATTCGATACCCTGCAACTTTGGATTTCATGGCATTTTTAAACAGCGTGAGTGGGAACTGTCTGGGTGGAGAAGGCGGTTCTGGTCCATGACGTTATTCTCAGACGACCACAGCCTGTTTGGGTGGTCCAGGCTCAGAGGGCTGTCTTTACAAGAATGGAGACGACAGTCAGGCCCAACGCTGGCCTGGCGTGATTCTCTCGTCCCTGGGAACCACCATCGAAGATTCCCCTGGAAGATGGATGAATGGGAGTACAGATTGCAGGTCGTATGGTGGTGGAGAGCCGCGGGAAGGCATAGTCGCATCGACAGAGGGACTCACGATGGCTGCTCCTCGGTTCCACGAACCGTCGGCGTCGCACGCGGCCCACGGTCCGCTGCACGTCGGAGCTGCGAGCAGGAGTTGAGCGCACAAGACAGCCGCTACAGCCTGGCCTTGTCTTACCGCAACTGGCATCTGGACCAGCGCATCAATCGCCTCAGCTAGGCCCGTCGATCTGAGCTGGCGCCGATTTCGGTCTGGAATTCACATGCCGAGCGCCAACTCGAGACCGTCTTGTCCTCGTGTCCTGGTGTCCTGGTGTCCTGCTGACGTAGAGGTCTCACGGGGTGCGGTCCGGCAGCCGCCATGCTTGGCCCCGTCTCCCCGCTGGCTCCACGCGTGCAGTGCCGATGCACCAGCATTAGTGCAGACAGGCGGACAGAAAAGAGTGAAAACACCACTGCTGGGGGCATAGCTAAGGCATAGCACTGCTGATTGGCTGACGGTCCTGCCAGCGGCGCGCTAGCGATAGGTCGGACGGGCGCGGTTCCTGGCTGGGAAGAAATGAAAGCACGGAGAAGATCATGGAGGAAAAAAAGGGCAGAATTTCTCGTTATAGCTTGCATGGATGTGGTCCAGACTCTGGACTCCAGAGTGTGGGCATTCGCTGCATTCATATCTACATTTTGCAAGCCCACAGCGTCGGCTTCCGGTGGCGACAAACAGCCCCCTTCGCTAAATACAGAATTGAGCGCTTCGCTAAATCCAGATTTGGACCAAAACGAGAGCACGGCCAGGGTCTTCCTTGGTTGTGGATGCCACCAGACTGCAACCCAACACTTTTTCCGCCGTTCCCAGATCGTCGGGCGGTGTCGCTTCTTGGCTTCCTGCTCGTGCAAACCATTGACGGTAGCTCCCTTTTGGTTCTGCGTGCTGCTGCAACTGCTGCGACGACTCCTTGGTTGGCTGAATGGCGTCGACAGCAATCGATGCCTGACATGTGATGTGAATCGCCAGCGCTCCCCTAAACTGCCAGCCTGGCCGCCTCGATTCACCAACTCTGAGCCCTGAGTCGCGCAATGACGGAGCACGATGCCGGCCATCATCAAACTCGTCCCCACCGCCGGCATCACCAGAAGCATCACCAGAAGCATCACCTGCAGCTGCTCAACAACCCCTACCAGCTCCCGCCCAGCCGCCATCCCAACGCCAACGCCCACCACGCAAACGACAGCCATGCCGCGAGCTTGAACACGCCCGTAAGCAGGCTAAGCAGGCCTCCTCCGCCGACCCTCCCAGCCGCGAGCGGCGGTAGCAACGCCAGCCCCAGCAGCGCCGCAAACGCCCTGAACCCCTTCCGACCCGAACCGCCCGCCTCGGCTACGACGACCACGATAGCCACGTCGCCGTCGCACACGAGCTCCTCCGATCCCCGAACTCCATCGATGACCGACCACTCGACACCCTCCGAGAGCGCCACAGATAACCTCCCGCCCCTGTCCGCAGCGCCGCGTCATCGCCGCCGCGGCGATGGCATTGGCGTCCCTGCTGCCAATGCTGGTCCCGGTCTGAGCACGTCCCGGGCTGGCGGCGGGGATGCCAACGCCTACCTGCGCTCCCGTAAGAATAGATCCAGCGGCGGCTTCCTCCTGTCCGGCGGCCTGTTCGACAGCCCGGTTTCCGATCAACACGGAGCTCATAGCAGCGGCGGCAGCTCCGGCGATCCGGGCAGCCGGAGGAGAAGACAGAACCTCAGCGAGGCCAAGGCCCGCCACAGTCTCACGCCAACGCCAATATCGACCGCCCCCGACACCGCGCTATACTCGAGCCCTCCTGCAAACACCATCTCCCCTCAGAATGCGCTCTCTTTACCACAGCCAGATGGCAACAACAACAAAAACAACAATAGCTTTACCAGCGATGCCGCAGTGCCGAGGCCTCTGGCATTGCATGGCCACGATGCCGTCACGGGGCTGCCTCCAGCAACACAAGCAGCGGCCAGGCCCGCCAGCTATGGCGGTCCCCCCATAGCATTCGAAGATTATGCACAGCGTCATATACGTCGAGCACCAGTAGGCCCAGCCCCAGGGACCTCGTCCTCGGCCCCATCCACTTCCGTCTCTGCCCGGCCGTCCTCCGCTCTCGACTTGGATTCCACCCAGATCGTGAACATGGCCTTGAGTCTGAGCGAGTCCAGGCGTCTTGCCGCCAGACGAAACGTCTCGCAGCCACTGGCTCCGCCAAAGCTCGCCCCGGTGCCGTCCGACGGAGGTGCGTCAAAATTGGGAGCCGGTCTGCGGCAGCACCTTCATCAGCAACGAAGGTCCTCCCGCAACATATCCCCAATACCCGGCAGGATCGTATCGGCCGGCCAGCAGCGCGTCTCCAGCCCACTGCATCCAGGCTTCGACCTTGCCGAGATAAACGCCAGCGCTGGGAATGGGTTTCGCTACCACTTTTCACAATCGACTCTGGCCAGAGCCCAAAAGGCCAAGGATTACCTCGAGCTGCTTGCCCAGCACAGGCGCCTGCTCGAGCTCGTGCCGCCGCTAAAGCCCGAATTCGCTCGGACCAACACGTCGGGCAGCGGCCCGGGGTCACCCGTCCCAGGCCCATCCAACCCGGCAGCCTACGCCGGCGTCGAGCTGATGGTGAAGCTGGGCCGCGAG
Organism: Gaeumannomyces tritici R3-111a-1; assembly: GCF_000145635.1. Taxonomy (NCBI): domain Eukaryota; kingdom Fungi; phylum Ascomycota; class Sordariomycetes; order Magnaporthales; family Magnaporthaceae; genus Gaeumannomyces; species Gaeumannomyces tritici. The sequence goes on from NW_008804546.1 coordinate 1,678,862, forward strand.
TACAACCCGCTGCAGTACATCCGGAACCGCAAGGTGCGGGCCCGGGAGCGGCGAGCCATCGATGGTGACGGGCAAGGGTTCGGCGATGTTGCAAACGTCACCGACTGGGTCGATCACGTCGCGCACTGGACAGCTATGGGGCAGAACAGGACCATCGGCGCCAGCGCTTTGCCCCCGTTTGCCCCGGCCGAGTCTTCCACGGCCCTCGGATCGCCGCCTGCCGGGAATCCTAACAGGAACTCTGCGCTTATCACGGCAAAGCCCAAAAGGCCGCGGGTCGACTGGCTCATCGACCCCGCGGACCTGGTCGCCGACGTCTACTGGCTCGAGCAAGACGACAATAAGAAGTGCGTCGAGGATCGCAACTGGAGGCGCGTCTTCCCACAAGGTCCGGAGCCACTGCAACTGCAATCCCCCGGAAAGAACCTCAACACGATCGGGGCCCTGTTGGCCGGAACGGCGGCCGCGGCACTCGTTGCGCCGAGCTCCATGCAGGAGGCTATCCAGGACACAAGTACTGCGGCACCAAAGCGCTCATCGCTACAACTCGAACGCAAGACATCTCACGGGGGAGACCACGAACACGTCCTCAGCACTGCTAGAGAGCGGGCGCGCCAGAAGCTTCACCACCTCAGGCATCACAGGCACAGCAGCTCGTTCGCAGGAAGCGTTGCCCACGACTTCATGCGGCCCAGGAAGGGGTCCGTCTCGGAAGACTCCGACTCGGACAGCGATCGCAGGAAGCGCGGCATCGTGCGCGTAGGCACTATCACCGCCGACGGCAAGGGCGCGCTCGAAAAGCAGATGCTTGAAATGATCGCCAGGGAGAACCGTGAGAGACTGGCCCAGGCTGGCGGCCGTCCCAGCCTCGACCAGGAGGACGCGACGCCAAGGTCTAAGCCTCTCCCGACGGGCGCTTCCACCGGGATCGCGCCCGATAAGTCAAAGGGCTCGGTGCCATCGTCTCTGAGCCGTGTAAACAGCCGTGCAAACAGCCGCTTCGGTTCGCGCGAATCGATCCATAGCCTCACTGCGGCAGAGGAGAAGATGGCTGCCCTTGCTGCGCTGAGGAGGGCAGTTGGAGAATCGGATCGTGCACCACTCTCCCTCGCCAAGGGGCCTGGGTCACCGGCCAGCCCCGGGGCAGGCCGGGAAAGCCTCGAGGTGCCCGCCTTCCTCGGGCGCCGTCCTAGGGCGCTCTCTTTCGACTACGACTCGTCCCAGCCAGCGTCGCCAGACCTGCGGCCAACGCGCGTTGGGGACGGTGCTTTTGTGCTGCCCATCGGCATGGATCTGTCCCCAGTTCCCAGCCGGTCCGGGTCGCCGTCGCGTAATCCCTTCAGCCGGGTCAAACAGAAGCTGCGGGATCGTAGCAGGGGACGTGGCCACCCGGATGATAGGGACGACTGGGGTGCCGCTCCAAACACTGCAAGCTCGGCTCCAGACCAGCACGAGAAACCCCCACGCCTAACGTCTCCCCCCATCTTGGACTCGACCCCGCCCTTGACTCTGTCTCCTGATCACCTCGGACGGTCTCCCCCGGCAAGGATACCGTCGCCCGTCCGCAAACTGGTGTCCAAGACGACGGGTGACAGCCACAAGACGCACAAGAGCCACCCCAGCCTCAAGATGACCACGGAGGAGTCATCGGGCCTGCGCGGGTTTTTCGCCAAGGGCCCGCCGCGCATCGACAGCGTCCTACGGTCGGGCGTGTCCAAGGTCAGCGAGCTGCTGTGGAAGAAGGAGCCGTCGGCGCTGGAAGACGCCGCGGGCTCGGGAGCCGAGGCGACAGCGGTGGGCCACGCGTCCGGAGCCGACGATGCCGTCTTCACAAACACCGACACGGACGTAACCGACGACGAGTCGAGTCGAGGCCGCGACAGAGCGCCCGTACCCATGCACCCAGGGACCACACAGCGGGGGACGCTCAAGCGAGAAGCCAAGCACTTCCTCGACATCATGCCACCCTTCAGCCCACAGTCTTCGATGGGAGGAGGCAGCGGCAAGGCAGGGCAAGACGGATTTGACCACTCAAACATGCCTCTTGCCCGACCGCCTAGTCAGCGGTCTCCGCGCTTTGATATGCTTCGTCCTCCAAGGCTCGACGTCCAGGCCGCGACGCCGTCGTCTCCCGGCCCCTCTCCAGCCATGCGGCCGCAGCCCGACCCAGAGGGCGACGAGGATGGGATGGATGCCAGCCCCGTCAAACTCGGTCTTGCGCTCACCCTATTCAAGGACAAACAGCAGGAACGGCGCCAGGTACGTCGCATCTCGGCCACGGACCTGGCCCTCCTAGAGCGCGGCTCGCCCCTGTCGCGGGGCGGCAAGCTGGACAGGCACGAGGTGGCGCGGCTGCGGGTGCACATCATGCGATCGGGAATCCTGGCCTCGGAGCTGGCCAAGCGCACAACTGCTGTACAGCAGTCCCGGCAGTCATCTCGGAAGCAACAGCAGCAGATGCTGCTGCCGCCGGCGCTGGCGGCGGCGCGGCACTGCCGGGCAGCACAACAGGCGTCGGAGGCGATGCAGCGGTCGGCGCGGCAGTGGACGCAACAGAGTGACGCCTTCAGCGTGCACACGGCGCCGGCGCTCCTGGCCCGCGTCGACGAGGTGCGTGCCCGCGTGGCCGTCGACCTGTCATCGCTGACGCGCGCCGCAGCCGACGAGGCCGATGACGTGTCGCGCGACCTGGCCGCGGGACAGCGTCTCCGCGTCAAGCGCGTCATCGACGTCATCGAGAAGCTGCTCCGCCGCCGCCGCCGCCGCTTCCGCTGGCTGCGCCGTGCCGGCTGGCTCGCCGTCGAGTGGGCGCTCGTCGGCTTCATGTGGTACGTCTGGGCCGTCGTCGTCATCGCCCGCGTCTTTCTCGGCATCGGCAAGGGCATCGTTGGCGGTGTCAGGTGGCTACTTTGGCTTTAGGTCTTTTTTTTTTTTTTGTTCCGTTGTGAAGCAATTCCAAGCCATCTTTTTATGTCTTGTTGAACAATATTCAACGACCGATTCTGGACATTCTCAAGATAAACGACAAGGGCAGAATCATTCGGTGGTGACGGTGTTGAGCACAGTAAAAGCATGCGTTTGTTTTTACTCCTTTTTTCTTGTTCTTTTTTTCCTCTCTTCTCCATGTCGATGAGGTCTTCTTTGATATACCCTTAATCTGTGTACCCCGCCCGATTTCCTTTTTGTTAACTTCTCACACATCTCTTACTTGGCCAATATCTTTTCTTATGTTGCCTTTTGTCTGTATCCATTTTGTATCTGTATGGGAATCTTGATACCCCAGGGGACTCGAGCATGCAAAGTCTGGGATCCAATCCGTGAAGAAACACACACAAACACACATTCCTTTTGTCGCACACATTGGTATTAATAGAAATGAAGATGGAAGCGCGTGCTTTTCCTGCCGGTAGCAACAACACCCATGCATGTGCATGCCGGGCCAGTAGACCGGGTTCAGTCCCATCCCCCTCCTTGCAGATCAGGCCATTGCGGCTGCGAGATGCTGCACGAGCTCGAGGCAAAAGCGACGCGGCGAGCCGGCCGGGTGAAGTGCCCAATGCCGTCTCGACCCCTGTCACGGTGGTATTCGATGGATGGGCGGCTGAGCCCGCATGTACACACAAACCGACCACTCGGTTATAATAATTCGGTTGTTTTTTCTCTCTAGAAAGATATCACGCGGATGGCCACTATCTGACCGGCAAATACCCAACCCAATTCCCCTTCCTCCATTCACGAAGACCCAGCCGCGTGGGCTCTGCTGATCTCCTCGTTGGGGCCCGCGATCAGGACCTTGATGACCTGGCCCTCCTTCACCTTGTTGAAGGCGTCCTCGGCGCGGCCAAAGGCGACCGTCTCGCTGATGAGGGCCTTGAGGTCCACCTTGCCCTGGGCGACGAGGTCGATGGCGAGCTTGTAGTCGCCGCTGCCGTAGCGGAACGAGCCGCTGGCCGTCACCTCCTTGACGCACAGCGCCATGATGGGGAAGGTGACGTCGGCGCGGCCCATGCCGCCCTGCACGTAGCGGCCGCCCACGCGGACCGTGTGCAGGCTGGCCTGGATGGACGGCTCGGCGCCGCTGGCGTCGATGACCACGTCGGCGCCGCCGTTGGCCCCCAAGCCGGCGGCCTCGATTATGCCGCGCGCGTTCTCTTCGGGCGACACGCGCCGCGACAGGTACGTGTGGGTGGCGGCAATCTTGCGCGCCACCTCGAGCTTGGAGGGCACGATGTCGACGCTGACGACGGTCGAGGCGCCAAAGGCGCGCGCGACGGCGGCGCACAGCAGGCCCACGGGCCCCGCGCCCATGACGACGACGGACTCGCCGGGCCGCACGCCCGCCTGGCGGGCGATGTGGACGCCGACGGCGAGCGGCTCGATGAGCGCGCCCTCCTGCAGGCTGACCGACTCGGGCAGGCGGTAGCAAAAGTCGGCGGGCGCGGCCCAGAAGCCGGCGAGGGTGCCGTCGTAGGGCGGGGTGGCGGCGAAGCGCATGTCCGGGCAGAGGTTGTACTTGCCGCCCAGGCAGGCGGCGCAGCGACGGCACGGGTAGCCCGGCTCGAGGGCGACGCGGTCGCCGACCGAGAGGGTCTTGACGGCGGGGCCAACCTTTACGACGGTGCCGGCCGACTCGTGGCCGAGCACCATGGGCGACTTGACGACGAAGTTGCCGATGGCGCCGTGCTGCCAGTAGTGCACGTCGGAGCCGCAGATGCCCGTGTAGTTGACGGCGACGAGCACGTCGTGCTCCGTCGCCAGCTCGGGCACCGGGCGGTCCTCGAAGCAGACGTCATGGGTCTTGTTGAGGACGAAGGAGAGGTTCTGGTGGGGGGGGATGTTAGTCAGGGGCGCGGGGGTTTTGAGTTGTGCATGGCGATCCTTCTTACAGACTTGCCCTCTGTCGGCGACGCCATTTTGAGTGACGGTGAGCTCGAGACTGAGGGGTGTTTGTTCAGTAACAACCGAGTCAAACAGGGCGAGGAAGGAGGGACAGATCAGAAGCACAGAGGGGTAGATTGTGCACGAGTGAATATCTCAGATTACGGATTAATGGAGAAGAGCCTGACTAGATGGAGCTGGAGATCACCAAGTACAGGCAGCAGGGAAGGACGCTGACGGATGGGGAAGGAGACCCCAACTCTTGTTTCCAGGGCCTCCATGACCGAGTCGATTTATATCATGCACAGGGAGGGACTTTTGGTTCTTGGTGGATGGAGCACATATCACACAAAAAGCCCGCGCGTGTTTTCCCGCGCCAACCCGCATCCAGCACGTACGTCTTGGACTTGCCACATCCAGAGAGCTCGCGGCGTCTGGGGGGGGATGGAGGGGGCATCCAAACCGTTGCCACCGCCCATGCTTTCCCGCAGCCCAGTGATGTGCGAAATTTTCCTCTGGTCCAGTGCCCCTTCCTCCAGCGCGGGGAGCTCCCTCCTCACTGTGTGTGTCGCGACAACCGCGGCCGGGCCCCACTGAGGCGGGCGTCCGAGTGATGGGGTTGAGCCCACAAGTCTCGAGCTCCAGAAGCTCCAGAACGTCTGCCATTTTAGCCGGCGGCCTGGATTTCAACCGCACCAATGGGCGACGGCCCAGCCCGAGGCCGGCGCCGCTCGGCCGCAGGCGTTGGAAACGGAGACTCCGACTCGAGGCTGGGCTGGCGTGAGCATCAGTGAGTGGTGTTGGTCTGGTGATCTCGCCATGCGATTGCTGCTTCTGATGGATTTATGGCTTCGGTTCAAGCTGGGCAGAGGAGAATTGGCGTGGAATTGAAATGAAAATGAACAGCTTCGAGACTCAGCACAGCTATGCCTCCTGGAGAGGTTCAGCTGTTGCGTAATTGGCCACAAACCACCAGCTGGCCCCACTGTTAGCCACGGTCCCTGCCGTGCACCTATCAAAATTGTGGCCCCAATTGCGTCGTGGCCTACACGGTACAACGGCGGCGGCAGAGAGAACAAGACCGCGAACAGACAGACAGCACATGCTGATGCGACAAAACCCCCAACGACCACCAAATATAGCCTTGCCATCGGGGGCCATGGGGGACTGCGCAAGGCAATGAATGGAGGAATCATGACACCAGGCAGCACAGCGGGCCTGTACGCGGCCGCCGCCGCCCTGCGCTTCGCCCTCTTCGCCCTCTTCCCCGGCCTGCCCGACCTCCTGACCGGCCGCGTCGAGATCTCGACCCCGGTGTCGAGCTTCAAGAGGCGTGCGTGCACCTCCCCCTGTCCTCTCTCCCCCCACGTCCCGTGCTGACCCCCCATCTCTCCCGCCAGTCCAAGAAGGCCTCTTCCTCTACAACCACAACGTCTCCCCCTACGACGGCGGCGTCTACCACCAGGCGCCGCTCCTCCTCCCGCTCTTCTCCCTCCTCCCCGACGTCTCGGCCTACCCCATCTTCACCTCGCTGCTCTACATCGCCGTCGACCTCGCCAGCGCCCATGCGCTCCACCGCATCGCCGACTCGGGCGAGGCCGCCTGGTCGGCGCACTTCAAGTCCCCGCGCCGCGCCAGGAGGTGGGGCGGTGCCGTCGTCGCTGCCCTGTGAGTCTACCCGCCGCCGCCCCCTGAACGCTCCTTGACATCATAAGCCCTGACTGACCCGGCTCTTTCTGTTGGACTTCCAGATACCTGTTTAGTCCTTTCACCCTCGCGACCTGCCTCGGCCGCTCGACCAGCGTCTTCACCACGTGCGCCATCCTCAGCGCCATAGCCAAGGCCGTCTCGGGCGCCCCGCTCGGCGCCCTGGTCGCCCTCTCGTTCGCGTCCTACCTCTCCATGTACCCGCTGCTCCTGCTGCCGCCCCTCGTCGTGCTCGCCTACGACCGCCAGCCGCCCGCGACCCCGTCGTCCCTGGCCACCTCGTCCTCGCGCCGCGGCGGCCGCCGCGTCTCGTCGTCGCTCCGCACCTTTGCCGGCGTCGGCGTCGGCGTCGTGACGGCCGTGCTCCTCGCGCTCCTGTCGCTCTCGTACCTCGTCACGTCCATGTCGTGGGAGTTCCTCGCGTCCACGTACGGCGTGCAGCTGACGCTCGCCGACCTGACCCCAAACGTCGGCCTGTGGTGGTACTTCTTCACCGAGATGTTCGACTCGTTCCGCGCCTTCTTCCTCGCCGTCTTCTGGCTGCACCTGGCCGCCTACGTCGGCGGCGTCACGGTCCGCGCCCGCGCCCAGCCCCTGGCCGCCCTCGTCATCCTGCTCGGCCTCCTCGCCATCTTCAAGCCCTACCCGTCCGTGGCCGACACGTCGCTCTTCCTGGGCCTCGTGCCGCTCTTCAGGCACGTCTTCCCGCTCATGCGCTACTCCTTCGTCGTCGGCGCCACCATGGCCTACGCCGTCTTCCTCGGCCCGGCCTTTTATTACCTGTGGATCTACGCGGGCAGCGGCAACGCCAACTTCTTCTACGCCATCACCCTCGTCTGGGCCCTCGTGCAGAGCCTGCTGGTCAGCGACCTCACCTTTGCCATCCTTCGCGACGAGTGGGAGCTCGACAGGCCCGAGATGGTGGGCAAGGAGATACGGCAGATCTGAGGGCAGGTGGGGGGGGGAGCTGCTAGATGGTTTTTGTTACGGTGCCAGTCGAAAAAGGCGTTCATGTTGACCAGATAGATGGACTTGTGGTGGTATCAGCAGGTAGCCCAGGTTATGGGACCAAAAAGAAGCATAAACGGACGTATTCGATACGAGGTCTGTGATTTCTAGTGTATTCACAACACAATGCTCGAGAAGAGCAAGCAATAAAAGGGATCTCGTCAAATGTGTGCTATTCGTTCGGTTTTAAGAAACCACATTCTTATCAATGCTGAAAACCAACATGTTTTTGTTCACATGCTTCGAGGACTCCCAAGATGACTACGAAAGTAGAAGCGGAGAAACAGGTCTTTAGTGACCTATACCGTACATATATGATATATGCCCCGTTCTTTCGGGTCTCGATACTATCTGACAGGGATCGGAAGGCGGCAGAGGGACCACGACCCTTCCACTCGACCAGGCAAGGAACTACGGCTGCGAAAATAAAGCCCCCGCCGCCACGTCCAACCGGCATGGCATTATCTTGTTACTGTAGTCTCCTGGCACCGTCTTCCTTCATTCCAAGGCGTGCCGTGCCTCTCATCTAGGCGGCCCGTCCATCAGGGAGAGGGCTCCTCCGCGCCGCTCGGGTGCAAAAGCCCGTCGCACGGGCGGCAGAGCTCGCCGTCGGCGGGTGCCAGGTACCTCCAGCAGCGCGGGCACTTGTGGTCGAGTGGGTGCCTGACGACGGCCTTGACAACGCCGCCGCCGCCCTCGAGCGTCGCCTCGGCCGTGTACTCCCAGCCCAGGTCAGCGCCGAGAGAAGCGCGCTCGGTCGGCGGCTGCGGCGGCAGAGTGCCGGGTCTTGTGTCGAGGACGCGGAGTGTCGAGACGACAAACAGTGCCGCCAGCTTCTCCTCGCCCAGCAGCGTAAAGGCGTCGAGGGCGCGCGGGTCGGCCGTCAGCAGCGTCACGTCGCTCTGGAGCGACTGCCCGATCTTCTTGTGCACCCGGGCCTGCTCCACCGCCGCGTTGACGGCTCCGCGCGCCGCCTCCAGCGCCGGCAGGGCCTGCCGGAGGCGCTGCTGGTCGGCGGTGAGCAGCAACGGGTCGACCAGTGGATCGTCGTAGAGCTGCCGTGCGGGGTGGGCAATAGACCTAGAGATGTCGGGGACGCGATATGTTAGGACAAGTCTCCCATCAAATTTGGTTCACGACTGGGAGGGGGTGGGTGAGACCTACAATTTAAGCCAATTAGGAGCATGGTGCCACGCCTCCTCCACTAGCAGCGGTGCCACTGGTGCGAGCATCCTGCAGAAGCCATCAAAGATGGGCAGGAGCGCACCGTCCCCATCGTTCCGGCAGTAAAGCCTGTCCTTGAGCGCCTCGAGATAAACGGCCGAGAGGTGGTGAGAAACCCAGACGTTCATGGCGGCGAGGCCCTTGTAGAACTCGAACGAGTCGTAGTGCTTCGCCACCGCGGCCATGGTGTCACTCAGATTCATGAGCGCGATCTGGTCAATGACGTCGTATCGACTTGCAGGCCTGGCCTCACCCAGTAGTGGCCCTTCCATCGATCCGAGAAGCATCTTGAGGATGGTGCGATACTTCTTGAGCATCGAGTGCACCGACGTAAGCGCCGTCGTGCCTATCACCACGTCCTTGGTGTAGTCGACGCTCGCCGCCCACAGCCTCAATGCGTCGGGGCCGAGGGCATCATAGCCCGTTTCAGGAGCGTCCTGGTTTTCTTGCGTCCCGAGGGCCTTCTCTGATTTCTTGTTCGACTTCAGAGGGGGCAGCAGCCGGCCCTCCATCACGTCGGCCGGCGAGATGATGTTGCCGAGAGATTTGGACATCTTCTTCCCCTTGCTATCCAGTGTAAAGCCGTGTGTCACAAGAGTCCTGAACGGTGTCGAGTAGCCCCCCGCAGGGTCTGCGGCCCGCGTGAGGAGGCTGGACTGAAACCATCCCCGGTGTTGGTCAGTACCCTCAAGATACACATCTGCTGGCCCCGATGTCACCGTCTGCTGCATCCAGCTGCTACCGCTATCGAACCAGACGTCCATGGTGTCTGTGCCTCTCCTCAGCTTGCGCCCGTCCCGGAGCGCCTTGGGAATCCATCGGCGCTCATCAGGCGCGTCCGACCACCAGCGGCTGATATTGCACTTCTTGATGGCCTGGATTATATGGGCAATGACTTCGTCCGTCATGACGGCCTCGCCGGTGGCCTCGTCGTACAGGGCCGGGATCGGCACGCCCCATGCGCGCTGCCGAGAGATGCACCACTCGCTGCGGCCCTTGATGAAGCTCTCAAGCCGCGTGCGGCCCGTCTCGGGAATGAAACGGACAGGGGCGAGCGCGTCGAGCGCGTCCTGCTTGATGGACCCGACATCGGCGAACCACTGGGCTGTGGCCCGCACAACGATGGGCTGCTTGGTGCGCCAGTCGTAGGGGTACTTGTGGCGGTGCTTGTGCGAATGCAGGACGTCGTCGCCGAGGAGCTGAAGGACCATCTTGCTGCCGCCTTTGAGCGCGTCCGCACCGCCGCCGGAGCGGGGGAGGCCCGGGAAGAGGCGGCACGCCTCCTCAGTGAACAGCCCCGCGTCATCGACGGCCGACACAGCGGGCATACCGAGCGGGATGCAGACGTCGTAGTCGTCGAAGCCGTGACCAGGTGCCAGATGGACGAGCCCAGAGCCGGACTCGGCCGAAACGAAACCGGCGTGGACGACGGGCTGCGGCTTGGCCTCGGCCCCTTGGAGGCGGTTCGTGTAAGTCAATTCCTTGAGCTCGCTGCCCTTGAGGGAGGAAACGAGCACCTCGGGCGCCTCCTCCAAGCTGCACGCCGCCATGATCCTCTCCAGTGCGTCCTCGCCAATGACAAGGGCATCGTCGCCTAGCTTGACGACCATGTAGGTGAGATCATCGTGTACGGCAACAGCCTGGTTTGCAGGCAGGGTCCATGGAGTTGTCGTCCAGATGACGAGTTTTAAGCGGTCGATCCCCGCGAGGCGGCCGCTGTCTGCGTCGCAGACAGGAAGCTTTACATAGGCGGCCGTCGACTGATGGTTCTCGTTGTACTCAAGCTCGGCCTCGGCCAGGGCGGTGCGTGATGAGGGAGACCAATATACGGGTTTGTGGCGGCGTTGGATGAGGCCGCGTGCGGCCATGCGGCGAAACAGGCCGAGCTGGTCGTAAATATAGGACGGCTGCATCGTGGTCCAGTGGGCGTCCCAGTCGGCCATGACGCCGAAGGACCGGAATTCGCGCATCTGCTTCGCCACTGTGCTCTCGGCGAGTCCACGCGCCAGCCCACGGACCCGGGCGGGTTCCATGTCTTGGGTCAGAGCGGAAGAAGTTGGCCCCAAGTTGCCACCACTCCTCGCCGCTTGAAAGCTGGCGAGCGCCTGTAGCTCGATTGGCAGGCCATGGCAGTCCCACCCGGGACGGTAGTGCACTCGGTATCCTGTCGCAAGCAGCAGCAAGCCCGGACGGCTTTGAGGTTAGACACGGCACCCAGGGCTTCCTCCTCAGGGGCAACTCCACCAGCCACAGCCTTGCGGCCAGGCTCGGGCCATGGGCACACCTTGTTGGATCTTGACCCTTAGGATCATATCCTTGAGGAGCTTGTTGAGGGCGTGGCCGACGTGCAGCTTGCCGTTCGCGTATGGCGGGCCATCATGAAGAACGAAGGGGCGTGTGGCTGGCCGGTGCACGGCCTGCCAGCGGTACAGGTCATCGGCGCATTTTCGTATAAAATGCTGGCGCAGGCCGGAGTCAGGACGTGGCCTAGACGGCGAGGCGTCCCAGTAGCAAGCCCGTCAGCATGCCGTCCTTGTCGTTTCTCGTCAAGTATGGCGAGATCTTGAGCGCTGGGCCATCCGTGCCTGGGTCATCCATGCCTGGGCTGGCTTTTCTGCCGAACAACAGGCGTGTGACGTCACTCACGGAAAGGCCGACTTGGGCAACCGAAGCGTCAGCGCCCACTTATTGCTACTCATGTTCTCTCACATACGCATTCTGAGCACAGGAGCTTCAATGGTTGGCTGGATTACGCAGGCAAATTGAAGCTCTGACGGCGATGAGCTTCGACTCAAAATCTTCCCGTGCGATTTTTCTACTCGGCCGAGATCAATTCACCCGCGTCGCAATTTAATATGGGGACCCTGACAATGCGCCCAATCAGCCTCCCCCAATGCCCCCATCCGAAGCTCTCTGGCGTCATGCACGGTGATGTAAGCTGGAGTGACAAGCTACAGGGCTGACAGGGAGGAGCTTCAGCTCCAGCTCCAGCTCCAGCTGCAACGTCTCCCCGCCTCCGACCCCAACCCAAAATCAAGAGCTTCAGCTTGCCTTGAGCCTTGAGAGTATTCACGATCTATACCTTCCCATCCGCCGAGTCCCAGCCCTCTCAGGCCTTGCCCCCTTGCATCTCCCATCTCCCCCATCAGACGGGACACAGACGTTGGCCTCCAAATGCCGTGAATTGCTATCGCCGAGACATCCGAGCTACCCAACACGGTCAAATATGTCCCCCGTCCGCCGCTACCTACGCATCACAAAATACTCGGTTCTCGAGGTCCGTATATACCTCGAGAACCCAGCCCTCGCGCAGTCGTGGCTTCTAAATCCACGGAACCCCATCCTCCCCAAGGTCATTGAGAGTGTGCGCCCCTTGGTGTTGCCGAAGCTGCGCGAGGAGAGGGAACGGTCCAGGAAGAAGAGCACCAAAAAGAAGGCGATCAAGGATATCGTCGTAGAAGGTGGGCATTCTCGGCGCGTCCCTATGTACCAGCGTCAAGGCGACCCCGGACTAACCCAAGGCAACTTACGCGTGCACAGATGACTTCGAGGTGGCCATCTTCCTGACCGAAACGAATACGCGGCACAGCATCCTCTACAAGCACAAGCATGCCCGGGATAAGACGCAGACACGGTTACAGTCCAACTCCAAAAAGCTCACGGGTAGCGGGGAGGGCTCCTCGCGTGAAGCTGCCATCGAGCTAGGCGGCGACGATGACAGAGTCGACGCCGAGGGCGATGCCGCTGGCATAGAGCTAATACAGACGGCGGACGGGGACGAAATCCCCATTTTGCGTCGCGAAGAGAGTGAAGGCAGTGATGATGCCGCCCATATCTCCCTGTTCGACATACCCGAGGCCCCCAGGCCTGGCCTAGAGGGAACCGAGGTGCGGGGCACCAAACGGCGACGGCAGCCGATCCAAAGCGGCCCTATTGCTCTAGATGTGGACGACGACGACGACGAGAGTAACGCAAGGGCACTTGGAGGTGGAGACGGCGAATACGTTGTCGTCGACAGCGAAGACGAGACGGGCAGTCATGAAGGGGACGATAGCCAGTCTGAGGACGGAACAAACGATTCCCCTCGCCTACGTAGACCGCCCAAGCGAGCCAGGGCCGAGGGCGAGAAGCAGGGCGAGAAGAAGAAGAAAGTGGCGCTGGATGTGTCGTACGAAGGGTTCGCCATCTACGGGCGCGTGCTCTGCCTGGTGGTCAAGAGGCGCGGCAACGCACCACCGGGCGGCCGCTCGTCGGCTGCGGCCTCGTCCGGATCAGGTAGAGCGCCAGCTGCCAGCACCCGGAGGGGGGTGGCTGCTGACGGAGCCGCCGGGGGCGGGCAGGCTCGCATGGAGAACTGGATCGCGTCGACTCAAATCATGCCGGAAGCCGAACAGGCGGAAGAGGGATGAGGGGCACAGCAGAATGGATACGACGAGAAAGAAAAAATGACAGCTCACACCACACGACGGATTTGTGATTCGGACATGGAATCATCTGACCATGGGACCGACACCGACTTTGCGCAGCTGCCCGTGGGCTGCCTGGCCGTCTGGCCGCCTGGCCTCCAGGCTTCCTGGCCTCCTGGCCGGCCTATATCCATGCGGCCCTGAGGTGGACGACACAAACGATGCTGCATGTCTCTCCCGCCTCGTCGGGGTCCTTGCCTATTTCGCCGTGTCGCAGATATGCAATGCCGCCTCCCGCCTGGCCCCCGACGGCGGTGAGCCCAGTGTATTTCTACTACCACCTCGCCAGTCGACCACGCTATGGGGAGACCCCCGCCGAGGAGACTTGCAAGGAGGCTTGCAAGGAGGCTTGCAAGGGTGCGGTGGTGAGGAGGACACGAGATCACGCGGGACAGGTTATACACGGGACGTGGCATCTCGTGTCGGACGGAGCAATATCTGATAGATAACATGCTATTCACGGCGGAATTGCGCGGTTCAGACATACGAGCCCAGAGGGCGGCGCCGACGACGATCGGGCTTGCTAGCCGTGGGCTACCGAGGTCCGGTGAGCGAAAACAGCATATACTTGTCGACGATATATACGAATGAGTGCCTAGACGACGAGGCAATTGGAGCGGTCTGGAGACGTGGATATCTCTTGCTGTCTTGGTGAACCATGAGCTATCACATCGGGCTTCCGAGCCCCTCCCCGGTCGCCTCGGCAAAGCCCGGCGATGAAGGCAAACAAATTCCTTGGTCCATTGCAACCCACGAGGCACTAGCCAGGTGGTCGGATGCGAGTTGCGCGTGCCAGCTCGTCATTCGGTGCGTCGTGCCAGTCTCGCCTCGACGAGGGCCTGGATGGGACGATTTGAGGGCGAATCGGCGACGGCAATCCACGGCCCCATCACAGATAGCAGTCTACGGGCCGGCTGTCCCCTGCATCGCAAGAGTGCTACGGGCGGGTTTGATCGCTACAAGCGCTGCCTACGTGGTTCGATTGGCCTTGGCCTCATTTGGGCCACCCAAGCCCAAACAGAAAAAAAGAGAGGCCATTCGGTGCAACAGATGGCCCTGGCCCTGGCCCTGGCCCAGTGACCCAGTGTGGCTCAGGCCCGGAACTTTTCTGCTTCACGTTCCACCTCAGGCCTCTCATCTTCGCATTCCGACTGGCCCTGGGGTGACGGAGCCATGATCGTCATCCTTGGGCGAACCAAGAAAACGAACGAGGGGTGTGGGTGTTGTGTTTTCTCCTTCCTGGGCGGCGCAGGAGACCAAAACATCGACGTTCTTGAGGGAGAATGCGTCCATCCAAATACGACCAGCCAGCCAATGGGCTCGGAGATCGGCAACAACTGAAACGCAGACACGGTTTGAGCGGGCGGCCACGCACGGCTTGTCTGCGGCGGCGTGGCGGCGCACTGAGCAGCGCCTCTCCTGACGCGACGAGCCAGCCTGGTTTGCAGTTTGCTCCTCCAGGAGAAGGCCGCCTTTGGATGAGGGAAACGGCCGGCCGGTCGAGCGGCACGGGAGGCCAAAAGGGGAACGTTTTAACGACTTCGGTTCTATTTAGTGCCTACCTCGCTGGCACCAAGCGCGGATTCC
>NW_008804546.1:1694230-1736899 GCF_000145635.1 Gaeumannomyces tritici R3-111a-1
ATCTACGCGCGGCAAATACGCACTTAGCACCTCAGGCTAGCGGGCGCCAGGCTGTGTCGCTCAGCGGCTGGGGACCCTGTCTGGTGGTGTCTGTCTGCCGACGTGACGCATCCAGGCGGGTTCGAGAGGGTTCGAGAGGGTGTCAGACGTAAGAAAAAGGGCCAACAGGAGGAGCCAAAAGCTGGCCGACACAATCGTGTCGGCGGCCTGCTGGTTCGGGTACGGTAACATCAGGCCTCTTATTTCCCCTTGTGGCTGGCACTTTTTTTGCAGGGGTCCATGTTTACGCGTTTACGCACAGCAAGCGAGAGAGGCATGCGTTTCCATTGGCGCCAAATCCACACAGCAAAGCACGCCACGCCAACCCCTACCTCGCCTCTTGCTACCGCAGCTTCAATCGCAGCTGCGCAGCTCCCAGTATTACCTCCATCGCATCCACTGTGCTTGCTACCCCCACTGCTCCCACACCACCTGCCACTAACCACCCCTGGGCTCGTCACATCACACACGCCCTCGAACCGCTCCGAGAACTCGCGCGCGTGGACTTACGGTTTAGGGCCGCGAGAGAGGGGGTCTGCCGTGCCATTTAGATCACCAACAAAATGGTGCGCGGGGGCGGAAGGCCGGCCAAGTAGATTGACTGGGGGGCTGGGGGGCTGGGCGGCTGGGAAAGGGGAACGCGGGCGGCCAGCACACTTACGCTGGCCCTGGCCTGCTGGCCATCTGCCGTCCGGGCGGGGTCGTCCGGTTGGCCTGCTGGCTGGCCGCCCTGGGCTGCATCAATGTTTCGTAAAACGCAAATCAGTCCATTGCAAAGAAGAAAAAAAAAGCCACCACTGCGTGCACTGCTACCGTGGAGCCTTGCGATAGCACACCCTTCTTGCGGATTATGGATAGATCATCAAAGGGGGGGGGAAAGGGAGGGGGTCCCAACTTAGGTACATGCATGCACCACGCATGCTGACCGCGCCGAGAGTGAGGTCGCAAGGAAGGGGAGGAGGGGCGCGGCGGCCGTGGCGCACACACGGGTTTAAGACATCTCAGGGCGACCCCCCGATCGATGGCTTTCCCGTCCTGTTTTGGCTGTGGCGGGGTGCACGTAGAAAAAGAAGTAGGAGAAGAAACAGAAAAACGAGCATGCGCGGTACATGTGCCTGAAGTACCTCGGGGGTGTGTCGTTCGCTTGTTGATGATGATGCCGGCGCCCTGGCTGACCCCCTCCCACTCCCACCCTCCTCTCTCGGCTGTATGTAGATCTTCTTGTTGTTGTTTTTTTTCGGGTGTCTCGGGTGGCAGTAGTGGCCGAAAGATGTTCCCATTGTGCAGCTTTTCCCCGGGCAGCACGGCATTCCTCCTATGGGGAAGGATGGCGCGAGATAGTGCCTCCAAAGTGTCCTTGATCTACAGAACTAATGGACACGTCTCGACGTAGTATCGGAAGGAAGCAAGAGCACAGTCAGATCTGCTTTCCGCCCGAGTTGGGTTGAGTCACCTACGCAATTAGGAAGGGGACAGGTCGCTACTAGAGTGTAAATCCGGATCCTTGGTGGCATTGCGTGCACGAGACGCCGCTGATGACACGACTTCTCTCGGCTTTCCGGTCAGAGGAAGGAAGAAGGTCCGCAGAAGGAGTCTAGTGGGAGGGAGAGAGAGGGAGGAGGGCCCGCCGAGCATCTGCCGTGTTGTGCCAGATAACAAGGCCGAGGGGTGGTCCACGTGGGCACCCGGTGGTTGCGTCGTCGCCCCCTTTTTGAGGGCCTGCCCCGGGGATCTGGAGAGAGGGAGGGCGGCGGGCGGAGGGGATTGGTGATGCTTATTTTGGGCGACATTTCTAGTACCTATTTTACATCATGCATATGGCTAGCACATCATCTCCCAATGCACCGCCGCCGGGGACAATGATAAGAGCCGGTCCCACAAATAGCGACCTCCCTACGTTACCTACTGTATTTGCCTGTATGTATGTGATGTTGCCCCTTACTACCTGGCACCTTAGCTACCGGCCTTCACATCCGCCCGCCCCCGCGGCGTCCTCCGGCCCAGCGAGGGTCCCGCCTCGCGTGCGCCTTCGCTTGCGGCTCCGTCGGGACAGCGACCCCCACGGGCGTTGCAGATAGGTTAAAATGGCGCGGGGCGGCCACAACACGACGCGGCGGGAAAATGACCCTTCCCACCACTTGTGTGTGAACTTCAATGTTGTTGTTTTTTTTTGTTTTTTTCTTGAGGGTGGTCGTGGCTCTGGGTCGCCACCGCTTAGTTGGTGGGATTATCTTTGCATGCGGCGGCCGCATCGGAGCTCCGGATGAGGCACGTCGCGTGTACAATAATGCAATATGCAACAGGGGAGGGCGGCCGATATCTGCCGCCGCCCCCCTCTTCATCCTCCTTCTCCTCTTCCTATACCAGCCACTAAATGTATGGCGCACCACGTCAGCATTGACGCGTAGGAACAAGATGCTGACAGCCACCCTCCCCCTTCTGTGGTTTGCGTTCCCGAGTGAGGAGGCGCCATTGCTACGAAACACATTGTTTGCCCATCATTAGAGACATCATGGCCTAGATTGCTTACACACCTGTCATACTGAAACGCGAGCAAGTAAATACAACCAAAACGGGCCATAAATAACACATCATCTTATAAAGTTGCGTCTTTGATTACGTCCCGCCTCTTTGTGCTAAAAAGCGAGCCGGCAGGCAGCGTCGGCAGAGCCAAGACGACAGACAGAACCAAGGTCCAAGGTGCGCTGGGCATCACGGCATCACAAGCCCTGGCGGTGGGTCTTGGCTGCCCAGCCGAGAGGGGGTAGGTACCATGCTCATGTGTATGTAAAGATGAGGACATCACATATTGGCCATCCCCACCATGGTGCCTAGGTAGGGTGGCTGGCGTCGGTGATGACGGCAAGACGCCACATCAATCTCGTCCGTCCCGAACCGGTCGCCTTGCCCAGACGAGTAAACAATCAGGCACCAGATCGCCAACTTTGCGCCGCATGGTCCTCGATAGCGTCCCACGCGTCCCCTTGCTAGGGCTCTTTCTCCATTGCCGTCACTACGTCGACGCCTCTGCCCGGAATGTCTCGGTAAAAATGAGCGCGCCCACCTCCAGTTGAGCAACATCCTGAAACCCACTCAATCCCCTCCCCTCCGTGGTGGGTCGGGTCAGGGCAGCCAGCTGTTTTTTTTTCTTTTCTTTTTATTTCCCATTATCCCGGTGCGGTAAGCACATCACGGGATCGTCAGTCATATGTCAGGCGATATCCAACTTTTTACGGGATGCCTAAAGCGGTAATCCTTGATTCATGTCCTTCTCACCGACTGGGGGGGGGGGGGGGGGGGCGTGCCTGTTTTGTCCTTGCCTTCCAGGGGACCATGTTCGATTTGGGCGCTTCTGGGCGGGGCCAGGCACCCGAGAGAGAGAGGGCGCACAGAGCAAGAACGGCCACGGCGCCATGATGAGCTCATTCGGGTTCCCGGGCGCGAGCGGGCTGGCACATGCTGCCTCCATCCAGCTGCTGCCCGCGACGGCGAGCGGGTTTGCGGGCATTCTGGCCGAAGTGCCGGGGCATCTTGCTCCATCGTCGCCAGCCCCTCCCCCCACCCTGCCGCAATACGAGTGTTTGAGTCGCGAGCCAATGCCACGTGCAAGTCGCATCCTCGGCTGTGCCTGGCGCCAGTCGTGTTGCCAAACCACGACTAGTTTAGACAGAGCGTTTGAGCGAAGAAAAGTAGCATGTCTCGGGCGGCAATCGCAGCACCATGCCGACGCCAAGCTATGCAAATTATTTCTTCTTCATTTCGGGGGGTTTTTTTTTTTTTGCCTGCCATTGACGGGCTGGTGCGTGCCTGCCTCCGTCCCTCTCCAGACCTGCTCCCCCAACAAAAACCTGCGTGTGATCTTCAGGGGGCCCGCACTGGGCTGGGCTTACCCCTGCATTCCACGTGGGATGGCTTGCATTGCTGTGGGGCTGACTCAGTGACAGCTGGGTCCGAGCCCCCGGAAACAGGACGGGGAAAATTACGCCCAGGGTCGGCCAACCGGGGCCTCGTCGTTTTGCCGGCACGCCCTTTCTGATTGGACGGAATGCGATACAACCCATCCCCAGCCGGGCTACCTTAATTACGGGCAGGCCGGGCGCCAGCTGATGGTGTTCGTCCCCCTCATCGTCAACCAGCCCAGCCCTCGAACCAGCGGAAGGAGGCGCGCAGATCCAAATCGGGAGAGCTCGGCTGTCGTGGCCAGCCGGTGGAATGGGGGAGAGGCAAGAACTAGGAAGGTGCCGGGTAGATGGAGCTGAACTTCACAGCCGACGCCTCCCCGCCGCGGGTGTGCCAAGGCTGCGCACAATTCCCGTCGACTGTCGTGCCGCTGGACCGCATATACCTTGCCCATATCAGAAGCTCATCATCAGCATCAGGGATTCTATTTCGGACTCGGGACGCTAGAAAGTCCCCAGCAGCGGGCGATATTACCACCTTTGGCTCCGAGTTGCAATAATGTGGACATTGGTATACAGTAATCCACACATACGGACGTAGGCAATCCGAGCTGCTGGGTCTCTTATGTTCTGTAAGCCGCAAAATGGACCCGACGGCGAGTCACCACACGGGACCGGCCACGATGACGGGAAGCGAGTTGAGGGTCCAGTTGTCAGCATTCACTGGCCCTGCCCGCATGAGGCCGTCAGCCTTTCCCTGGTAGGCCGGATCTTTTGCTCTTCCGTTTGACCTAGCTCGCAAGCCACTTTGCACTTGAGCATGCAGCCGTAAAACACACTCCCCCAACTGAACCAGATGCAACGTAGCCTAGTGTGGTTGGTTCACTAAACTCCGAGGCTGACGATGAATACGCATAGACGATAACACCATCCACACATACAGCTGGTTGCTCACTTTGCGCGGCATTTGTTTTACATACACACACACCTTTTTTGTTTCCCCCTCGCGTGGGGAAAAGCGGACGGATCAGATAGCCCCGTCCGAGAGGGGCGCTCTAGAAGACGCTTGACAGCCACCACCTCGCCGCACCCTGCATGTCCTTTGCAGCGCGGTACTTTGGGACATGATGCACGTGGACGACATTCGCTGCGGCGCAGTTGTGGTGGAAGGAATAGATTAACAAATTTACTTTACTGCGAGCTTCGTGGCATCCTCAGAGAGGACGTCTTGTCTGCCAATCGCAACCAGTCGAAAGCGCAAAAAAAAAAAAAAAGCAGTGAGGGGCCAACAAGGGTGATCATTTCCTCGGCGACGATGCAGCCGCCCGATAGGGCTACACACTGGCACATGACCGCGTTGTACCGCATAGGACACGTACATTCGTCTAGCGCGGCGGAGAGGGAGGTTCCACGATGATGGATCATTTGGGAATTTGTGGGTGTGAGACGTGATGGAGCTCTCTCTTTCCATGGAACAGGCTTCCAACGTGTCCGATGTGAGCACGGGAACGGGAGGGATGGTCCACCAAGGGTTATCCCTTCTCTTCTTTGTCGGTGTGCGCGAAACAAACTTCACCGACTGAGGGGGCATGTCTTCACCGCCAGCCTCCTTACTCCCCATGACCATGAGCAGAACAGGTTCCGCTGTGGGGGGGAGGAGGAGAGACAACCCTTTCACGACGGCAGCAAAAGAAGGAGCGGGAGAATAAAAAACAGGGTCGAAAAGATCCATCGTAACAGATCCACCATCAATGCACGAGGACTCTCCGCTTCTGCCCACAGCACAGCACAAGCGGTTTCACATCAAAGGCCCACAGGGTGTATCAGCAACCTCTTGCGGCCCCAACGACCCTTCCTTGATCCGCAAACTCGTTTGTGCGAAGGCAAATACTGGAGGAGGAGCGCCCGGCTCCCCATCCATCAGGCATCCCAATTTTTCGACCGGGCTGTGCGGGAACAACAACTGACTTGGGGGGTCTCGGGGCGGTTATGGGACGGAAACAGGTGTAGCCAGGGGCAGGGGCCATCGATCAGATGACAGTAGGGTTGCATCGATCTTCCGAACCCTCCGTTGCAAGGGTTAAATGAGGTGACAGGTGTGCTCCGCTTAGGGGAGTGTAAAAAAGATAGGTAGAAGCAAAACAGGAGGGAGAGTAAAAAGAAAAAAGAAACAGGAGCCAAAAAAAAAAAGCAAGGGGGGCAAACAAAGACGGAATGAGCTAAGATGAAATATTGAAAGGGCCTGAAATGGAGAACGTCGGCGGCCTTGGCCCGATAGCGTTACCTTCGTGTCTCTTGTTGAATGGCTGGCAAAATGACAGCTCACCTAACTAGTGCGAAAGAAGCAAAAAAAAAAAAGTCCCATGCACAACAACAACAGGCGAGCCATCATGATCACGACATCTGGCGGCAGCCGGGCAGAGGAGTTGCAGGGGGGAAGCGAGGTGAGCGAGAAATAGAGAGACGCCACAGCATCTGCGACGCCGTCCTGCGGTTTACCGTTACGGCAAGGCGCTCCTCCGCCAATGTTGGGAAAAAGCTGGAGATGACGAGGCGGGGAGAGGCGGACCCGACGCCACAAGTGCCGGGTGACAATCTCGCGCAGCGACGATCTCACGCGAGTTATTGAAAGGAGGGTCAATAATCAGCAAGGAGGTGCAACGCCAAAGTGCAAGTGCCGGCCAAAGAATGCAAGCAGACTTTTATGCCACAAAATTCACAACTCCATCTCCTTCCAAGGCAAACTGACCCTCACATGACCAACCCAGCCCGGTGTATTGAGAGCCTTGCCATCATCCCGGTGAGCTGGCGGGATCGCTGTATGCGTGGGCGGCCGCATTTGTGGTTGGGTGCTGACAGCATGAAGCACGTCAGCACGTCAGCCTCCCAAGCCTTCCATTGCAGCGTTGCATTCGCTGCGAACTGTTTATTGGGCCCTCGTGCTCGCTGGGGTAGTGTCGATGACACGCAACCAATTTTGCGGCCAGCAGTTGCGTTATAAAAATACCATATATCCACCATCCTGACAGGGCGCGTCGTGCAGGTTTACCTAAGCACGTCTATCTATACGCGGCACATGGCTGCCGTGTTTGCCGTCCTGTAAACGGGAGCCGCCCAAGCGGCAGTGAATGCCGTAATGGGCCAGACCATTCATGGATCGCCATGGCACTAACTTTCAGCCTCATTGCCCATTTCATTGCCTCGGTCGAGACGGCGCAGTCGTTTTTTTCTCGTCCTTTTTCTTACATTGTTGTTATGCATGTGTACTCAAGCATAGGAGAGTAAAGTACA
Source organism: Gaeumannomyces tritici R3-111a-1 (assembly GCF_000145635.1). Lineage (NCBI taxonomy): Eukaryota > Fungi > Ascomycota > Sordariomycetes > Magnaporthales > Magnaporthaceae > Gaeumannomyces > Gaeumannomyces tritici. The sequence continues at coordinate 1,701,460 of NW_008804546.1, forward strand.
ATCGACTGTATCGGAGTGATGTGTCAAGCCCCGAGCAGCGAGCTATATCGGTATGATAGACTTTGGTATGAATGTCTGTTACGTGGTATCTGGGAAGCCGGGCAAGCATGGCTTTGGCGTCGGTGTATCCCGCATTACTCGTTGTTAGTTCAAGGAGCTGATATTGCAATCTGCTGGCCATGAAGTTGATGTCTATATCAAGAGGCCATCCTGACCTACTTGGTATTCTTTTCCCTCCTCCTCCTCACCCACTACCATTCATCAGGTTTTGAGTGTCTCTTTTCTGTTTGCCCTCTCAGCGCTTGAGAACGACGACATCGCCGTCAGGGGACCTTGGGGAGCCGCCTCTTCCAAGGGCCAGAAGATCCATCCCTAACCCCCGGTCCGCCCCAGGCCCAGGCCCACTGGGCGCTAAGCATCCGAAAATAAGCGCGGAGATGGTGGGGTCGACTTGGCCTCTAACGTGATGCAGACAGGTTCGGTGTTTCCTTTTGGGATGTTGGTTCACACATGGAAGGAGCAAAACGAGAAGCGGGTGTTAGTTACTCGAATGATTGTCGGGTCAACAAGCAATCCAGCATTCGCTTTCACCCGCCCAAGCATTTCCGGCGCTCTGTCTTGCGCAGCCTATAATCTCAAGTGCATCCGAGTTCTCCATGCTCGTGATTGTGGTAGCAAATGTACTAAAGGCCGACTGCCTAAATGTGAAAGAAGAGACTGAAATGGGTAAGAGATCCTCTGCACTTGCTTGTTCTTTGCCCATTCAAAGATTGGAAGTCGCTAGAGGCTGTACAAAACCAGAGAATGTGGCACTGGCGCACAATCTCTACGACCTCGGCAAATTGCGTTGTGGCTGCCGTCATTGATGCGTTGTGAATACCCCCTTGGGCTGGGGTGCTGGTTGATTGGTCCAATGCGGAGGGGCGCTGGACTTGGGTATCTCGCGCGCCCATTCGGACGAATTGAACCATCTCGCTAGCTGGCTCTCATCCCTTTGAGTAGCAAAAGCACCCCTGTTTGTTGCTGTGACTTGGAGGTACGGATTTTTAGGGGCGCGTTGGAACTTGCCCTACTCAAGCGCGACGTACCGCTTTGTCACAATGACTTGTGCTGGTACTTCTATCACGGGCTAATTAAGGCGCACGCGGAAGTACCAAAAAAACAACCGTTTTTATTTGCTAACGCACGCAAGATCAGCGACCGGGGGCCGAACGGCACTCAAAGGGATACGGTGATGTTTGCTTACCACAGGGTCCACCAAGCGAAACGGGGTGCGCACAGGACAGAGCTCGGATATCGTTGGGAGTTCTTTGATGCCAACACACCGATGATGAATTGAGGGATTTTCCTGTCCTTTTCTTCTGCCTTCCTGCGGTCGGCATTGGCTGGCTGGACGAGTGGACGTCCAGCGTCTCGGCAGAAAAGCCAGCTGTCTGTTGCTTTTGCCTCGATGCACGCGCAAGGCAAAACCTCAAAGTACGACCATAGCTGTCTCATGATAGTTGGACAGACCAGGTTCTGGGCGGCCCGGGCGGTCTTCATGATGACATGCCATGTTGGGAAAGCTCCCTCTACCTGGCCCTTATAGCTGCCAGGGAGCTAGCACCCCCGTGTCGTATCGCGGGGTTGATGCGGGCGGCGTTTACAAGGCCGCCCTGCTGCATGGCCGGGGATGTTTTTTTTATGGTCACCGTGTTTCGGCGTCTCGTACGGAGGTGTGAGGGTTAAATAATCTCAGCGGGAGGTCACTCGTGTAGCGAGGGCAGGGGACAGGGGTATGCACTAGCCAATCGATTAAAACGCGTGTGGGCGGATTCGAATTGGTGCTGCGATTGATGTTGAAAAAGAAAAAAGAAATGTGGGCTAGGCCTTATTTGGTAGGGGCTAAACATGGGGTGCTCTTGGCGCTACCTCGAAAATGGCATTTTTTTTGCCTCCTATCTCCGTACGGGCGCCGCCCCCTCGCGGGTGTTCCCTTGAGCCCTGCTAATGGTACAGTAAACAATGCGGGAGGCGTCGCAGCGCTTCGCAGCGGCTGACTGTCCGTCGGTGTGGTTACTCCGAATGGCAAACTGGCTATAGAGCGCGCCTGGACTGGGACCGGGGACCCAGGAGGATGATCGGTGGGCCACCACTCTCGCTCTCACCCTCTCACGCCCCCCTCCATGCCATGCCCGCCCCCGGAACCGAGCGGGCTGAGCCAATGCTGGCCTGGCAAGGCTTTTGAGTTTCTTCGCTCGCTACTCATCTGGCGAGCCCAGAGCAATCTCGGTTCTTTTCCATAGCTCGTCTCCGTCTGAACAGATGGCACAAGTCAACGCCCGCCACATCGCGAAGATTTGTCCTGACAAGAGGAGCAGGAGCGGTTTCAGCTCCAGGTTTGTACGGCTTCGCGCAACGCGAATCCAAACCTTGGGAGTTCTGTCCTCCGTGTGCGTCCCAGCTGGGCCCGAAACCTGGGATTTTGGTCCCGGCAGTTAGAGGTTGGGAGGGCGTCGAGACCGGAGGGCTGCGGAGGACTGACTTGGCGCACACAATATGACGAAAGAAGAAAAATAAAAAGAGAAAGGAAAACAGCGCATGGGGCTTTGTGAGAGGGCGGGGCAATGGTGGTGTGTGGGGATATTCCTAGGCTTTTCTCAACGGCAGGGTTTGCCAACGCATCCAGCAGCAGCAGCCGACGGGGCGGTATTTCCAACACAATTGAGTCATATGGGTGCAGGACTCTCATGATTTAACCGCAATGCTGCTACGTATCGCATTTGACAAGGTGGGCATTGCCTGGTAAAGTGCGGCCTACCTAGCAGCATGTTTATTTGGGTCCGGAGACGTTCATGGCCGAGCATGGCCGGATTTTGGAGCTTGCGATAGGCACGATGGGTCAGGTTGCAGCAGCGTGTGGCTGTTTTTGCTTCTTATTATTCATCACGACGAAGCACGCCGACATGGATATCTATCCTTTCCCTTTTCACCGCCCCGGTCCTGACGCCCCACTCATGCAATCAAACAAGAATGTGGCCCGGCGCTGTGGGGATGGATGTCATCGCTTCGACCCGCAACTGCGAGCCGGGGTCAAATTTTTTTTTTCGCACGCCTACACACGCCCTTGTCAATGAACCTCCAACCTGCCTGCCTCACTCTCGGTGGGCTTGTGCGGGCTGGTTAGGCTCGAGAGCGGACTACATGGGTGCAGTGGCTGAGGGGAGAGACGAAAGCTCCATACCCATGGGCGGACTTTGATGGGACAGACATGGGCGGCGGCGGTAATCGTCGTGCGAGAAAATCGGCAACCCCTCACTCACCCTGCTATTCCCAAGGTGCCATCGGGTGCTGGCGTGATCCGCCGACAGCACGTAGCCGCCGCATGGGGGTCTGCATGTGCTCAAAATAAGCGACCGAACGTTGGCGGCGCGAACACCGGCGCCTGCGCCGCGTATCTAGGTCTAAGATAGGTAGCCAGACAATAGGAGTAACCCCTCTTCTCGTCTGTCGACAACGGGGCGGTGGTGGATCCATCAAGATGCATTGTACCCGTGCTGGGTTAGGTAGGGCTGGCTGGTTGGCTGGTTGGCTGGCCAGACCCAAGGCGGCCACAGATGCGGCCGCCACGGCCACCCCCTCTTTGGGTGCTGCATGGCATTGCATTATTGATACGTTGTTCTTGTTGAGCAGGGCTGGGTCGCGCAACCCCACACGCCGAAGATCATCCGCCCCCGGGGCTGCAGCCTCGGCCGATTTCCCACGACGCCGCGCCGCCGCAGACTCCTCCCCTTGCCGGCCAGGGAGCCCTCCTCCAGCAAACTCTGCGGGCCAGTCGGCGACCTGACGGACGGGCATGGCAGCTCGGGGAGCCGTCCATCCCGATACGACTTTGTAGGTAGTCAATAGAGTTTGTGGTAGGGGCACAGTTGGAAAGGTTCAAGGTCGCGGTGGCGCAAAAGCTTATTCAGGTGAGAAGGAACCGGGATGTGGACCCGCTGAAGCAGCGCTCTGACCGCAACGTCATCTTTTTTTTTTTCCCTCTCGCCGACGATGCCGACCGCGGGGTGTCCCTCTGCTTGGGTCGCTTTAAGGTTTGGCCATCAAACCTGATCACGACGGCCCATCACGGGGGGGGAGCTGTGCATACCTAGTATCCTGTGAGGGAGGTAGGTGGTACCTAGGTACCCAGGGCTGGGTATTGACCGCATGTCTGGCCTTGCTGCTCGACTGTCGAAGCGTTTGTCTGGCCCTTGTCACGCGCTTAGCGTTGACGCGCACACGTCAGCCCTCCTCCTCGTTTGGCCGTTCAATGGTGATTGGTAGATTAGGCTAGCAAGATCGATTACAGATCCGCATGCACGCCATGTCTGCCTGTAACATGCCCATTTGGGGAAATCCAGTGAGCCAAACCACCACCTCGAGAAGGTTTCTTGTGCATGACCATCCCGCTCGCTCCCTCACAACAAGCGTCTCTGGCGATGCAGCTAACACGGCCGACCCAAGTATTGACTGCTCAAATCTGTTCTCTGGCGGCCACTTTGCTGTGTATGTGCGCAACCTACCAGACCGCCGTTTCTTCGCTGCAGACCACTCCTACGGTCGGAATGACGCCTTGTGTGGCATATTTTTAGCCAAGCGGCCCAAGTATCGAACTAGCTGAACGTTTGAGGGCCAGCTGGGCCACGTTGATCTCGGCCTTCGCCGCGGCCGTGCGGGCCTTGCTGCCGCCACGTGGTGGAAACGCCCGGCGGGCGCGGGAGGCGCCATCCATTGGAATTGAATTGGGAGGGCTGAAGGATCTGTGGCCAACCAGAAGGCGGCGGTCAGCCTTGCCTCGACCCTGTGCGAAGCGGCAGAGCAGGGTGTGGGCTGCTGAATACGAATCCGAGCGAGACCAGCAGGGCGCATTTCTCATTTGCCTTTTTTTTTTACTTTGGCTAGTGAAATCCCCCTTTCTCTTGTCTTCCGTGCGTCTTCCCGCCAAACTGCCAACGACGTCTCCCAAAACGTCCGTGGGCGCTTCTTGGAAACCAGGGTTGCCGTGCGCAGGAACAGCACGCAGGCCCTTTCCCCCTTCCCCCTGCTGCTTTTCTTCCCCCGTGCTTGGGTCCAGCCATGCACGGGAGGGGTTCGTCTGTCGAAAAGAGACGACGGGAGGTGAGAAGTGACGAAAGCCTAAACGTCAGGAACCGAAAACGGCAAACCCTCACCCTCTGGCCCAGACTGTAACATCTGGCGCGCCAGCAGCGATGGGCCAAAAAAAAGGTTAAGCGTGCGCATGCGTGACCTAGACCTCGCGATGCATTTCGATGGAAATCACCCATCCCCTGATGGACGCAGACCCAGAACCTAATGCATAGACCTCGACGCTGTCCAGAACTGACCGCCCTGCCTTGACCCCTGCGGTACCTGCGCTGCCTCTTCTTCCCCTTCTCGTCTCATCGTCCACCGCTCATCTGACAGCAAACGGCGACGCACCAAAGCGCCGGATGTTTTGTTTATGCCGGCTTTCTTCACCGATAGAACGCAAGCCCAGACCTAATTTTGGTCTCGTCGTTGTTTGTTCTGGACACACCCCTGTCTAGTTGGAGATACCGAAGGCTTTTTTTTTAATTATTTTTTATGGTTACACCGTCCTCGGGCACAGGAAAGGAGACAAAGAAAAAGGCAAAAAACGAAAAAGGCAAAAAACGAACCCCCTACCACAGCGGGCAGCAGCTTAAAATTAAACAGGGCACAAAAGCCGCGCACGGAGGGGCTCGTGGAGCGTTGGAATTGTTCTACGGACCTTCTCTTGCAGGAGTGGGCGCCTTGGCAAAAGAAGCGTGCGTGACGGCTCCAGCTCCAATGCGTCTCCATCACAAGCGTCATTATGGGCCTGATGGAAATTTGGCGGTGCACGGAGCAGTATTTCGAGCTAGATATGGGGTTGCCACGAGTGCTTTGGCTTCTAGCGGGAGAAGCGAAAACAGAAGGAAGGGAGAAGGGAAAAAAGGGGGTCTGTTCTTCTGCCTCTTCCACCGCCTTGTTTGCGAGCACATGCATTCATGCTGATGGCGATGGTCGATAGCAGTGGTACCCTTGCGACCTGTTCTCGCCAGCCTTTCCCAAAAGCGGAATATTCTGTGCCCGCGAATTGATGGTGTCGTCTCTGTCTCGCCCAGCCGACGGGACAAGGGTCTACGCGATGTTTGTTATGCGCAAGCACTGTCCCGGACAGTGCTTCACGACGAATCTTGATTCATCATGTTTGGTGGTTAGAGACCCAAAGTCAAAATGGATATGTAAGCTTCCTATTCAATGGTACCAGCTACACCCTTCGCGTAAATTCCTGATCGCTAGGCTCGAACAGGCGACGGTCCGTGGATCAGACGGGTTTCCTTCACACCCTATCCTCAGGGGGAACAGGAGGGACGACAGAGTCTGGCCCCGGGTTCCCAGCTGTAAGGGCGCACGTTGGGCGGTTGGGTCCCGTACATGTTTCGATCGCGAAAACATACTTTCCGCTACGGCGGCCATGCCTGTAGAGCCCGCGGCTCGGCGAAATTGCAAGGCGCGCGTCGTCCCGATGGTTGCGCCAGCCACACGCACAACACAGAGCACGGGCGGGAACGTGACACAGAGCGGCATCACCGGGGCTTCCGAGCCCGGCGAAGGCGTCGCAAAGGCCTCATAGGGGAGCAGAGCTGGACCATGGAAGCTTTGCCATATGCGATGCCCCATTTAGCCGTTTCGACGCGGCCAGACCGGGCAGCACTACGCACGTCGGACGACATGGCTTTGCTATGGTCTTTCTGATACAAATCGGGATTGCATCGTGGCTTGTGGGGTCATGACAGCGGCCCAGCCCAGCCCAGTCCAGCCCCAGAGCCTCGTCTATTTTTGAACAAACAGGCGAGGACGACGAATCCAATCATTTCAGGCTGACTTGACTGACGGGTCCCTTTCATTAAATCTCAGCCGGCCAGGTAATGCGTATAATGCGTGCTTCAGCTTTTCTCGTTGTGCATGGCAAATTAATTTTGAGATGCTTGGTGTAATTAGGCCCCCTTTTTTTTTCTCCTTCTGCCCCCTTCTGGAGCCCAGCCCGTACTCGCGATCCGCTCTGGTTTTGATTTTCAAGCAGTGGGGTTTGGACCCAGCGCAGCGCCCTCTGGGGCTGGAAGCTGTAAATTGCAGGGCGTTGGATTGACTGTGCTTTCATCACGTTTCTCCTCTCGCTGGGGCCGCCCAAATTCCACATGGTGCAACGTGCCCGGCCCGGCACTCTCTGGGGAAGGGATCAGGGCTTGGGGGAAAGAGAGGGTCGACGGGGGCCTCTCTCTCTCCATTGCCAATTTTGCCTTTTCTCTCGTGCTGCTGGGCATCATCCATCACAGAGGCCGATTCATTTGTTTGTTTTTACGCTTTGCGGACGAGCCCGAATGCGCTGCGATTGCAAGGCCGTCCAGCTGGCGCTCAGAGATGCAGGTCACAGGGAGCCCCTGCCACAGGTTGTTTCATTTTGCGGTTGCGGGCGCTTCAGTGGCTAAGCCCAAGACCCAAGCCCAGGCTGCGTCACCGCACCGCAAGTGCTGGCACGGATTGAAAATAATAACAATAATAATAATAATAACAATAAAAAAAATACGACGATAAAAGAATAAGCAGGGCAATAACGACGAGAGGTGGGTACGCACCAGGGTAGCGGCAGGATGGTGGTGTGTGGGGAGGGGGGGTGAAGGGTGGGTTCCTGAGGGGGTGCGACACCCCTTGTGGTCATGCTGGCTTGCCCTTGTCCGCGTGGACGTGCCCTGGAGAGGAGGACGGGCAGGGGTGTTTTGATGCCTTCAGGTTTTGCAGGGATGTCTGCTCCAGCGCTCCAAAAGGTACCTGAGCCTAAAGTAGAGTCAGAGATGCGGTGAACGGCGGGCGTGTGGGCAAGCGACTCCTGGTTTGAGGTACGAAGCAGGGTGTGGGCAAGGAAACACCCCTGCCCTGCCCCGTTCACTCTGTCATCCCCCATTGTGGATCAGGCTGCCCCGAGCCCAGGCACAGCATTTCACATTTGCTCTAATGAGGCGATCTTCACACTGCCGGGCGAAAAAGAGATAATAAGACAGGGCCCCTTCCCTCCTCCTCGTCCGGTCGGCCCATTGTCAGTCAAACAAACGAAGCCCATCAGATCATATCACAAACACGACAATTGACATCTCAGTTCTCAGACACTTGCCAGACGCTTATATCTCGCCCACTTCTCCCACCTTGTCTTGACCTGCCTGCCTACCTGCCTCGACATCAACGACCTCCAACCACCACCCACAGCCGCCACCATAGCCGCATCTCTGCCACCACGACGGAGATCCTCGCCCAACAGCAACAGCAACAGCAACAGCCTTTGGTTTTCCCAAGGCTCCTACCACCAACCACCAAGATGCCCGCCCAGCGCCCCTCGCAGCTCCCGCCCTGCCCCGGCCCGCCGCCGCAGCGCCCGCTTCCTGCTCTGCCCACCAGGGGTTAGACGGGCTCCGGCGCCCTCGGCCGGGAGAGCCTCGTGGCTCCCGCCATGAGCTCTCCCGTGTCTTGCTTCCAACCAAACAATCCTACAACCCGCCACCCTCAACTCGATCTGCTTTTTTTTCTTGTTGTCGGCAGCTATCTCCCTGCTCATGTGCAGCCAACAGCGCACATGTAGCGCATGGCTTTGCACCGCCTAGCCCTTCCTGTCTTGGAGGCACATACGATATGAGAGGGGGTGCGGAGGAGAAGAGCAACCCATCCCTCGTGGTGTGCCCCGATGCAGCGGTCTGCAGCTTCGCTGCCTGCCCGGATCCTGGCAAACCTGCTCCCCTCCGCTCTCACCTCACCTGCCCCAAGGCGCTGCATACGCGGCGGAAAACAACCCAACCAGAGACATGCACGCAATCGCGCAGGCTTGCAGGCTGGCGCTCCACTCACACACCCTCAACATCGAGGTCCCAGCCTCGCCGCACGGTTTCGCTGCACCCGCATGGTGACACCACACATGCGCCGCCCACCCAGGCGCCCAATCGCGAGCAACAAACACACCTCGCCCAGCATGCTTCTTATCATTGACATTTCTTCGGTCTCGACTCTTGCGACTCCTTGCCAACTCGCTACAAACACACTCGTGCTTCCGTAATCGACACACAGCTACTACTACACCACTACTACACGTTAATCACCGCTCGCCTGCCACCAGCCCTCCCTCGGCTGCATTCCCAAGAGCTGGCTCCCAGGAGGCACACACACACACATAAACACACCGAGCCTGGCCTGGCTCGGCCTGCATCCGCCCTCCCACGCATATTTGCCTTGGCATTCTTACTCCGCCGTGGCGCCTATACAGACGCATTACACGTGTACTTTTATATGGGCATACTCGGTTCTTTTTTTTTTCTTCTAATCAGGGTTGGGATCTTTTTTTTCTTGGGCAAGGGAATAGCCCCCGGCGTACGGGGTGGGACTTACGAGCATCACGTTTTCCCCTCTCTGTGCTCGCTCATGCTTGGGCTTCGACCCAAGCAGGAGCCGAGTGCTTTCCTAATTTATATATTCACGGCGTCTTATTGAAAGAAGTGTACATCGTCGCCGATACCCCCTCCACCCTCAATACTTGGGGCAAGAGACCTGCTTGGAATAACATGCTTTACGAGTTTATATTTTATTTTTTACCACGAGTTTTCTTAATGTGCCTCACTTCGCTGATAGCCGTGCGCAGTCGATTATTTGCGCCTTGGAAACGCCGATTCTCATCGTACATTAGTTTGTCAACAAAATTCTACGATGCTCTTGCGTCTGCGTTGGGTGGGCCACATGCCAACAATTGACAAGATGCTGTCCGCTTCACCAGTCGGCTCTTTGGTGTGCTGACTCAAGAAACCGGGAACATTGAGCCGGAAAGGGAAGTGCAATCGCATTCCGGCCAAATTGCAGACTCCAAACACGCTTTCCTGGGCCAGGGATGGGCAAAATATCTTTTTTTGCAGCTTCAAGGCCTGTGGCCAGGATCCCGCCTTGTTGGTCTTGATCCCTGGATCCTGACGCTCGGGGCACTCCAACCATTGTGGTTGCGAATTGTATTTCTCTTCTCTCTCCTTCCTTTTGTCTCTCCATCCTTGCCCTTCTCCTTTTGATGTCCGGCGCCCATCACCTTCCCCTGCCTCCCGCGCATGTCCGTATCTGTCGCATCCCTATTTCCCACCTGTGGAAACCGTATGGCGAGAGAGAAGGCACGTGTCTGGAAGACCTGATTTGGGACCCAAGGCCCGGAGATGCCTGTTATGTGTGTTTCTGTTCGGCCTCCACTATTTTTCTCCTTTTCCTCCTAACTCACCCCTTCGGCTCTCCGAGGACGGCCGTGAGAACAACGTTTCTCGGAACAGCGACTCCATCGTCAACGCCGGAAAAGATGCTACACGGTCCACTCTGGTACATGCCCGGCGTGTACTTTTTTGCGCGACTTTCTTAATGCCTTTTTAAACCGAGTGGGAGGAGGGGGCGTGTGTATCGTGGTGAGCAAGGGCTCCTGATTCACATGGGCTTGGGAGGAAACAAAAAAAAAAAAATCCCCCACAACTTGCAAGTCAGACGATGGATGGGCTCTCGGCGGCTGTCCCCTGCTCAATGTGCGGGCGAGAAACGAGACTGACGGCGCTCCCGCCGGACGGCATTGCATCATTGTGGCCCTATCGAGGTGACGCAGATGCCTACCTACTTACCGACCTACCTGGATGCCTGCCAACGATTCTCGAGTGGCATCTGCAGCCGAGCTGCCTTTTGGGGTGAGATAGCATCGTATCGGAGCGAGACCGCGCACCCCGCGGCCGCCTTGCCTGACACCTCCTCCCACTCAGACGCGCCAAGTAAAGAGTTTTTTTTTTTATCCCTCTCGCATCTTCTCCTTCCCTCGTCTTCCCGAGATCTGCGCGGATTTTTTTGATGGCCCGGCGGATCTCGATTCTGATCTCTGATCTCTGATCGCAAGGCCCCCAACCCCAAATCGAACCATGCCAAGCAAAAGGCCCCCAGGTCACAAGGACTTGTAGATTGCGGAACCCCCCGGGCGGTGAGATTTTCCCAACGTCTGATGGGGTAGCTAACCTCCCCTCTCACACGCGCCTGTTTTTTTTTATTCCCGTCGTGCTCCGGATATATTCTCTCACTGGTCGACCCAGGCCGCCGGTGCGTCTGGTCTGATTATGCATGCATGCGGCCGGGTCTACGTATACATGGAACACAAGGGAGAACCACGGGATGTGCGGTGTGCTGTGCCGTGCTGCCTGCCCGCTGGCCGCTGCTGCTGTGGGTGATGTGCTTTTCGACGTGGCGGCGGCGGGGGTTTTTTGGGAGGGGAGAGTGATGTGCAACTCGTTTCGTCTCGATACGTCCCGAGCGGGTCGGTGGGGTGGTGGGAAAGGAGAACTGCCTGGCCTCTCCACATCATCGCGCAAAGGCTTGCGGATTTTCAAAAAAAGTGGAAACCCCGCAACCCGATGAAGGGACGGACAGCCAAGAACAAGAGACCAGGAAGGAAAAATACGGGGTTGAGCAACCGCGCCGAGGTTCAAAGCGAGGGTTGTTTGGGGAAAATTCCCTCAGAACAAGAGAAGAGGCTAAAACGGCCATGCTCCGTTCTGCTGCGTTCGTGCCCCGGCAAAACAGCGATGATGCCATGTTTTTCGTTTTTTTATTTATTTACTGCGACCCAACGCCCTCTCGATTCCTAGCTCGGGCGGCTATGCATGGCATGTCGGACGGGAGCCCATCGAAACGGGGCTGTCCTCACCGGGTTCGGCATCTGGCGGGGGTTTTCGTGGATGCGAGGAGGTCATCCACGGAAACCAAAGTCCCCGTGCTGGTGGCCCCTTTTTCTCACACAAGCTGCTTATGTGGGTAGTTCCTAATAAGACGTGCTTACGCGGAGGGCTGGGGGGAATTTTGGGCAATAGAAGCTATGTAGAGTGGTACTGTAGATTGAAAGGTATGGCAGGGGTGTCGCAGATTCCACTGAACAGGAGCGTGATCTGCCGTCAGAGCCAAACAAAACAAGAGACTTGTGCTTGCAGGTTTGCGGCTTACACATGTACGCAGGTACCTACCTACAATGCTCGGACTAGATCTGCGTCCCGCGGCGGGCAACGTCGGACGAAGCAGAAAAGTGCCCTGCCTGGGCGCATTGAGGGCTGATATCTCGCTCTGCCCTTGCCACTGGGCCTTTTGACATTTGATGATCTGCCTGCACCTTGGGGGTCTCCGCCGTCTCTGACCCACCCCCTATCCAGCTCCCCTTGTTCAAGTCGGACAAGGTCATCATCTTGCTCTCTGGCAGGGAGTAGCACGGGCGCGCGCGTGGTGAGATGGAGCTGGCACGCCGCTGGTCAGCAAACCGAGACCCATATGCCTGAAACGGGGCCTGCAAAAGTACTCTGAAATCCTCACTTCCAGGCGGGCAGCGGGCTTGCGCAAGGCACGACGTGTCTCGCTGGTTTGAACTGATTGATCGGCTTTCTCGAACCACTCAATCCGGCGCGACGAAGGACGTGTGGCAGGCAGGCCACCGCATCTGGGCGGCCGAGAGGGGGGGGGGGGGGGGGTGGACTTTGGGGGAGGGGAGACCCCGCCATGACAGCGGAACGAGATGGCATCATCAACCTTGAGCTGGGGGCAAGGTTATAGTAACATGATACGCCAGCCTCGTCACTTTGCGGGCATGATATGCATTGATCTGCCAAGGCCCTGCGCCCTCATTACTCGGCCTCGTGGGGGAGGAGGAACAAGGTTGGCACATCAGAGGATGTCCGGCGAGTCGAAGAGATGGACTGCCCGCGCGGCCAAAACGTTACCGCTGCAACTGGCATCGCCGGCTCATAGATGTGGAAAGAATCTTTTCCGGGTTGGTCATCCGGCTCGTTAGTCAACAAAAGAGCTAGCCACGCCAGCGCTTGTTTCAGAAAGGAAGGAAACGCCACCACCTTCCCTGCGGACGCCATGAGCGGCTGTGTTCGCCGTTGGGATAGTAGATCGACGCTCCCTTGCCGGTCGGGGGGACCCATCGCCCGGCGTCGGTCTGCTGAGGGCGAGTGGGTGGGGGGCACGGTCGGGGTCGGGGTCTGAGCAGGTGAGAGCGGGAAAAGGGGGACCGTCTTGGACACCCGGTCTCGATATATTGTCACGTGCTCTCGCGTGCTGCTTGTGTGACGGAAGCCACGCTATAGAAATTGTGGGGTAGGAGAGGGGTCCAGCGGGCTCTCAATGCAGGCGCGTCTGAATGCCTTCAATTTTTTTTTTCTTTTTCGCATGTAGGCTGATGATCCGTGGAGCTTCTCCAATATCTTGGGCACCACGGCTTGCACATGATCACAAAATCGCCTCATCTCCCGGGAGATTTCTGGATGCCTACTGAGCACCTGATTAGGATCGAGCAGCGGCCAGACGCCCCGGGTTTGCACTGCGCCATCGCTTCCTGACCGGGCCAGACCGCAAGCCTGGCCGCCGGCGATATTACCCAAGCGCAGCTTGTTTGCCACCCGCCATTTCACGGTGAATAAAGGCCGGTCGATTAGCGTTCGGATAGGATCGTCGAGAGCTGGTGCTTCAAAACAACCGCCGGGTTTCCCGACTCGGTCAGCCGGCAGCAGCAGCCGCACACCAGACGATCTCCCCCAAGGGACTTTGCACCACCTCTCCGAACTTAATAAAGAAGCCCGGCCCTCCTTGTTTCACCGCCAGGAAACCCGTCCGGTCTCGGCGGAAGGAAACGGAGCTTAGCGAAACATCCAGTCGAGATCGGCCGGTGGGTTTCAACGGCCACCTCTGCCGGCGGGGAACCCTTGCGCCTGCAGCCGCAGCTTGCACGCCGAGGGGGTGCGCTTGCTCGTGTGCCGTCTGGCCATAGAGCCCTTGTCTCCTGCTCCCGCTGGCCTGGGCCTTCCTTATTCCTGCCCACGCCTCGGCACGGCTGCTGTCTTGCCCTGCCACCCGCTAGCGTCCCCCGGACTGCTCTCGTTACAGAGCCCTCGGCGCAGACGTCGAGCAGACCGCCATGCCGATCCTCCGCCTCCACGTCTGGGGTCCGGCCTTCGGACTCGCCTCCCTCGACGCCGAGTGCCTGGCCGCTATCGTATATCTCAAGCACATCACTGAGCCGGGCGACTATGAGCTCGTCGCCACAAGTCCCTCGGCCGTGCCAACGAGTAAGTGCCAACCCCTGGGGCACGCTGCCCCGAAGCTATCTGTCGCCCGCCTGTTGGGTTGGTGTATGGCCAGCCATCACAGCCACCCCTTCGTCCCAAAGTCGCTTGCCCCGAAAGCTCGGGAGGCTCGTTCCCCACTGCTGGTTTCCCATATCCTACTACTCTAAGCCCACCGGCCCCGCTGTATAGGCACCGAACGGCTTCACAGCCGGTAGTGGCTGCTGGTCTCTTGCTGAAAAACCTTAACTAGACCACCTCCCCGCCATCCACAACACTCTTTCCGGCGACTGGGCGTCTGGCTTCCAGGGAGTTCTGGACCTGATCCACGCCACCGCCCCAACTCCTGAAACCGGACTCGGCACCTTCGTGGTGGATAGCCGGTGGCCTAGCCTTGATAGCCGGCTGAATCTGCCCGCCGCGGCTGTGGCTGACTCGACCGCCTATCGCGTCTTCCTGACTGCCCACGCCGCGCCTCTACTTGCCCTGTCACTATACGTCTCGTCTGCCAATTGGTCCGGCGCCACCCGCCCGGCCATCAGCCAGATCCTGCCCTTCCCCCTGGGCTGGACCGAGGGGCCGGCTCGGCGCCGCGCCATGTCCAGACGCGCCGAGCACTTGGACTTCTCGGACCTAGATACGGACCGCGATGCAGCCGATCCCGACGCCACACCCAGGGACGTCGCAACACGGAGCTTTATTCCGGCTAGTCTTCAGCCACGGAACCGTGGCGGTATCTCGTCTTCCATGACACCCGAGGCCAAGGCCCGCTTTCGGCTCGAAGCTGCCGCGGCCTCTGTGCTCGACGTCCTGACCTCTTGTCATGGTATCAATGCCGATGCGGCGCCGGGTCTTGGCGAGGGATGGCTACGGGGCCCCTGGGCTCATGGGCAGGGCGCGGAGGAAGGTGGTAGTGGAGGCAGGCCGCCGTCGTCCTTTGAATGCCTTGCTTTTGGCTACCTGGCGCTCATGGCGGTCCCCACGCTGCCGCGTCCATGGCTCCGCGAGGTCGTCGGCCAAAAGCACGCCGACCTGGCCGCGTTTGTCGACGACGCGCGCGCCGCGTGGTTCCCGGTCGAGCCGAGCCAGCTGCCTTGGGTGTCCGAGGAGGCGGCCTCTCTCTACTCCTCGTCGCCGTCGTCGTTGCTAAGTGTCGCGGCGCGGCTCGCGGCCGGCTGTATGGCGTCTCTTCCAAGCGGAGTGGGAACTCAGTGGTCCGCGTGGAGGCAGGAAAGGCGGCAGGCCTGCGAGAACAATAGGAAGGGAAAGGGCCGCATCGCTGCTGGCGGGTCTGCGCCGGGGTCCATGTCGTTGGCGGCGACGACGCCGCGGCCGCCGCGCGAGCGGTCCGAGTTCCTCACCACGGTCTACACGAGCTTGCTGGGCGCGTCCATGGCCACGGTCGCGGCGCTTGTCTACCGCAGTCTGCAGCCGTTCGGGGCGCCGACGCACCGCTTTGACGGCGGCGGAGTTCACGCGGGCCTCTGGGCGTTCGGGGCTGCCGGCGCGGCCTTGGGGCTCGCGGCGGATGCCCTGGACGGGCGGGGCTGAGACGTATGGGCCTGCGTACGGGCTGTCTGAAAAGCAGAGCGCTCCTCGTGCCGGGCATGCGGTCCTCTCTCCAAACTGATTCTACTTGTACTAGTATCTGCATATATATTCATATCTATGCTAGGCCGTTAACGCTTTGGCACGCGGTGGCGTGTGTGTGCTGTATACTTCTTGCCTGATAGTTTTCCTCTCATGCCCTAATATCTTCACGTCCCTCTCATCAGTTGATACGGGTTGGAGTCCCTGAGAGCCACTAGAATCCCGATATGTCTTTTCCTTTCTTACCTGATTGGTTGCAGGGCAATGCGCGGGACCTTTTTGGGCCATTGTGGTAATCTACGGGTCTGTCTCCAAAGCGGGACGAAGACAACAAAAGGCTACCTGGGCTCTATCATGTTGTTGATGTACAGCCAGGACAGGACGGCCATCAGGATGTTGATCAGCCAGTCCAGCCAGACCATGACAATGTACGTGCTCGGCTTCCTCCCGCGCTTCCGCCTCAGGACCTTGTACGTCTGGCCGGCGGCCTTGAAGGCCGTGAAGGCCGTGATGGCTGTGAAGCAGCCCATGAAGTAGACGGCGATGCCGAGCATCTCCGGGCTAGCCCGCGAGACCTGGTACCATGGCGGGATCAGGAAGCCTGCCATCTGCGCTCGGCGAAGGGGTGGTGTGTGGTGAGCGGCGGGGGGCCGGGCGCTGGCGGGCGCGGGCGGGGGGAGGAGTATCATTCAAAGTCGAGGGGAGACGTCGGGAGTGGCGACATGACGCTGCTGCTGCCACTGCTGCTGCTGCTGCTGCTGCCCCGAAGACCCCCAGACCGTGGGTCAAAGAGAACAAGCTTCTGGGTCGGGAAGCACAGAAAGAACCTTTTCTTCGGTTGCGCCTTGGCGAGGAGAAGCAGGGATCGTCCCGTGCGCCCACGCGATGCCAAAGGCTCGAGGGCCGACCGTGCACCCCCCTCCCCCCCGCGGGAGTTGTAGACGTTTCTATTGGCCGCGGCCAGCAGTGCTGACCACCGCGCTGTCATGGCAGGTGAATGCGAAAGCGCTGAAATGCTGTCTTCTCCCGTAAAAGGAAGCCGCCGACGGGGCGGCTGGGAAGGGGAACAGATAAAACCTACCTACAGTCAGCAGTCGACTTGTGATGACAGAGCGGACGGAGCACAATCTCCATACTTGACTCTCGCGCCATTACCTTGGACGGCATTTTCGTCCCTTTTTGGTCCACAGTACCTTCCATACCCTTGACGTCACTTAGAGTTGGGGCCGTTGGAGTCCATGGGTAGGATCGGACCCTGTCACGTTGACCAAGCAAGAACACAGACTAAGATGCACTATGAATCTTGTATGGAAAATCCACGTTTTTTTTAAGTCGACGTGCCTGGATTGGAAGCACGACGGTAACGACTCAGCCCAGATCGAAGACCGTGTCAGGTGAGGATTTTGATGGCTGAAAGTCAAGGTGGCCCCATGAAGTCCATGGCTGGAGCCAAGGCCGAAGGGGGCATGTTGTGTTGATACTGACTCAGCCGCTAGGGCCAATCTAGCCCTTCGTTCAGCCCATTCGGATCCCAAAATCTCCGCATCATGGGGCTGTCCATGACAATTTCGCGGCCGAGATTCGGCATAGAATGGCTAGAGCTCAGGGCAGGATCAGATCCAAGCGTTGCAGACAATGCCGTGTCACTGCAGAGCACAGGGTGATGTATGTTTGGGACAATGTTGATATTTGCACGTTGAGAGCACAAATGCTACCAAAGCCCGTGGCCCTCTGTTATAGCCACCGCTTTAACCGGAGTCTCTAACAATGCTATATACAAACTTCCAAACAAGCCTTTCCATACCACACACAAAGAGCAAAACCATATACATCGAGAGAAAAAGAATAAACAGGAAGAGAAAACAAAAAGAGGCGACTAGGCTCCATGGACGGGAATCCTACACACCTTGCGAGGTGTTGGAGACGCCGGGCCCAAACAGTGCGGTGCTGGCGAGCCGTTTAGCAGGCAAGGCTGGGCTTGGACTTCTTGTTGCCCTTGTCGAACTTGCAGCTGGTCGAGTGCCTCATGGCCAGGTTGATGTAGCCACCGTCTCCGCTGCTGAAGAAGGTGTTGCCGAACGCCATGTAGAAGCAGTCGTAGTTGGTCTTGAGGGCTCCCTGCTTGAGGTCGACGCTGACCTTGCCGACGGCGCCGTCGCCGTCCTTGAAGCTGTAGCCGACGTTGTTGCAAATGGCGGCCGCGTACTTCTTGGGGTCCGGGTTCTCGGTCATCATCTGCGCGACGGTAGCCTTGGTGAACTGCTCGCGGGCGCTGGTCCAGTTGGCGACGTCTTTGATCAGCTTGATGCCGGCGTTGACGGCCTTGGTGGCGAGCTCGGTGCCGACGGTGATGGCGATGGAGGTGACGATGCCGGTGATGATCTCGCGCTTCTCGATGTGGGCCTCCTCGCCGACAACAGCGGCGGGGGCGTCGGCGCGCGCGACCAGCTCGGCGGCCTGGTTGGCTGCGAAGTTGGTCGGGGCCGCGAAGACGGGCAGGGCAAGGACGACGATGGACTTGAACTGCATTTTGGCGGTGGTTTTTGTTGTTGTTTTTTCTTGATGCAAGAGATACGGTTGAGGGAGTGATATGGGGAAATTGGACAAGCAGAGGCTGTCGGAAGTGAAATGAAAGAGTCTGAGTGAAGAGAGAGGCTGACAGAGGACTGTAGGAAAGTACAGAAGGAGAAGAGGAGACTGTAGGAAACAGAGAGTGTCCGATGAGGATGAGGAGAGAGAACAAAACGAGAGGAAGGGCGGCGCGATGCCTGAATATTTATACTAGAATGAAGCACTCTATCATCTCGCTGAACATTGGGATATCGTCCCACCCGCGAACCCGCGATGGTGGCACCCGCTCATGGGTGATGCCCACCGGCCCGCGCTGCCAAAGGCCGATCACAGCCAACCAGACGAAGCTGTGTTTGGGTGACATCGATGGTCCCATGTCGGAACTGCCTGAACAGGGGGTCCTCGGGCTCCAGAGCAGGGGCGATATCCACACACACACAAGACTTTCCAAGAGGACGTCGTCGAGGTCGGTTAGTGAAGGCTCCAAGCCGACAAACCCCCCACGCGCCCCCGCTAGACGCGCAGGCACGGGCGGTGATTGGGTGGCCTGGCGGCAGGTCAATGACTCCGATCCCAGTGGGCGACATCAACCACCCCCGGCAGGCCTCGCGGAGGCACTTGGCTTGCCTCGTGACGTTGCTATTTCAGTGTCGCATCTTCATGCGAAGCGATAGCCTTGTGGGGAACGGGCTCTGGCGGAAATCCAGGCCCGCCAATCATGGCCCGGTGCCTGGTCTGCTGGCGTCCGTGCCACCGATGATGGCCCCTCTCCCTGCGTCTGGAGGAGCGCCTCCCTTCGGCACGCTGAGTGGGCGGGTGGGGCTGGACGTTTTATGCTTGCCTCATTTTGCCACGCGAGATGGTGGCCCGCCGTACGGCTGAGCGGCACACGCTTGGCGTTCGGATGATGCTCAAGCACCCAGCCAACCTAATCGGCTGAGGGAGCAGTCATCTCTTGGCGCCCCTGAAGAGCCCCTGAGAGCTTGTTGCCCCCACACACATGCTTATCAGGCACCAAGACGAGCCAAGAGAGGCTCAAGCTGCCGAGACATGGGCTTGCATTGACGGGGCTCTATCAAGCCCGACGACTCCAACGGAGTGGGCACAATGAATCCAGACCGCCGAGCTTGACGATACTCACGGGAGCGAACAATCCCCCAATCAGGCGGCTGATTGTTTTGTCCTTTCTCGAGTGGCGGAGTTCCCAAAATAGAAGCCTGACTGATGATAAGAGACGATAGGAGACTGCAAGTAGGTGACCAGCATCGATTGTTTGGCAAAGGTCTTTCCGAGACGCGGTCGTTTAGGCCTCACTAGAAGCTGTCTGGTGATGGGTACACAGTAGCTTCCTTGTTCCATGACCGTCCCATTTCGGCACCAGATGCTCAGACGCAAGATTGTCATTCGCTTGATCTTTCACCCGCCTCGGCCACCTGCAGTTCCCCTCTCGCGCCTCGATTTGAGATGACCGTCTTCCGTGCAGGGAGCCTGGCGACTGTCTCGTAGCGGACCGAATGAAGCCTGCGTTGCGCGTCGCACGATGCCTGCCATGGGGCTACAACCACGATGAATCCGCCGACACCATACAGCACGCGGAGCTGGCGTGTTAGATTCGCCGGCCGCCCAGACTAGAGGATGCAGAAGGGGTAGCGGGACGTTGAGTTGTGTTCTGACTCTCCATCGAGCTCTCCCAGTCAGTTGTCCGCGAGTCGGGTGACTGGCGAGAGGAGTTGCAGGGAAGGGCCTTGGTTAGGTTAGCATGGCAAGAAACACTGGCGAGGCAGGCCTCTCGGCACTGGGGCATCTGTGGCGACACTTGGTCTCTCAATGGCTGCAATTATCTGCTCTGGCCTCACTAGCGTAATGTGGCAAGCCGCCCAGATCCCCAAATCTCCTCCACCCCAGCTTAGGGTTATTAGGTCATCATTCCCATAACCAGCCCCGCGGCTCCGCAGACGGCCAGGGCGGCGAGGCTGGCGTCGCCACGGGACGAGGGACCGCCGGCCACCGGAACCGGCATCGGCATGCTGCCGTTCATCTTGCCCCGCCCATGGGCATGTCGCTCATCGCGGCGCTCTCCGCCTCTTCGCCGTGGCGTCGGTAAACGGGTTGCAACCCGTTGGATGGCGGCGGGGCTGCCAGCGCGGCTAGGAGAACCAGAAGGGTCGAGCGGAGTTGCATTGTGCGTGGTTGGGTGGTGGCGTGCGTGCGTAAAGTGGTCTGGTGAGGCTCGATCTGGCCGTGCGGTCAATGCAGAGCTAGGCAGAGGGCTTCTTGTTTTGAGGTGCCCGTGGATGATATCTCGCGGTGGCGGTAGCAGGTACGTCGGCTCCCAGGAGTTGTAAGACTGGCCAGCAGGGCGGTGGATAAAACTAAAGACCCAGCTCAGCTGCGACTGTAGATGTCACAAAACAAGAAAAGACGTGGGCGAGTGCTGTTGACTGGACAAGCTGCCCTGAGGACGAGTCAGGAGATGTCGCTCTCCCTTTATACGCTTTGGCCCCGACACCTTGTGGTATCCAGACCACGACGGCGAGCAGGGCAAATCCCAACCCGTCTAAAGACGCGAAGAACCGACGTCATCGACACCGTGTTTAGGCTCGGCAACCATACCACCCCTGAGCAGCCGTTCTGAGCATCTCTTGAGCAGGTTTATGCATGTTTTGCCTCTGAAACGTGCGCGGGGTTTGCCGGTCGACTTGACCACGTTGGGTGGCCATGTCTGATGGCCGGAGGACCATGGCGGACGCCAGAACAAAGTGGTCGCATGGTGAACATGACCCACAAGCGGCAAGAAATAAAAGCACTGGGCCTTCTGTCTTGGTCGCCCGCTTCATTGCACATACGGAGGATGGCCTGTTCATCTGGTATACGGTATGCACTGCCCGCGGAACCCCAGGGATTCCTGGTCGTAACTCACTCAGCTTCAATAAATCCGACGTCTGGACGACCGACTCTGAAACCCGAAGCCTTTGCGGCATTGGCTCTGGCTTTGCGAGCGCTCGTGTTTGTCGCAAGCCAGCGATCCAGACCTTCGAATCCGGCTCGGTAGTCGGCCCCGGGCGCTGGCCGGCGCTGGCCGGCGCTGGCCGGGTTTTCGTTACATCAACCATCGCCACAAAGCACACATCCCCATCCTCCTTGTCTTATGGAAGAGCGTGGAATCGCAGCAATCCATTAGTTCGCCGGATCACACCTGTCCCGTGAAACAGCCTTTGGCTTGACGTCGAGTGGTGGTGGCCACTCGAAAGCTTACGAGGCCGGGTTTTCCTGTCGGCTCTTCCGCTCAAGCCGCGTGTTCGTCACCGCGCTGCTTGGTTCATGAATCCCGTTCTCGGCAACATCTTGCTGGCATAGCAGGAGCGCATAAGATGAAAACAAAAAAAAAGGACATCGGTCCCGAGCAGGGCAGAGCACACTGTATGGGGCACATACTTGGCACGGCTTGTTTGGCTATCGCTCTGTCCAACTCTCGAAAGGCGGCGTTCCGGCACGGACTTGACATGTCGGCCACCGCAAGCCAACAGCTTCCCGACCGCGTGTCTACAGAGAAACAGGGCCGCCCTCCACCCCATTGTTCAAGCCACCTCATTTCACGCACTGCGAGTACCACTCGTTGGAGGCCTTGCACGACCCCTCGGAGCACCGCGTCGCGCCGTTCCAGCCGCTCCCGCCGCACTGTCCCCACAGCGGCGCGGCGGCGCCCGCGCCGCCGCTGGGCGGCCTGGACGGCTCGTTCGGGGCCGGGTTGTTGGGGGCCGGGTTGTTGGGGGCCGGGTTGTTGGGGGCCGGGCTGGTGTTGGAGCCGCCGCCGCCGTTACCGCCTGTCCAAACGGCGTGTTTGCCGACGTTGGTGTAGGGGTAATTGCGGGCGCCGTAGATGAAGTAGCGCAGCGCCGGGTCGTTGGAGTCGTAGAGCCCGGGGATCTTGACCATGGGGCCCGGTCGTCCGTTGCCGTTGCCCGTAACCTCGATCTGCGCGCATTCGAAGTAGAACTCGGTGTCGCCGCTTTTGGCCCCGTGCAGGGCGATGTGTTCGATGCGTACGAGGTACTGCCCGGGGGGCGTGTCCTTGGGGATGGTGAAGTGAATCTGGGCCTGATCCCAGGTGCACCAGTCCTTGTCGTCCAGGTATCCGCCCGTCGGGCCTCGGCAGATGATCATCTGGTGGACTGTGTCGTTGGTGGTTAATCATTGTCCGTTAGCTTGGAGCCTTGATGGCAAAACATGTTATACTAGTAATAAGACGAGGGGGTGGTAAGCAACAGCCGCCGCGTGCTCACCCTTGAACCAGTCGCCGTCGCCCCTGTACTGGCGCACGTCCCCGGGCGCCTTGGACATGTGGATGGTCAGGGGCCCCGGGTGCCGCATGGTGGCGTAGTACCACAGCTCGAAGCCGAGGCGGTCGCCGGCCGCCACCTTTGCGACCTTTGTGCGGCCGGCGTTGGCGAAGGAGCCCGAGTTGCAGCGGAAGTCGTCGCTGGGCCGCAGGAACTGCTTGGTCGGCATGATGCCGTTGCTGTTCTCGCGTATGTAGTCCCAGTCGCCCGACAGCCGCCCGCCCACGATGAGCTTGCTGAACCGGTAGTGCGCCTGCGCCGCCGGCAGGGCCGCCAGCACCCACGTGGCGAGGGACGCGAGCTTGAGCTGCATCGTCGCTTGCACGCCGAGGATCAGGGGGAGGTGGTGAGAGGGGAGACAGAGGGAGCCTAGCTGAGTTGTGAGAGCTCAGGTCACGCTACAGACAGGGGGGCAAGTGCGAGGCTGTGTCTGGGAGCAGACAGGAGGGCTAGATCTTCCCCCGGTGACGGACTAGCGGGCGACTTTATATCCGCACGTTGGGGGCGGGCGCACGCGAGCCTGGCCACGCCGTTGAGATACTCGCAATATCGATCGCCAGGGCGCGTGCTCGTGATCGGCGCGCGGCTGCGATCCATCTATCGGCGATCGAGCGGCATCTGATATGGGCGTTCGCCGGCACTTGAACCTACATCGCCCGCGCCGCCCCCAGGAGCGCCCTCTCAAATCGAGCGCTGCCGAGCTTAGGTTCCGCCGCCCGATATTGCCTTCTCGCCCTTATCCGGTACGGCGGCGGCGACGTGACATCGGGGCTGGGCAGAATGCGACGTTCCGACAACGGAACCTCCAACCGTTTGCCGTCTCTCTCGCCTTGGCACTGCGACACCAGCTTCTACACTTCGCATCCCGCCCTCTACTCCCACGGCCCCTCCATCGCCGTCCACTTCGGGGAGTAGTCGGGGCGACGCCGGCCGACGAGAGGTGCTGGGTCGACCTGAGCCTATATGCGGGAAGCCGGCCTGGACGCGGACGTGGTCGGTCCGCTTGGAGGAGGGGGATACGGGCTCGAATGCAACGCGCCGTTGGCTCCCGGTCGTCGCCGAGCAGTCGCCTCGAGTCGCTAGGCGCCTCCGCTTTGCAATAACCTCGATCCCACTACGGCGAAGGCGGCTATTAGCCAGGTAGCAGCCGTTGCTCGATCTGTGTGGCTCCCCGTGCGAGCCTTGGTTCCGTGGCTCATCATGGACCGTTGTTTCCTCGTTTTCGGCAGTGAGTGAGCTCTGCGCCCGAGCCCTTCTTCGTGCCTGACAATTCCGCACTCTCATAGAGATACTCCCGGTGTCTTGGCTCGGCGTGTTTCCCTCATTTGCCTATCTCTCCATGTGTGGTCTGCTAGCATCCGTAGCCAGTTCTCTCAGGGCAGCAGCTTTGTGCATGGCATTTATTTTGAGAAGAGGTTTGGCTTACTCCTAGCGCTACAAGATGAGTTGCGGATCAGTCCCAAGGGGTGGTCGCGGCCTGGCTGCTCTACGACAACGGGCTCCCTGCCTTCTGCGCCGACTTCCCGACGAACGGCAGCCTGTGCATCTAGAGCAAGTGCGCGCTCTACACAGCCAAGGCAAACACACGTGCCTCAGCATTGCCAAGCCCAGGGGCCTTGCCCAGGTCCAGCTGACCACATGTGAGTGCGCAGGCCTTGGTGGTGTCTGCTTGAGGATGTTCTACTGACGGCCGCCCACCCAGGGAACCCGATCCTCGGCGACCTATGCCGCTCCATGAAAAACTCCATCGGTGACTCCATTCGCGTGTCGCCGCCGGGGGAGCCCGACTACACGATCTCGCCTTACCCGACCACGACCGGCCCGCCAGTGCAGACGGTGCCGCCAGTGCCGCCAAACACTGCGCCCAACACGACCACCAACTGCGTGCTGTACCACTTTGTCGCCGAGGGCGAGCACTGCAACAAGCTGGTAGTCAAGTACAGCATCTCGCTGCCCAACTTTCTGTTTCTGTGCATTCCACCGCGCGTGCTACGGCGGTGTAAAATTGGCCGGCCACTACAGCACCAACAATAAATGCACGTTGCTCGGGAATAAATTTTTTGTTTTTACCGCGATTTCCGTTTATAACGGCACCAAAAGCACGTACTGCAATTGGTATTTTGGTATTGTAAAAGGAAAAGAAAATGGAGGGGACTAGGGTGGGTCGGTGGGAACAGATTTTTGCTGCATAACTGGTATCGGTGTCAAAGTTCGCGGGCAACCTGGAAGCGAGGCTACGATTGTCCTTGTGCAATCGGCCTCGCAGTCCTGATGGTCATCTTTATCGCTAGCGGTGTTGCGGCTGAGCGAGGCGTGATTTTCAAATCGGCGGGGAGCATCGAGATCGCCTACAAGACGTCGCATGTTGTTTTTGACAAGACCAGCACGATCACGGAAGGCAAACTGACCGCGGCCCGGGAATGGCACAGTGGCAGCGACCAGAACGCGACCCAGTCGCTGCTTCTTGGTCTGGTGGGGAGCATCAAGCACCCTGTCTCCGCCGCGGTGGTTAGGCATCTCAAAGCCCAAGGCGTGACACCTTCCCAGGTGTCTGACCCGAAGACCCTGACAGTCGAAGGCACTGCGAAGGGTACCGGCTTGACCCTCCAGGCAGGAACCTTACTTCAGATGCGGTCGCGCAGTCTGTCTTGTCGCAAGGATACACAGCTTTCTGCTTCACGATCGGCGGTTCCGTGGCCGCGATCTTCGGTCTCGAAGACTCGGTCCGACCCGACGCCGCCTCTACAATCAAGATCCTGCTCGACCGCGGCATATCGGTCCATATCATCTCGGGCGATGACGATGGCGCCGTGCGCTCCGTTGCAGCCCAGCTGAACATTGCCGAGACAAACGTCCGCCCTCGCTGCACCCCCGCAGACAAACAAGCATACATCCAGGACCTTCTCGAAGGCCCTGCCTCTCCGAACCACACCAACGCCGAGAGCAAGAAAACCGAGAAGCCGGTCGTCATCTTCTGCGGCGACGGCACCAACGACTCGATCGCCTTGGCCCAGGCCACCATCGGCGTGCACATGAACGAAGGAGGCACCGACGTCGCCCGATCCGCGGCCGACGTCGTCCTCATGCGTCCAAACCTCGGGGGGATCCCCACCGCCATCACCGTGAGCAGGAAGTCGATTCAGAGGGTCGTCTTCAACTTTAGCTGGAGCTTCGTCTACAACCTGTTCGCCATCCTGCTCGCCGCTGGTGCATTTGTCAACGCGAGGATCCCGCCCGAGTTTGCCGGCTTAGGCGAGCTCGTCAGTGTCTTACCTGTCATCGTTGCGGCCATGCTACTACGATGGTCCAAGATCTGATCGGGCTAACTGCCTACGCTGCTTGGACGTGACGGCAATATGGGCGTCGGACAGGGTGTCGGAAACGGGCACCTGAGGTGTTATACAAGGGGATGACATCCATCCCGCAACTGTCGCCCTCTTTAACGCTTCCGTCTAGGAGCTTGTGCACAGGACACGAGTTTCAACAGGCGTCCCGCAATTCTCGCTTTGGTTTGGATCTGCTTTCGACGTAGTGCGCGGGGGATGGGTTTCAACATCCAGCCCACGGTGGTCGCTCTCCTTTACAAACGACGCTTGAGGGACTAGATTATGCGCAAGGATGTTTTCAACATCTGCCCTGCAATGCTCGCTGCCCTGTTATCAACATGTATTTTGTGCTCGCAAATTATTAACGTGGTTCACCACCGAGTCGCAGGTATATGAACAACAAACTCCGTCGAACGCATAGCTGCTCGTTCATTGTTGGCTCTTCGCTGGGGAGGAACACATACGGGAGTTATGCGTAAGGTGATAAGAACCTGAGAGGCAAATAGTAAATGACAGCCTAATAAACAGAATTTATCACGCCCGGGGCTAGGCCCAAATGCGCGTCGATAAAGCGAAGGACGGCCGAGGGCGGATGCCACTGCAACTGGTCGCTGAAACTTCTTGAATGCCGATTTTACCATCTCCCCGCCCACCACCTACTGCCTGCCCTTACTTATATACCTAAAACATGGCAAATAAAGAGCCCAAGAATGTGAAAGAATGTTGCATACCTCATGTGTTAAATGGTGGCAGCTTCGTATGGCAACTGGGGTGCTTTGTGGGATTAGCCCTCGCGACCACTGGATGTTGCTGTTGGCTAGTTAACGGTGGCCAAAAGGTGACGAGGCGGGGGTGCTGGCGTAAACGGCGACTTGCGTCAACCGCTCACCGTAAATGCAACCGCATATTAGAGTACCCGCAGATTAATCAACCAGTTTCCACTGCGTCGGCTGTTGCCTGGTCCTCTGGATCGCGATTTTACGTGTATAACGCCTCCCAGACGCGCAGGGATTAATTTCGAGTGCTACGTCGAAAGCGCGTATTTTTTTCCCGCGGACAGCCGTTCCGGCACGCGGTCGCCCCGCGAGTCGCGACACCTCTCTCGGTTCAGCTGCGTGCCGTCACCTCAGGCGTCGGTGCCTCAGTTACGGATGTTCGTTCCAGCGCTTCGGCAGGAGCACGCACGCCGCCGCTGTCCGAGGGCGGCTCCATCTCCGGGTGGGCGTCGTGCAGCTGCATCCTTATTCGCTGGTGCCATAGTATGGCCGCTTCGGCCGCTGTTCCGTGCTGCGGCCCACCCAGGCCAGATGGCTGGGCCCGCGCAGGGCCGCGCGTCAATGCCGCCGCCGCGGAGGCCGATGAGGGCATCACAGCCGCGGTCGATTGGGTGTGTGAAAACTCTGCGTCTGTTGAGTCAGTGCACCACCAGTCCAACCACCCCCCCTTCCGGACACCTTGTACACACAAACTTACTGTTTTCATAACGCATTTAAAAATCGTATAAAAATCGTATAAGTATAAAGTAACCGTTTTTATATAGCTGGGAAAGGGAGCTTTTATATAACGTATTACAAATTATATTTATATATACTTAATAAAGTATAAACTGCAACTAAAAAAACTGTTAAGGTTTCTTAACATAATGTATGTATTTTATAACAATATTAAATTATAAATAACTTTGTTAATATATACGTTATATATATGCAATAACCTGCATTTAACTTTTAAAAATGTAAATTTTTACGTAAATACTTTCTTATTTACGTAATTTGTATATTTAAGCTTATATTTTAAAACCGCACAGTATTTTGCACAGTAAACATACCTTTTTTCGTTATTAAATTTTAATTAAATATATAAAAATTACGTAATGTTATACTTTTTAAAATAAAAATCCCAGGATTTTATATATATAACATAAATTATTTTATATAAATAGCATATTTATTTAAAAAGTTATTACATGTTTTATAATGTTATAAATTGTATGCAATTTGTTAAAAAACACTAACATTTTCACGTATATTAATTTAAATCCAATTTATACTGTAAATACTGCAAATAAATATAAACTTAATACATTTTGTAAAATTCTATGCTTTTAACTATATAATGCTGGTTATTATATATTTATACCATTTTTATACGATTTTTAAATGCGTTATGAAAACAGTAAGTTTGTGTGTACAAGGTGTCCGGAAGGGGGGGTGGTCGGACTGGGGGTGCACTAACGTAAGGTTTTTTGGTAATCTGTCCGCAGTCGTACTAATTACCTCAATTGGTCGACTATGCTGCAGGATGAAGGTCGGCGGCATTACATTTCTTCCGAATACCGTAATCCGCGAAACTATCTCTCCGCCGATACCTTTGGATCCTTACAGGCTTTCCTAATAATTTCCTTTATCCGAGCAGACAATCTTATCTCCTCTTCCCATCTCCCACCATTCGGAAATAATATGACGTTGCGGGCAACCACATCGAATTCCTTGTCATTAAGTACGGCCGAAACTTCGTTCTTGTACGTCTAAGGCAGCCGACCAATCGATACCATGACATTGCGCAGGTTTCCAGAAGCTGAAGTTGGAAGAGCTTGGGGTTAGCTCCTGCATGCGGTTCCAAAGCGCCACAAGCACACCGCATTGGGGGAAAGAAAAGGACAGTCGGAGCGTGGGTCGGTGTAGCAGGCATACCAGGAAAGAGCAGGCACAGGTCTCCTTTGAAATCGACTCCCTCATTCTCCCTCAATTTGACAATATCGATAGCCGGAACGTTGCCCCAGAGGTACTTGAAGGTGCCGACCATCGTTGGGTTATCGTCCTCGGAAACGAAGGTGGGCTGTCGGCGCTCCCGGGTCACCTTGAGTAGCTCGGACTCGCAGTCCTTCTTGTGCTCCTTGGCGTCATGTTCCTTGCATTCTTCGCAGCAGTATTAATGCGAGGGAATAACTTTGTCAGTTGTACATTTCGAAGCATGTGAGGTCTCTGACGATCACGACGACGACCTTACAGCGACGGGACCACAGCGGGTGCAGGCCATGACGGCTTTGCTGGTGGACGGATCGCCATCCTTGGCCCTTTTGCATCCTTTGTTTGCGCAGGCAAAGTGCGCAGGATGGAGAGTGGGCAGATCGCCCGTCTCTATTGGGATAGCTGACATTGAGATGTCGCCAGTTTGGGAAAGAACGTCAAATTCCACACAAGCCGCTGCGAGGCCTGCATCCTTTGGTTTGGACGGATGGGGATGGGTGCTGCAAGCTGGGTGGCAGCCTCCCCTGTTGGAAATCCGGCCCAGATATCTTCTGCATAGTGGGTCCCAGCCGGCGCCGGGATGTGCTTGCCGGGCGATGGCGACAGCTCGACATGACTTTATTTATTAGTGGGCTCTCGAACCGGTGTGTGGTGTGCGGGGTCGCCAACAACAAGGGCTAGATGGGCGATAAGTGTAGCCGACGACGAGGCCAAACGAACACGCGCTCTCGACAACAACACACAAACCGGGTCTCCATGCCAGCGCTCTCCATCATGACCTTGGGTTTTATTCGAGACAGTCCCGTCCGATTGCCTACTCATCGAGTGTATTGCCCTTTTTATTTCTTTTCATCTGCTATGTTTCGTGCGCTCGCAAGGGCAGGCTTGCAGCAGAAAAAGAAAATCCCACCCAACCGGAGCATTCCAACCCTGCAGCCTGCTTCCAAGCCCAAACGGCCAGGATAAAGTGTATGGCGAGGATTTGGTTAGCTGCTTCCCAGGGTCGCCGAAGTTGCTATCGGCAATAAAGCGACAAGCCGTTAATGCGAAGATAAAAAGCGGCACAGCCATATTAACAAAATTTTCAAAACTGGTGGGTAAAAGGCAATTAAATAGCAAACCTGGCCTTAACACGGTTTTGTTAAAATCCTGCTGGACGCGGGCTAATTCCGAGGGTAAAAATGTAGAAATGTTTTTTTTTTAATATTAAGCTTAAGAATATTATAAAGGGTTAAATTTTAGTAACTGTTATTAATATTTTTAAACCCAAAATAAATAAGCAATTTAGGTTTGCTAGCAACAAAAAATCGGAAACGGAATAGCGTAATTCTTTTAGCTTTAAAAAAAAAGGTATAAAAGTTTTAACGTTATTTTTTATTGCATTTATTAAAGAATTTACAATTACGGCAAACAGCGGGGAGCTAGCAATTTTGCATTTGTTTGATAATTTAAAAAAAAAATGGTTATTTGTTGGTAGGAGTCTGGTACTCCTGTTAGTGTTACGACCAACAACCACCCTCACCCAGGAAGGAAGGGTGGCACGGCACGAAACCACCGTGAGGGGTATGGGGTCACGTGACCACCTGGGATCAGTGGATCAGGGAAGCAGGAGAGGTGAGCCACTGATCCAAAGGAGGCTCAGGGAGGCTCACGGAGTCGGCCTGACGAGCCAACTAATCCACGCTCTTAAGGGGAGGACAAGGGAGTAGGCATCAGGGTATAAGAGGAAGGGTTTCCTACCGTCCCAGATAGTCCTTGATAGATGCACCGGCATCAGTCAATCTAAGTTAGCTTCCAAGTATCCCTTGGAGCAAGCATTCAGACCGCACCCAAGTTACCTTGTGAATCCCTTCAACCTGTCAAGTCACGTGCTACTGTTCGACACTCCTCTGGTGCCTTACCTTAGGAGCAGAGGCCTGACTGTAACAGTTAGACGGCTTGGAGATCTCCAAAAGTGATGAACAAGATCTTGGTGATCTGGGGAAAGGTCCTATATTGTGCATGCTTGTGTTGAGCATAGGGAGGAAGAACCTCTGGCCTTGAAAGGGCGCCAGAGGTAGGGTTTATATACAGGGGTTGGGGGCCGTGCCCTCGGGCTTGGCCCTGGGGCCAAGCCACGGGCACAAGCTACGAGCCACGCCACGGGCCCAAGCCACGGGGCTTACAGGGGCCCAAGCCCTATAATCAAATCCTCTTTTGGCCCAAAACAAGTAAATCTTTCCCTTATTGCATGCGCCGGAATATCGATCCGACATTATCTTTATTTTTATTAATAATAGCTGGATTGTTTTTACTTGCGCTTTAAATATGTAATAACAAAACCGGGATTTAATAAACGAGCTAGGCAAATATAATAGTAAAGAATATAATTACGCTGCCGCGGTTAACCTTACCTTTTTTTTTTTTTAAAAAAAAAAGCTTGTATTAAGCATTTTTACTGCAAAAAGCTTTTTAGCTGTTGTTTAAAAATGGTTAATTGTTACAGGGTTAGGCCGAAGGCCGTACGAGGTGATCACGATAAAGCAGAAGGTTTAATTGGGTTTGAAGTCCTATATCACTATAAGGTAGAAACAACAACTTCAGCTTGTGGAGGAATTAGCCTGAATTGCCTCCTACAAGCTGGCTTTGACCTATAGCCTTTTTGGCCCTAGTTACGTGTCGGCCCCTTGTGACCTGAAGCCCATGGGCCCCGCGGGGAGGCTCGTGCCTGTTGGCTCAAGCACCCTTTGTGGCGCTTGAGGCGGTGATTTAACCGCTTCCCTGTCAGATCCCCTTACATTAATTTGCCGGTGCTGGTTATATTACGCAGTTAAAAAATGTATTTTCCGTTAGGATTTTTAATTTATTTATAAATATTAACAAAAAGGGTTACGCAAGTGTTAAGGTAATAGTTAAAGTTGTACTTATTTGTTTAAGTGTTAAATACGGCATTTTTTGCGATAAGGAGTTTTTACAAAAAAAAAAAGATTTTTTTTATTCGGAGTTAGCTGCATATGCTGCTGTATGCTTATTTATTATTAAAATTAGTAAAAATATTTTGGCGATTTTATATTATACTGTCAAGTTTTCGCAACGTAGTGGTTTAGCGTTAAGAAGTCCTTTTTAAAGGACGCAAGTTTAAATCCTGCTGGAAACACCGGGCTTTTTATTTTACGTGTGCAAAAGTAAATTAATTAAATCCAAATTATCCCAACGGTTTTCCGAAGCGTTAATTCTTACAACAAAGTAACTTACAGCATTAAAAAAAGCTTTATTATTATCGACAAGCCCTATAGCAAATATATGTACAACTGTTAGGGGTTAATCGGTGCAAAGGCGGGTAGTTACCGGGTTACGGGCCGGATGCGGTGTTTCCTTTGTTAAGCTTCCGTAAATTTCCTACCAAAGGTGCTATCGCCAACAAAAATTGTTTTTTTTAACCTCCCTGTTAGGGGTTAATCGGTGCAAAGGCGGGTAGTTACCGGGTTACGGGCCGGATGCGGTGTTTCCTTTGTTAAGCCTCCGTAAATTTCCTACCAAAGGTGCTATCGCTAACAAAAATTGTTCCTTTTTTAACTTCCCCCTCCTTCGTGCCCTTTCGGGCACCCGGGGTCGGTTTTTTAAATTTTTCGCGCTCCAAACGCTTTCGTGCAATTTAAGCTTTACCCTATTTTTTAATTTTGCTATTATGCTTTGGCCGCGATACCGGTAATTCGTCGGTATATTCCCGGGGGGTTCGTGCCCGGCTGGCTGCTAGCGCCCTTTTTTTTTTTGCCGGGCGGTTTTGCCCGTGCATTTAACGCTTTCCGTTTTTTGCCGGGCAATTTTGCCCGTGCTTTTAACATATTGCCTTTTCCCGATACGGCTTATTTTAGGCCGTTTATACCGCGCGTGCGACCCCGTAAGTAGCCAGTAACCTACGGTATCCCGCCAAACCGCCCCAATGCCCGGCAACGCTTAAAAAAACCGGCTATAAAGCTTTATAGCATTTAAAAAAATGGGTCCGTACCGGTATATAAAAAGCTTTTTTTCCCGTTTAAAATTACGAGCTTTTTTTTTTCCTTTTTGTGCATTTAATAACCATTTTAACAATTTTAACGATTGTAACCGTAAGTAATTGGTATTTAACCGCTTTTTTTAAATACTTAAATTTAACCGGT
The DNA here is from genome assembly GCF_000145635.1 of Gaeumannomyces tritici R3-111a-1. Lineage (NCBI taxonomy): Eukaryota > Fungi > Ascomycota > Sordariomycetes > Magnaporthales > Magnaporthaceae > Gaeumannomyces > Gaeumannomyces tritici. The sequence goes on from NW_008804546.1 coordinate 1,734,350, forward strand.
AATTGCAAATATTATCCTTTGTACCCAATTACGTAAGGAAAATAATATTCCTTTGGGTATTTGCTTCGGGTTTTTTGGTTTTAACCGGCCCGCTGGCCTTTTTTAGCAACCCCCCGGTATCCTTCCTAGCTATCGTAATTTAATCGGATTCGAATTTGGTTTTGCTAAAGTTTTTAATCCTTTAAATCCTTAACGATCGCTTTGCCGGTAACTTTCCGGTAAACCCTTTAAATATCGCGGGTTTATCGGGCCCTTTTGCGCTTATAACCTTTTAAAATTCCCGCAAACGTTTTACCAATAACCCCCCGGCGGGTTTTAACCGTTGCGGCAAAAAAACCTTTGCCAAAAAAAAGCGTAAAACGCGTAACGAACGCTACCGCAACGTTTTCGATTTTAATGGATTTGCCCCCGAAACGGACATTGCCTTTTTTTCGCTTTATATAAGTATTTGCAACGCGCTTCCGTTACAAAAAGTTATTAATTTCCAATAAAGCAATAATTAAAACCTTATTTATTTGCCTTTTTTTAAAAATAATTATACGGAACGTACGGTATTTTATAACCGTTATTTTGGTTGTTAAGCATATTAAAATTATACCGTCGACCCCCGTATGCCGATATGCTCCGATAATTGTACGGGGTTTTCCAAATGTATTTATTGCAAAAACGTAATTGGCAATAAAGCTTGCGTTAAACTTTTTAAATGGTTTTAAAAAATGGCCCAAAACCTTTACAAAATTTTAAATACCGTTTACAAACGGTTGTTCGAAGCAATACCGGAATTTTTCAAAAAGCTTACCAAAATTTAATTTCGCGCCCGCAAAGCTATCCAAAAAACCAAATCCTTCCATACCATATCGGCCGAATAATTTGCGCGTTACAAACGTTAAACCGTTATCCAAAAACGCATCCAGCGCAAAATTGCTAGCGTTATAACATTAAAAGCTATTTAAAATATTTCCCAATAGCTTTACGCTATCGCCGTTTAAATAAAAAAGCAAATTTAAGCTTTAATTAGTATTAATAATTTTTTTAACAAAGTAAAAGCGTTTTTTAAACGTTTCGAAAAAGGTATAGTTACTTTTTTTAATAGCATTGCTGCTAGCTTTGCTACGATTGCGGCGCATTTGGATATTTAAGCTTACAATTGCGCGGTTTCCCGTAAGGGTACGGCGTTCGTATTAGCGCCGGGAAATGGCGCTTTCGGCGCTAACAACTTTAACGGCAATAATTGTAACGCCAGCAAAAAGGACGTGGTTTCCGGAAATTTTGGTTCCTTTAAATACGGCATTTAATTAATTTTTTTTACATATTTTTTTAATTAATTATTGGTATTCCCTTTTCGAAAAATGGTTAATTTTAAATTTTTTTCGTTAATTTGTTATAATTAAAACCATAATTTCCTTTTGTTATGCTACTTTTGCAGCATTGCGAAATCCCGGTATTTATATTTACTAATTAAGCTTTAATGCCCCAATAAATAATTTTAAAATGCTTTTTTTTCGTTTTTTTAATAAATTTAAATATTGCCGATATACATTTGCCGTTACCTAAACGCTTAGGCCCGTCCGTTATGCTATCCGAAAATTTTTCCATTTCCTTTTCGGGCAAATAATAATATTTTTTATTATAACGTACGTTTAAAATGCGGTAATTGCTTTAGCGTATCGCGTTAAACATGCCCCTTACGGGCTTTCCGAAATGTGCTACACTTTGCATATCCTTTAAAATTTAAATATATCGCATTATTAATTTAAAGCGTTCCCCGTACTATACCGTCCTTATTTAACTTTTTGTTTATAAAGCACGATATTTTACGGCTATTACAAACCGTTTACGGGTTTTTTTACGTTTTTCCCCGGTAATTAACCGGTTCGGCACGTTAAAACATTTTTTTGGGCTATTCCTTTAGCTTTTATTACTTTTTTCCTGTAATACCCCCGTCCTTTCCGGGTATTTACCCGCTAAAGTTCGGTATTTTCTTTATCCTATAAGCTTGCTTTTAATAAATTTGCTTTATACGCTTAAACAATTTTTTTCGTAATATCCTTTTTTGGAATCCATAAATTTTCCAATTCGTTGTAACCTATCCATTTAACCAAATATTTTCGTTTTCGCAAAAGCCTTTTATATTTTAGCAAAGCTTTTACTTTAAAACAATCCTTTTTTTTTTTTTCGATTTTTGGTTTTTTATTTTTTGGTTTTTTGCCGGGCTTTTTTTTTAAACGCCCGTAACAAACTTGCCGGAAATACGTTATATATCCGGTAATTTACCGAAAGCTTTAACCAAAACGCCAAACCGGCTAACCCAACCATTTTTAAAATTTAAAAAGGTCCCAACCATTTATTTAATAGCTTTTTCGACGGCCTTTTTATTTTAATGTTTGCCGTATTTAGCAATACCCAATCGCTTACCCCGAAAAGCACCGGGGTTTTGCTTTTATTATAATACTTTTTATACATATTATTCGCTTTTTTTAACAATTTTTTTAGCTTGTTTCCTAACTATTTCCAAAGCCCCCGCTTTAATTTTTAACCGTTGTCCAAAGG
>NW_008804546.1:1737391-1767384 GCF_000145635.1 Gaeumannomyces tritici R3-111a-1
TTTTTTTTATTTTTTTGGTTTTTTTGCCGGGCTTTTTTTTTAAACGCCCGTAACAAACTTGCCGGAAATACGTTATATATCCGGTAATTTACCGAAAGCTTTAACCAAAACGCCAAACCGGCTAACCCAACCATTTTTAAAATTTAAAAAGGTCCCAACCATTTATTTAATAGCTTTTTCGACGGCCTTTTTATTTTAATGTTTGCCGTATTTAGCAATACCCAATCGCTTACCCCGAAAAGCACCGGGGTTTTGCTTTTATTATAATACTTTTTATACATATTATTCGCTTTTTTTAACAATTTTTTAGCTTGTTTCCTAACTATTTCCAAAGCCCCCGCTTTAATTTTAACCGTTGCCAAAGGTTTTTTTTTAATTACCCAAAGGTTATAAAGCTTTCGTAAGTAAAACCCTATTAGCAAAAACGCCGGGGTTTTTTTGCAACCCCAAATGCACGTTCGTATTATATACTTACATTGCCAAATGCAATAACAACGCCCAATCGTTTTGCCTTTCGCAGTAAAAGCACCGGAAATAATGCTTTATTGCTTGGTTCGTCCGTTCCGTTTGCCCGTCGGTTTAAAAATAATATGCTATCGATAGCCTTTTTGCAACTTTTAAATGTTTGGCAAAAATTGTTTAAAACCCGTTTGTAAATAGCTTATTCCGGTTCGATACAATTTTTTTTAGCGTTTCCAATAGCCCCCAAACGTATGCAAATAAAAAGCTCCCCAATTTTTTATTAATTAATTTTGTAAACGTTAAAATAAAAAAGTTATATTTGGTAAATCGGTTAACCATTATTAATATTGCGTTGCGCTTTTTACCGGCTCCATCCATTAACGTTAGGAACTTTTTAATAAAATCTATCGATAGCTTTTGTCCCGGGCGGTTTGGTACGGGCAAAAATGCTAGCAACCCGTAAAATGCTTATATCTTCGGCTTCGTTTGCTGGCATATTTAATACGTTCGTACGTATTTGCGTACGTTTTTAGCTATACCCGGCCATTTAAACTGCCGTTTAAATTTTTTTAAAATTTTAGCCATGCTTTTGTAACCCCCCGTCGGGTTATCGTATTGTTTTTAAAGCATTGCCCGTTGCAACGGCGCTAAATTTGGGACTTAAACTTTTTTTTTATGCTTAAATAAACCGTTATTAATTTTTTAAACGTTAAACTTGCTTTTTTAAATGCCGCTTTAAACGAAATCGTTTTTTGCTTATGCTTTAAAAATGCGCTTTAATATCGTTTTAATGTTTTTTTTAATAATAATCGTCCTTACGTAAGTTGCTTTTCGGAATTTGGCCAACAAATCGTTTTGGAATTCTTTTTTTGCTTTATTGGCCTTCCCGTCCACGGGTATATTTTAAAAACGTTTTAACAAGCCATTCGCGGGGTTCCGGTATTTTAGCTTCCATTTAATTGTAAAATCGTACTTTGTTAAATTTTTAAACCATTTTGCTTAACGCTTTATTACTTTTTCTTTTATTAAAATATGGGTATAATTTAAATAGTTAGTAATTATTTTAACAATTTTTTGTAAGTAAGCTAAATAATACCGTTACTTTTCGAAAGCTTTTACGATTGTTAACAATTTTAAATTAAAAATCGCATAACGCAGCTTTTTTTATCGCAGCTTTTTTAATATATAAATTACCGGGTATTACCGGCCGTTTTATAATTGCAATAGCACCGCTTTTATCGCAAAAGCCAAAGCGTTGGTCCGTACGCATAGCAATTTTAAAAGGTTAAAATGTATTAATACCAAAACTTTCGTAAATAGCAGCTTTAATTTGCAAAAAACCTTTTTCGCAATATTTTTTAAATAAAATACGGTATTTTTGTTAAAAAAATCCGTTAAAAGCACAATAATTTTCGCGTAACCTTTTACAAATTTCCGATAATACCCCGTAAAGCCCAAAAATACTTAAATGTTTTTAACGCTTTCCGGTATTTTTTATTTTAAAATTGCAATAATTTTATCCGGCAAAATTTCGACTTTAAATTTGGTTATTTTAAACTTTAAAAAATCGATACTATCCGTTTCGAATTCGCATTTGGCCGGGCTAACGTAAAGTTTAAACCGTTTAAATCGTTTTAGCACCGTTTTTATTGCTTCGCGGTGCTTTTCCTATATTTTCGAAAAAATAAAAATGTCGTTTAAATATACAATGCAATTATTATTAATTAATTTTTTAAACGCTATATTAATAAAGTTTTAAAACGTTGCTAAAACGTTAGCCAAACCGAAAAGCATTATTAAATATTTGTAATGTCCATATTTGCAATAAAAAGCAATTTTCCATTTATTTCTTTATCGAATCCGTATTTTATAATAAACGTTTTTTAAATTTAGCTTAATAAAATACTAATTTTTAAATACCCGGTTAAATATTTCGTAAATTAATGGAAATGCTAGCCGGTTTTTTTTAATAACCTTATTAAAACCCCAATAATCGATACAAAAGCGGAACTTTCCGTCCTTTTTTAAAACGAATAAAATCCCGGCGCCGGCGGGGTTGGTTAAATGCCAAATCCAACCTTTCGCTATAATTTCGTCGAAATACCCCCGAAAGGTTTTTAATTCCTTTTCGGATAAGGGATAAATGCTTCCGTAAAGCGGTATCGTTCCTTTTTCCAATTCGATCGCGTAATTCCAACCTGTATGTTTTAGCAAAAGGTCCAATTTATAAAATTGCGCATATTTTGCAATTATCCCTTTAATTTATTCCGGAAAAGTTCTTAGCTTTTCCCCGGGGTTTTTCGGGGTTTTCGAGCGTGCAACCGTTAGTACGGCTATCGTTTGTCCCGATTAAATTAATTTTTTAGCTATTTCCAACAAAATCATTTTAACCTTTTTAATGGTTACCGAAAACCTTTACTTTATATTTTTAAACCGGATTTTAATATCTTTTTGTTAAAACCAAAATATGCTTAACGTAATATCGTACCCGGCCCGGGGCACCATTACGTAAAACATTATTAACTTTCGGGTTACTTTTTAGCTATCCGTTACCCGAATTTTGTATTTTTTTACCTTTAGCGTAAGCATGCGTTTTTTGGTATCGAATTACGCCAAATAGCCTTCGTTTAGCACCGGCGTTTTTTTTGCTTCCATTAAAAAACGGTTATGCAATAAATTAACGTTGCTCCCATTATTAACCAACGCTTTTAACTTTACCCGGCAACCGTTAATCCGTAAATACATTTCGGTTTTTTAATGCGTTTTAACCGCCGGGGCGCATTTTTAAGCCCCGGTATTTAAACGGCCAAATAACGGTATCGAATTAAGTAGCAATATTTTGCTTTTTTTAAGGCACGCCGGCCGGATATAGCCCAATTTTTTATACCCGTAACATTGTACTTCGGGCTTTTTCCCCTTTGCCTTTTATGTAATTGCTAAAGCTAACGGGGTTTCCGGGTTATTCGTTCGTATTTTGCATGCTGCAACGATATAGCTTAACTGCCCGCATTTAAAGCAAATAACCGGCTTTTTAAAGGCTAAAATACCTATATCCCCCGGGGTCCTTTTATACGGTTCCAATATTATTTTTGCTTTAAAAGCTTTAGTTTGCAATTTTTTTATAATATAAAAAAAGTTTTTAAATATTACCCGTTTTTGGATTTTGGGGCGAAACCGGTTAAAAAGCAATATCGTTTTTATCCATTCGGGTATTAATTCGGAAAAATTGTTTTTTACCAAATCCCAACAAATCCGAAACGCTTTAAACAATTCGTAATTTTTTTGCTTAATAGCAATATCCCCCGCAAACTTTTTAATCGCTAGCTACATTTGCAAATTGGGGTTTTTTAACCTTATTTAAAGCTACCGCAAAAAATTGGCCCAAATAAACGATACCCCGGTATTTAAGTAATGCATTTATTTGTATTTTGTTTATTGTGCCCGCTAACAATGGTTAAAAATGCTAAAAGTTATTTAAACCTTTATACGGTCCTTACCGTAACGTTTTTTTTTGCTTTTAAAAATAAATTTGTAATTGCTAATGTAATGGGCAATATTTTGCCAAATTGCTAATTTTTTAAGCATAAAAAGCTTAAAAGTAATTTTGCTTTACGTAAAACCTTTTCGTTATTTAAAAATATTTTTTTTATTTTCGTTTAAGCTTTTATGCGTATGCTTCGACCTTTTATTTTGGATTTTTTAAATTAAACGGGCGCGTTTGCTTTAAGCTTTTAACGCGTTATTTATTTTTTGCAATTTTTTTACGAAAAGGTTTTCGAAATTGTTAAAAATTTGCAAAGCTTTTTTGGTATTTTGTTCCGGTGGTTTAACGGCCTTTTTTAACGTGCTTAACGTAGCGTCGGGCGTTATTATAAACGGTGCAAAATCGCAAATGCCTTTTTTAAATTTGCTCGATCCCTTTCGGTAATTACCCGGGCCTGCTCCCCAAATAAAAAAAGTGTAAAAAAAGGTACAATATATTAAAGGTTAATCGGTGCAAAAGCGGGTAATTACCGGGTTACGGGCCAAATGCGGTATTTTTTTGTTAAACCTCCGTAAATTTTTTACCAAAAATGTTATCGCTAACAAAAATTGTTTTTTTTAATTTTTTTTTTTCGTGCCCTTTCGGGCACCCGGGGTTAATTTTTTAAATTTTTCGCGTTCCAAGCGCTTTCGTACAATTTAAACTTTACCTTATCTTTTAATTTCGCCATTATATTTTAGCCGCGATACCGGTAGCTTGCCGGCATATCCCCGGGGGGTTCGTGCCCGGCTAGCTGCTAACGCCCCCTTTTTCCTTTTTTGCCGGGCGGTTTCGCCCGTGCATTTAACGCTTCCCGCTTTTTGCCGGGCGGTTTCGCCCGTGCTTTTAACACTTCCTTTTTTTGTACCCTTACGGGCACGCGGGGTTGGTCCTTTAAATTTTCCGCGCTTTATGCGCTTTCGTACAATTTAAAGTTTACTTTATTTTTTAATTTCGCCGTTATGCTTTGGCCGCAATACCGGTAGCCCGCCGGCATGTTCCCGGAAAAGTCCGTGCCCGATTGGTTGCTAGCGCCCCTTTTTTCCTTTTTTACCGGGCGGTTTTGCCCGTTTTTTTAACGCTTCCCGCTTTTTACCGGGCGGTTTCGCCCGTGCTTTTAATATATTGCCCCTTTTCGATACGGCTTATCCCAAACCGCATATGCCGCGCGTGGGGATTTCGTAAGTAACCGGTAATTAATAGTATTTTAATAAGCCGTTTTAACGCCCGGCGGCGTTTAAAGCAACCGGTTGCAGGGCTTTATAACATTTCGAAAAATGGGTTCGCGCCAATATAAAAAAGCTTTTTTTCCCATTTCGTAACCGCGGGCTTTTCCGTTTTTTTTAAATTCCCAATAGTTATTTTAACGATTTTAACGATTGTAATTATAAATAGCCAATATTTAACCGCTTCCTTTAAATATTTAAATTTAACCGGTAATTGCAAATATTATTTTTCGTACCCAATTACGTAAAAAAGGTATTATTTTTTCGGATATTCGCTTCGGGTTTTTCGGTTTAAACCAACCCGCTAGCCCCCGTTGGCTCCCCGGTCCTAACCAACCCGTTAACCTTTTTTGGTTTTTCGGCCCTTTATAGCCAGCTTGGCTTTTCGGTTCGCTAAGCCCTTTTTGGCCTTTCGCTCCTTTATGCCCCGGCTTAGCGCTTTGCTGGTAACCCCCCGGTGTCCTTCCCGGCTATCGTAATGCCGTTAAATTCGGATTCGTTTAAATCTTTAATCCTTTAAATCCCCCATAATCGCTTTGCCGGTAACTTTCCGGTAAGCCTTTCGAATGCCGCGGGTTTATCGAACCCTTTTGCGCTTGCAACCTTTTAAGCTTTTTATAAACGTGCTACCGATAACCCCCTGGCGGGCTTTAACCGCCGCGGCAAAAAAACCGCCGCCGAAAAAAAGCGTAAAGCGCGCGATAAGCGCCGCCGCAACGCTTTCGCTTCCAATAAACCTGCCCCCGAAGCGAATACCGCTTCCTTTTCGCTTTACATGGGTATTTGCAACGCGCTTCCGTTATAAAAAATTGTTAATGCCCAATAAAATAACAAATATAACCTTATTTGCTTGCCTTTTTTTAAAAACAATTATACGGAGCGTATGGTATTTTGTGCCCGTTATTTTAATTGTTAAGCATATTAAAACTATGCCGTTAACCCCCGTGTGCCGATATGCTTCGATAATATTACGGGGTCCGCCAAATGCATTTATTGCAAAAACGTGGTTAGTAATAAAATTTGTATCGAATTTTTTAAATGGTTTTGGAAAATGGCCCAAAACTTTAATAAAATTTTAAACGTTATTTACAAGCAATTCCTTAAAACAATACCGAAGCTTTTCGAAAAGCTTACCAAAGTTTAATTTTGCGCTTACAAAGTTATCCAAAAAGCCAAATCCTTTTATACCATATCGGCCGAACAATTTGCGCGCTATAAGCGTTAAACCGTTATTTAAAAGCGCATCGAACGCAAAATTACCCGCATTGCAACATTGGAAATTATTTAAAAAATGTTTTAATACTTTTGCACCATTTCCATTTAAACGAAAAGGCAAGTTTAAGCTTCGGTTGCTATTAAAAACCGTTTTAACAAAATAAAAGCGTTTTTTAAACATTTTGAAAAAGGTGTAATTGTTTCTTTTAATAGCATTGCCGCTAGCTTTATTACAATTGCGGCGCATTTGGATACCCAAATTTACAACCGCGCGGCTTTCCGTAAAAATACGGCGTCCTTCGAAATGCCGGGATATAATAAAAATTTGGTTTTCGGAAATATTGGTTTTTTTGGATTCGGCTGCTAATTAATTTTCCTTACATATTTTTTTAATTAATTATTGGTATCTTTTTTTAAAAGGTAATTAATTTTAAATTTTTTTTGTTAATTTGTTACAATTATAATTACAATTTCCTTTCGTTATATTGCTTTTGCAATATTGCGAAATTTCGGTATTTATATTTACCAGTTAAGAAAACCGCTTTTGCCTCCCTAACCTCGCAACGGGAAAACGCCATTAAATACAGCAAATTTAATTGTTAAAAGCACGGGCGAAACCGCCCGGCAAAAAGCGGGGGGCGTTAGGAAAACGGGCAAAACCGCCCGGCAAAAAAGGAAAAAAGGGGCGCTGGCAGCCAGCCGGGCACGGACCCTCCCGGGGATATGCCGGCGAGCTACCGGTATTGCGGCCAAAGCATAATGGTAAAGCTAAAAAATAGGGTAAAGCTTAAATTGCACGAAAGCGTTTGGAGCGCGGAAAATTTAAAAAACCGACCTTGCGTGCCCGAAAAGGCACAAAGGAAAGGGAAGTTAAAAAAGGGACAATTTTTATTGGCAATAGCACTTTTGGTAAAAAATTTACGGAAATTTAATAAAGGAAATACCGCATCCGGCCCGTAACCCGGTAACCACCCGCTTTTATACCAATTAACCTTTAATATATTGTTCCTTTTTTTTACCTTTTTTATTTGGGAAGCAAGCCCGGGTAATTACCGAAAGGGATCGAGCAAGCTTAAAAAGGGTATTTGCAATTTTGCACCGTTTATAATAACGTTTAACGCTACGTCGAGCACGTTGGAAAAAGCCGTTAAACCACCGGAACAAAATACTAAAGGAGCCCCGCAAATTTCCAACGATTTCGAAAACCTTTTCGTGGAAAAACTGCAAAAAATAAACGATACGTTAAAAGCTTAAAGCAAACGCGCCCGTTTAATCCAAAAAATCCAAAACAAAGGGTTAAAACATATATATAAAGGTTTAAACGAAAATAAAAAAAATACTTTTAAGCAACGAAAAGGTTTTACGTAAAGCAAAGTTACTTTTAAACCTTTTATATTTAAAAATTCGGTAATTTGGCAAAACATTGCTTATTATATTAGCAATTACAAATTTATTTTCGAAAGCAAAAAAAAACGTTACGGTAAGGACCGTATAAAGGTTTAAATAGCTTCCAGCACTTTTAACCATTGTTAGCGGGCGCAATAAATAAAATATAAGCAAATGTATTACTTAAATACCGGGGTATTATTTATTTAAACCGATTTTTTGCAATAGCTTTAAGCAAAATCGAAAAACCCTAATTTGCAAATGTAGCTAGCAATTAAAAAGCTTGCGGGGGATATCGCTATTAAGCAAAAAAATTACGAATTATTTAAAGCGTTCCGGATTTGCTAGGATTTGGTAAAAAATAACCTTTTCGAATTAACACCCAAATAAATAAAAATAACATTGCTTTTTAACCGGTTTCGCCCCGAAATCCAAAAACGGGTAATATTTGGAAATTTTTTTTACATTATAAAAAAATTGCAAATTAAAACCTTTAAAGCAAAAATAATATTGGAATTGCATAAAGGGATGCCGGGGGATATAGGTATTTTAGCCCTTAAAAAACCGGTTATTTGCTTTAAATGCGGGTAATTGGGCTATATCGTTGCAGCATGCAAAATACGAACGGATAACCCGGAAACCCCGTTGGCCCCAGCAATTATATAAAAGGCAAAAGGGAAAAGGCCCGAAATACAATGTTACGGGTATAAAAAGCTGGGCTATATCCGGCCGGCGTGCCCCAAAAAAAGCAAAATATTGCTACCCAATTCGATACCGCTATTTGGCCGTTTAAGCATTAAGGCTTAAAAGTGCGCCCCGGCGGTTAAAACGCGTTAAAAAACCGAAATATATTTACGAATTAACGGTTACCGGGTAAAATTAAAAGCGCTGGTTAATAATAAAAGCAACGTTAATTTGCTGCATAGCCGTTTTTTGGTGGAAATAAAAAAAATACCGGTGCTAAACGGGGGTTACTTAACGTAATTCGATATTAAAAAACGCATGCTTACGCTAAAGGTAAAAAAATACAAAATTTGGGTAACAAATAGCTAAAGAATAACCCGAAAATTAATAATGTTTTACGCGGTAATGCCCCGGGCCGGGTACAACATTATATTAAATATGCTTTAGCTTTAGCAAAAAAATATTAAAATCCGGTTTGGGGATATAAAATGGAAATTTCCGGTAACCATTAAAAAGGTTAAAATAATTTCGTTGGAAATAATTAAAAAGCTAATTCAATTGGGACAAGCGATAGCCGTGCTAACGGTTGCACGCCCGGAAACCCCGGAAAACCCCGGGGAAAGGCTGAAAGCTTTTCCGAAATAAGTTAAAAGGATGGTCGCAAAATATGCGCAACTTTATAAATTAAACCTTTTGTTAAAATATACAAGCTAAAATTACGCAATTAAATTGGAAAAAAAAATAATGCCGCTTTACAAAAGCATTTATTTTTTATCCAAAAAGGAATTAAAAACTTTCCGGGGGTATTTCGATAAGGTTATAGCAAAGGGTTGGATCCGGCATTTAATTAGCCCCGCCGGTACCGGGATTTTGTTTGTTTTAAAAAAGGATGGAAAGTTTTGCTTTTGTATCGATTATTGGGGTTTTAATAAGGTTACCAGGAAAAACCGGCTAACACTTTCGCTAATTTATAAAATATTTAACCGGGTATTTGGAAGCTAGTATTTTACTAAGCTGGATTTAAAAAACGCTTATTACAAAATACGGATTCGATAAGGAAACGAATGGAAAATTGCTTTTTATTGCAAATATGGACATTACGAATATTTGGTAATGCTTTTCGGTTTGGCTAACGCTTTAGCAACGTTTTAAAGCTTTATTAATATAACGTTTAAAAAATTAATTAATAACAATTGCATTGTATATTTAAATAATATTTTTATTTTTTCGAAAATACAAAAGGAGTACCGCGAAGCAATAAAAACGGTGCTAAAGCGATTTAAACGGTTTAAGCTTTACGTTAGCCCGGTTAAATGCGAATTTAAAACGGATAATATCGATTTTTTAGGGTTTAAAATAACCAAATTTGGGGTTAAAATTTTGCCGGATAAAATTATTGCGATTTTAAAGTAAAGGATACCGGAAAGCGTTAAAAATATCCAAATATTTTTAGGCTTTACGGGGTATTATTGGAAATTTGTAAAAGGTTATGCAAAAATTATTATGCTTTTAACGGATTTTTTTAGTAAAAATACCGTATTTTATTTGGAAAATGTTGCAAAAAAGGCTTTTTGTAAATTAAAATTGCTATTTACGAAAGTTTCGGTATTGGTGCATTTTAACCTTTTAAAGCCGCTATGCGTGCGAATTAACGCTTTAACTTTTGCGATAAAAGCGGTGCTATTGCAATTGTAAAACGGCCGGTAGCACCCGGTAGCTTATATATCGAAAAAGTTGCGATAAAAAAAAATTGCGCTATACAATCTTTAATTTAAAATTGCTAACAATTGTAAAAGCTTTCGAAAAGTAACGGCATTATTTGGTTTATTTATAAAAAATTATTAAAATAATTATTAACCATTTAAATTATATTTATATTTTAATAAAGGAAAAGGTAATAAAGCGCTAAATAAAATGGTTCGAAAATTTAGCAAAGTATAACTTTACGATTAAATGGAAACCAAAATACCGGAACCCCGCGAATGGCTTATTAAAACGTTTTTAAAATATACCCGTAAACGGAAAAGCTAATATAGCAAAAAAAAAATTCCGAAGCAATTTGCTAGCCAAATTTCGAAAAATAGCTTACGTAAAAACAATTACCATTAAAAAAATATTAAAACAATATTAAAGCGCATTTTCGAAATACAAATAAAAAACGATTTTATTTAAAGCGATATTTAAAAAAATAAGCTTAACGTTTGGAAAATTAATAACGGTTTATTTAAATATAAAAAGAAAGTTTGGGTTTCGAATTTAGCATTGCTTAAGCAAATAATGCTTTAGGAATAATACGATAACCCAACGGGGGGTTACAAAAGTATAACCAAAATTTTAAAAAAGTTTAAACGGCAGTTTAAATAGCCGGGTATAGCTAAAAATATACGCAAATACGTGCGGACGTATTAAATATGCCAATAAACGAAGCCGAAAATATAAGCACTTTACGAATTGCTAATATTTTTGCCCGTATTAAACCGCCCGGAATAAAAGCTATCGATGGATTTTATCGGAAAGCTTTTAACGTTAATAAATGGAACCGGTAAAAAGCGCAATGCAATATTGGTAATGGTTAACCGGTTTACCAAATATAGCTTTTTTATTTCAACATTTACAAAATTAATTAATAAAAAATTGGGAAGCTTTTTATTTGCATACGTTTAAAAGTTGCTAAAAACGCCCGAAAGGATTGTATCGAACCGGAACAAGCTATTTATAAGCGGGTTTTAAACAATTTTTGCCGGACATTTAAGGGTTGCAAAAAGGTTATCGATAATATACCATTTTTAAACCGACGGGCAAACGGAACGGACGAATTAAGCAATAAAGCATTATTTCCGGTGCTTTTGTTGCAAAAAGCAAAACGATTGGGCGTTGTTATTGCATTTGGCAGCGTAAGTGCATAATACGAGCGTGCATTTAGGGTTGCAAAAAAACCCCGGCGTTTTTACTAATAGGGTTTTATTTATAAAAGCTTTATAACCTTTAGGTAGTTAAAAAAAAACCTTTAGCAACGGTTAAAATTAAGGCGGGGGCTTTGGAAGCAATTAAAAAGCAAGCCAAAAGATTATTAAAAAAAGCAAATAATACGTATAAAAAGTATTATAATAAAAGCAAAACCCCGGTGCTTTTCGGGGTAAACGATTAGGTATTGCTAAATACGGCGAATATTAAAATAAAAAAGCCGTTAAAAAATTATTAAATAAATGGTTAGGACCTTTCCAGGTTTTAAAAATGGTTGGGTTAGCCGGTTTGGCGTTCCGGTTAAAGCTTTCGGTAAGTTACCGGATATACAACGTATTCCCGGCAAATTTATTGCGGGCGTTTAAAAAAAAGCCCGGCAAAAAACCAAAAAATAAAAAACCAAAAATTAAAAAAAAAAAGGAATTGTTTTAAAATAAAGGCTTTGCTAAAATATAAAGGGCTTTTGCGAAAACGAAAATATTTAGTTAAATAAATAAATTATAACGAATTGGAAAATTTATGGATTTTAAAAAGGAATATTACGAAAAAAATTATTTAAGCGTATAAAGCAAACTTATTGGAAACGAGTTTATAAAATAGGGAAAATACCGGATTTTAGCGGGTAAATACCCGGAAAGGACGGGGGTATTACAAAAAAGGAATAATAAAAGTTAAAGGAATGGCCCAAAGGAATGTTTTAACGTGCCGAACCGGTTAGTTACCGGGGAAGAACGTAAGGAAACCCGTAAACGGTTTGTAATAACCGTAAAATATTGTGCTTTATAAACAAAAAGTTAAATAAAAACGGTATAATACAAAAAACGCTTTAAATTAATGGTGCAATATATTTAAATTCCGAAAGATATACAAAGTATAGCACATTTTGGAAAGCCCGTAAAGGGCATGCTTAGCGCGATACGCTAAAGCAATTATTGCATTTTAAACGTACGTTGTAGTAAAAAATACCATTGCTTGCCCGAAAAAAAAGTGGAAGAATTTCCGGATAGCATAGCGAACGGGCTTAATCGTTCGGGTAGCGGCAAATGCATGTTAACGGTATTTAAACCCATTAAAGGGGCGAAAAAAAAGCATTTTAAAATTATTTATTAAAATATTAAAGTTTAGTTGGTAAATATGGATACCGGGATTTTGCAATGTTGCAAAAGCAATATAACAAAAGGAAATTATGGTTTTAATTGTAACAAATTAACGAAAAAAACTTAAAACTAACCACTTTTTAAAAAAGGGATACCAGTAATTAATTAAGAAAATATATAAAAAAAATCGATTAAATGCCGTATCCAAAGGAATTAAAACCTCCGGAAATTACGTTCTTTTTGCTAGCATTACAATTATTGCCGCCAAAATTGTTAGCGCTAAAAGCGGTACTTCCCGGCGCTAATACGGACGCCGTACCTTTACGGGAAACCGTACGGCTGTAAGCTTGGGTATTTAAATGCGCCGCAATTATAACAAAGCTAACGGCAATATTACCAAAAAAATAACTATACCTTTTTCGAAACGTTTAAAAAACGCTTTCATTTTGTTAAAGGAATTACCAATGCTAGCCGAAGCTTAAGCTTACCTTTTTGTTTAAACGGCAATAGCGTAAAATTGTTAAAAAATGTTTTAAATAGCTTTTAATATTGCAACGTTAGCAATTTTGCGCTAAATGCGCTTTTAAATAACGGTTTAACGTTTATAGCGCGCAAATTATTCGGCCGATATGGTATAAAAAAATTTAGCTTTTTAAATAGCTTTGCGAGCGCGAAATTAAATTTTAATAAGCTTTTCGAAAAGCTTTGGTATTGTTTTGGGCAACCGCTTGTAAACGGTATTTAAAATTTTGTAAAGGTTTTGGGCTATTTTCCAAAACTATTTAAAAAGCTTAACGCAAACTTTATTGCTAATTACGTTTTTGTAATAAATACATTTGGAAAACCCTATATAATTATTAAAGTATATCGGTATATAAGGGTTAACGGCATAATTTTAATATATTTAATAACTAAAATAACGGTTACAAAATACCGTACGCTCCGTATAATTATTTTTAAAAAGGGGCAAATAAATAAGGTTTTAATTATTGCTTTATTGGGAATCGATAATTTTTTGCGACGGGAGCGCGTTGCGGATATTTATATAAAGCGAAAAAAAAGCAATATCCGTTTCGGGGGCAGGTTTATTGGAATTAAAAGCGTTGCGGCGGCGCTTGTTGCGCGCTTTACGCTTTTTTTCGGCGGAGGTTTTTTTTACCGCGGCGGTTAAAACCCGCCGGGGGGTTACCGGCAGGACGTTTGCGGGAATTTTAAAGGGTTGCAAGCGCAAAAGGGCCCGATGGACCCGTAGCATTTAAAGGGCTTACCAAAAGGTTACCGGTAAAGCGATTATTAAGGATTTAAAGGATTGAAAATTCCGGCAAATCCGAATCCGGGTTTAATTAAACCACGATAATTAAGGAAAATACCGGAAGGTTACCAAAAAAAGCTAACGGGCTGGTTAGGACCGAAAAACCCAAAGCGGATACCCGAAAGAACATTACCTTTTCCACGTAATTAAGTACAAAAAATAACATTTGTAGCTACCGGTTAAGTTTAAGTATTTAAAAAAAACGGTTAAATATTAATTACTTACGGTTATAATCGTTAAAATTGTTAAAATGGTTATTAAATGCATAAAAAAAAGAAAAAGGGCTTGCGGTTTCGAACGGAAAAAAAAGCTTTTTATATACCGGTACAAACCCACTTTTTCGAATGTTATAAAGCTTTATAACCGGTTTTCCCAAGCGTTGCCAAATATTGGGGCGGTTTAGCGGGATACCGTTAATTACCGGCTATTTACGGGATTGCACGCGCGGTATAAACGGTTTGGGATAAGCCGTATCGGGAAAGGGCAATATGTTAAAAATACGGGCAAAACCGCCCGGCAAAAAGCGGGGAGCGTTAAAAAAACGGGCGAAACCGCCCGGCAAAAAAGGAAAAAAAAGGCGCTAATAGCTAGCCAGGCACGAATTTTTCCGGGAATATACCGGCAAGCTACCAATATTGCGGCCAAAGCATAATGGCAAAGCTAAAAAATAAAATAAAGCTTAAATTGCACGAAAGCGTTTGGAGCGCGGAAGATTTAAAAAACCGACCCCGCATGCTCGAAAGGGCACGAAAAAAGGGAAAGTTAAAAAAGGGACAATTTTTGTTGGCAATAGCACTTTTGGTAAAAAATTTACGAAAGTTTAACAAAAGAAATACCGCATTCGGCCCGTAACCCGGTAATTACCCGCCTTTGCACCGATTAACCCCTAACATTAATATTAAATTTAAACTTTTCGCTTCCGGTTCGCCACCAAACGTATGTCCGCGCGCGAGCGCGCTTTCGGCGCGGTTGCTAGCAGCGTTAGCAACCCCGAAAGCGGCGGAACGGTTACCGACCGCCCCAAAGCTAACAACAACATTACCATAACCAACGCCCTTAACCCTTTTTTAACGCGCACCCGCATTGCAAACTTAAAAAATTAGCTAATCGAAATATTAAAGCTTTTCGTACTTTCCGGCAGCACCGAATTAATATTTAAAATCGTAAAGAAATAAATTAAAATCGTAAAGGAATAAATTAAAACCGTAACAAACGCGTTCGAAATGCAATCCCGCAATTATTGCAACCATATGCTTAATTATTTTTGCATTATAAAAAACGAAATTATCGCTAAAATACGCAACGTTCGCAAGCAAACCACTAGTTACGCTTTAATTTTAGCAATCGGTTTGCCGCAAAGCGGTTAAACCGGCAATTACCCGCTTACAATCCGCCTTTACGCATTTTTTAATACCGGCCCCCCTTTTTTAAAATATATTTCCGCGCGTACTAAACGCAAAATTACTATTTTAACCGAAAACGTTTTTTTTAAAATCGCAAACCGCATACCCGTCGAAATTACCATTATATTAATTAAAAAATTTGGTAGCAACGTAAAAGCAACGCGCAAGCTTTTTAACGGTAACGTAATAATTTTATTTTATACAATTGCCGTTAAGCATACAAAAAATACCGCGTAAATTATTAAAGTATTCGGTAGCAAAGCAATACACCAAACCCAAATTTATAACGTTGTAATTAAAAGCATTCGATAAAACGCAACCAATAATAATAACATTTTATTATATAAATTTAAAACGCATAATATTAAAGCCGAAATTAATTCCATTTATATATAAAACGCCCGGTAACCAAAAAAATACGTTACGGTATTAACCAAAATTACATTCCCCGCCGTAGCTTAAACCGCATGCAATAACGGTTTTGTATTTAAAAGCGAAATTTTTAACGTTAAACCGTTTGCAACGGGAACAAAAGCCGTTTAATGTTATAAATGCTACGGGTAAGGATATAAATCGAAATTTTGCAAAAAAACGGTTCGTTGCCCGCATTACGCCGGGCCGTTGTATAGCAACGGCAAAACCGGGGAACTTTTGTACCCGTTGTACGGGGGTTAATTTATTGCAAAAAAAAGCGAGCCGAAATATTGCAATTACGAAAGCAATTATCCGGCTTTCCAACAAACGTACCCCGTAACAAAAAAAAAATTAAAAAGGCTAAAAATACATTTTTAAACCGGCCGAAATAATTTGTTTTGGAAACGGGGAATAAACGCGCACCTTAACCGGACCAAATAAGCTACTTTACCGTTTATACCTTCCCGCTTTTTGCATTTATCCGCCTTTTACCCGGCCCTTTTTAACCGTTACAAAAAAAAACGATTTATTTAATTTAAAATTGCTAATAAAACGCAAACGGAACGGCTTTTTATTAAAAATAACGAAAGCAAAGGAAAATTTTTTAACCAAAAAATAAATAAGCAAATTACGAAAATCCCGCAATAAAAAAACGTTAAGTTTTTTTAAATCCGTTTTTAAAATAAACCAATACTTTATAAACCCAAACCTCGCTTTTTTCGGCCTTAACAAAATAACGGGAATAAAGGGAACAAACGAATGCCGGGCCGCTAACAACCCAACGGTACCCAGCAATACCGCGGTTACCAATTCCAATTTTGCCAATGCACCAAATTACAAAACTTTTTCCTTTTTCCCCGATTTACCCTTACCCCAATCGCTTGCATTTTAACCAACCCAATTCGGCTTTACACCGGCACCGTTTAGCTTTTTTGCAACCGGAATTACGTTTATTTTTAGCTAGCCAATTAACGATAATAACAACGTATAAAATTAAATATATTATATTAAAATATAAAAAAAAGCAAAAAAAAAAGCGATTTTCCCTTTTACAGCAACAAATAATATAACATTTTAACTATTTAAAAGCTAAAGCGCAACCAGCACAGGAACTTTTCGAAACCGTACGGTTGCAATTACAAGCTTATTTATTACCAAAAATTTAATTTTAACGCAGCACTTTACGTGCACAACCGTTTCGCCCCTAAATTGTAAACCGCCCGGTGCGGTTATAACTAAGCTTTAATTATAATTATTACGCCGGAAAGTTTATTAAAAATATATTTAATATACTTTTTGTTGGAACCTACTTATTAAGCGCATGCACAGGCTCTGGAGGATCGCTATGCATAGATCCGGAATTTATGCACCGGCCATCCAAAGCTCCTTTGTACCTATATAAAGGGGTCGAATTCGTCCCTTTCTTTTAGCAAAATTCTTTCCTCCTTAAACCTAAATAATAACATTTTAATTTAATTACCTTTTAATAATTATCAAACCTCAGTTTTACGCCGTTTGGAGCTTTACGAGCATAAAATTCCACCTTAAAGTCCTTCTTATACTAATTAATATTGCAAAGAGCAATACAAAAAAGCAAGGAAAAAGGTCCTTTAATTAACTAAGGTTAAATAAAAAATTTAAAAGCTAAAAATTATCGGTTCGACGTTCGGCAGCGCATTTTTCATTTGCTTTCGGCTATTAAAATCGAAAAAGCCTTAAAAAAAAGGCGCTGTGCAATCCTTTAAGCTAATACTTTAACCCGGTTTAAACAATTAAAACGGATTGCCCTAAATAATACCGTTTACTATCCTTTTTACCATTTTACCATAAAAAAAAAAAATTTTTCGTTTACGCAATTTTTAATAAGCAAAATTAAAACCCGATAAGCACAAAAATATTTCGCGAAAAACAAGCACTTTATGCAAAAAAAATTATTAATATTTTAAGCTTTTTTTTAAACCTTTTATTAATTTTTTATTTCCCTTTCCTTAACCACCCTAACTATAAAATCGCTAAGCACCCAACAAGCGTTTCCGCAATTAGCAAAAACATATGGATTATTAAATAAATGTACAATAATTGGAAAAGATTAAATTCCAACGATACGTTAACCGATTTTAAAAAAAACTTTAGTAACTGGATTAAAGCAAATTTTAACGCGGTAAACCCAACAATCCAACAATTTTTGCAAAGCCATTTTCGAAAGCAAAAAATCCATTTTCCCACTTTTAACCTAAAAACATTCGGCGAAAAATTAGCGGAAATTTTTAATTAATTACGAGCTTTTATTATAAAACCAAGCTTTACGCTAAGCTTAACGTTACAATTAACCAAAAGCAAAAGCAAAAAGTTTATAAAATTGTTATTTCCGAACCTTATGCTTTCCCGTTAACCACTTTTTAAAACGTTTTTTTAACCAATCGATACAACGTAAAAAGCGGTAAAAAACAAACAATTACCGAAAGCATAATTTAAAGCGCAAAAAAGCTAAAAAACAAACTTTCCAGTAATTTTTACAAAAGCATTAAGCAAAATAAAATTACCTTTCCGCCCCAACTTTCGAACCATATCGTTCCAAAAATAACAAAAACCGTAATATACCTTTGCAAAAAAGCGCAAAAGCATAATTCCACCCCAATTTTTCCAATTACTTTAATTTATATAATTATAACCAAAATACCCGTTACAAACAAAAAAACAAAAGCACGAAAATTTCGTAATTAACGTTTCGAAGCGCAAATGCGCAAAGGAAAAACAAAAACCAAACGCACGGAATACAAAATTACATTTTCCGCTTCCGTTACTTTAAAAACCGCCCTTTTAAAAACCGTTACCAAACCTTTCCAATTATGCCTACCATTCGTTACATAACCAACCCCTTTACATTTTATTTTATTACTTTTATAACAAAAAGCTTAACTATTGTTAAATCCTTTTACGGGAAATAACCAATGCACCGATTAACGCAATTACCATACGCACTTTTAAAACCATTTAAAACAATATATATTCGTATACGGAAAAACCGTATAATATTATTAACAACAAACTTTTCCATTTTACAACCCACGCCCAAATGCTTAAAATAAACTATTTATAATTTTACGCGCTATATTTTTACATTTTAAAAAGCAAAGCAAATAAATATTACGTTAATTACATCGGCCCCATATTTACTTTCCAAATTATTTACTTTGCATTTAAAAATTACATTAAAATAAAAATTATACAAATTTAGTATTAAACAAACTAAACGATAATCCATTTCCATACCGTCCGTTTAAAGCTTGCAAATACCGGAAAAACGAATATCGAAATTTTGCAAAAATTCTTTAACAAATTGCAACAATATTACCAAACGCTAAGCTTAAGCTTTAGCAATAAATAATAGCTTGTAACAAATATAACAAAGGCAATTTAAAAAATCCCTAAGCTTAAAATGGCGCTATTTAACCATTTCGATACTTTTAAAAGCTTTTCCAACGTATTTTGCAATGTTATAAAAATTAAAAATAATAACAAAATTCCGGTACAATATTACACGGAACGGAAATACAAAAGCAAAAATTAACAAAATTAATAAAAGCAAAAATGGAAACAAAAACGAACTTACAACTTATATACCAAATAAAGTTATTAAATTTGCAAAAAGCCCAATTGCTAATTAACAAAGCATTTAAAAAAAAAGCAAAAAAAGCACAAAAAGCGCTAGCGTTAAAAGCAAAAAAATAAAAGCAAAACCTTAATTGGTTATCGAAAATTCCTTTCGATTATTAAACCAAACGATTTAAAAAGCGAAAACGCATTGGAAAAGGATAACGAAAAGCTAATTAATAACCATAATTACGAAAGCAACCAAAAGGAACATGCAACAACGTACTTTACACAAAATATAGCATTGTACCTTATAAATAAATTATAAAAGCACCGTTTGTTTGCAAAAAACGCTTAAAAAGCACAAAAAGCCAAAATTAAAGCTTTTACTTACAAAATGCTTATTTACAACAACATTGGTAGCAATATTTAATAGCACGGCATCCTGCCAAACACCGGTACGGCAACCAATTTAACGGCCGGAATTAACCAAATTCGAATATTGCAACAGTACATAAAAAAGCTTAAAATTAATTACAAAGCACTTAAGCATTTTGTAACTTTTGGAGCAGGAAATACCGAATTTAGCATTGGCGCAATTACTGTACCAACCTTTATTAGCAACATTACGTTTTACGTCCTTAATAGCCCAATACCATTCCTTTTATTACTTAAAAATATAAACGCGTTAAGTATGTATTTTAACAATACGCGCAACGAGCTTGTAAAGCATAACGAAACGCGCGTGCAAATTATTAAACGCTTCGGTTACCCATGGTTTTTCCTTAACGCATTAATACACGTTATAAATAAAATTTCAATAACCGCCAAAAAAAAAATCGCAAAATCTTTGTTTTTAATAAAAACCAAATTACAGCGCGTTTATAAGCAATTTGGCCACCTTTCCGTTAATAAATTGCACAAAACCTTTTAACGGGCAAATTACAATACAAATCGCAACGCGCTGGAAATAATTAATAAAGTATGCCACGAATGCCAAATTAAAAGAAATGCACCACAACGATTTAAATTTACGTTAAAAAACAACAAAAATTTTAATTACGAAATCGTTGTTAACGTTTATTATTTAAATAACAAACCGGTCCTTTATGTAATTAACAAAAGCATAAAATTTAATGCTGCAGCGATTTTAAAAAACCTATTTGCAAAAAAAACCTGGAAAACTTTAAAGCGCTATTAAATAAATGTTTATTTAAAGCCCCCAAACGTAATTACCTATAACGCAAGCACCCACTTTTCGAAAAGCGGCTTTTAAATTAAAGCAAAGCTTTTCGAAATTACCTGCAAGCAAATTCCCGTCGAAGCTTATTACGCCGTTAAAAAAGTTAAACGAACGCATAGCATATTACGCAAAGCGCATTTAATTATAAAAGCTAAATGCCCCAACTTTACGCTAGAATTACAATTCCAAAAAGCTATAAAAGCAATTAATAATACCGCGGAACCGAACGGTTTAATTTTAACGCTATTTGTTTTTAAAGCTATGCCATAAATAAACCACAAATTACCACCGTTACTAATTATAACCAAACGCGCGCAAACAATTAAAAAAGCTATAGCAAAATTCCAAAAAGCAATTGTTAAAAAAAAAGTTGCAAACGCTATTAATACCCGAAATGGCCTTAATACCAATACGGTTAAACCAAGCTCTTTTGCTTTTAAAACAAAAATTTTAATATTCCGGAAAAAAAAAGGATGGACGGGCCCGCACAAAGTAATAGCGATAGCAAATAACAACGTTACGATCGAAACCGTTAACGGTTTAATAACGTTTAAAAGCACTTTTATCAAACCTTATTATTAAGCTAAGGAATAGCCAAACAATAAGCTAAAAAAGCAATAAATCGAAATTCCAAAACCATTTGTTTACCCTAAACCGGTACAGTTAAAATAACGCGAACGCTTACCGAAAAACAAAATACCGGCATAATTACGAAATTAACCAAAGCCGCTAACGCTAAATGCAAAAAGCAATAAGCCCTTAAAACCAAAAAAGCAATTAAAAATTAAACTGTATAATAAAACGTACTTGTTACCCAAAAAGGCAAAGGCCATGCGTTTATCGATTAAATACAAAGCAAAAAGCTTAATTAAAGCTTTAGGACTTCCGTTTTAAAAAACCAATTGGAACGAAATAACGTTTTTATTTAACGCCGGAATAATTGTAACAATTCGGAAAAGCCAAATCCCAAGCGCTAAAATTTTTGGAATACGCTTCGTTAAAAAAATAAAAAGGATACCGGAAGCCCTTTACGAAAAAACGAAATGCGTAGCTTAAAATATTAATAACAACAAAAAAAAACCATTTTAACGCAAATTCCCATAATTATGCGTTGCAACCAACAATTAATTTTCGCGCTTGCATTAAGCCTTTAAAATTAAAGCATTTTATTAATAACCCGGAATATTACCAAAACGTATACTTAAAGCGCAACCGATTTCGAAAAAACCGTTTTGCTGCGCTTACCCAAAAAATTACGCCCACATTTTCCTTTTAGCACTTTGCTTTAAATCGTTAAGCCTTTATACGGTTTAGCAAAATTAAAATTGCATTGGTACGTTACGTATTAAAAGCATTACAAAAAGCGGCTAAATTGCAAATCGTTATGTTACAATCCGTATTTTTTCATTACAAAGCGCAATACAAGCTTTAAAATGGTAAAAATGCAAACAAACAATACGTTAAATTTAAAAATTAAACGTTTATGGATTTCGAAAAAAAAGCGTTTTAAAAAGCAAAGTTTAAAGCAAAACCACGCTCGATACTTACGGAAAAAAACAAGGCAATTTTAACGGGAAAAAATTATGGTCGAAAAAAGCAAAATTAAATTAAAGCAAAAAAACCAAAGCGAAAAACTAAAGCTTGTAAACGCCAATTAAAAAAGCTACAAGCAACAATTCGTATTTTAAAAAGCTTGTAAAGCGTACATTAACTTTATATGCCAGCCCGAAACAGCTTTTAATTACGCTTTAACCGCATAAAAAACAAACCCAATACAAAAAAATATTAACAAGCTTAACAAAAAAATTGGTTGGCAAATCGAAAACGCTAACAAAAGCTTAAATAACGTTTTTATCGATTTCGAAAGCGCAAACCTTTACATTTTCGTGGATAAATTTTTTGCAAACAATAATAATATATTTTTGCAAATCGGGTTTATTTCGGTATTAAGCAATAAAAAATCGAACAAGTACCAAACCAACTTTTAATTGCGTGGCAACATTTTGCATTAAATTTCGGTTAAATGCAAAAAAATTACAAAAAATGTGCTAACTAATAAAATTTACGGCATAATTTTTAAGTTCGATTCCGGTTACGTTATAAAAAAAACCTGCTTAACAATTTTTAAACGGTTAAATTTTATCCAACCCAAGCTTATCCTTTGCATTAATAGCTTTTTGCTTTATTAATGCTTTATTTAATTAAGCACGATAGCAAAAAAAAAGCTTATAATTAATTTAATAACGTTTTAAAAATTTTATAAAAATAAAGAAATTAACGAAATCCGTTGGATTGCCGGGACAAACAATCCGGCAAATGCAATAATAAAGGAGCAGTTAAACCAGGCATTGGAAAAGCTGGTAAGCACCAATACAATTTCGATCCGAATCGAAAGTTAGGTTAACCGCACCAAAATATAAAAGGAAAGTTTGGAAATAAAAATCGGCATATTGAAATTTTTACGGCAATGGCTATATAATGGCTTTAATAAAGAAAAAGCAAAAAAACCCCAAATTAACGCGCAACGAATACCAAACCATAAATTAATAAAAAGCGCAAAATTAATATACCTATTCCATAACGAAACCACCATGGAAAAAGCAAAAAAAAACAATTCCTAAGCTTTTACGCTTAAACATTACCAGCATTACCCAAACCAAAAGTAACAACCTTGCTTTTAACAACAAAAATTCCTTTCCCTTTTTTTTCCTGCCTTTTTTATTTTTTAAAAGCAATTGCAAGCATAGCAACGGAATCTTTAAACTTTATAAGCGTTATAAAATAAAGCTAATTATTATCGCTATTATAATTTTCATTTTTTTCATTCGCATTATCGTTTTAAGCAAAAAAACCTTTGCTTAAAGCTTCGAAAAATGCAATTTTAAAAAAACAAAGCGCGGCTAAACGCCCCGTTTCGTATCGCTAACCCGAAATTATAATCGCAAAATTGGCATTCGAATCGGCTTGCTTAATATCGAATTTAAAAAGTTGCTTGGTAATAATGCGCCATTTTTAAAATGTTTACGATCGGAAAAATAACGTTAGCAAATTTATAAAGCATAGGATATATAAAATAAAAACAATATACCGCATTATAAGGTTCGTTGTTAAGCGCTTTAATAAAAATTTTTATAGCAATACGATAAGCAAGCGGAAAATTAACAATTATTAGCGCAAAAAATTTAAAAACGAAAAATTTTTTTTTTATATAAGCTTGCACGAATAACCAAAAGCACAACGCTAGCAACGCTTGCTATTAAAACCCAACTTTTTAATATAAAGCCAAGCCATATCCTTTTTAACGCCAAATTTGCCGTAAAGCACGGAATTAAAGCAGCTAAAGCAAATTATTGCTCGATTAGCACCTTTTTTACCGCGCTTACAAACATTGGAACCATTACGGCCATTGCGGGAAGCGGCGCGCTTTTTTTTGCAACCGATAAAAGTAATTGAAATTGCCGAAACGGGCGCGGGCAAATTTTTAAGCACAAATTGTAATGCCGGAAACGAAAAAAGCTTGCTAAATTTTTTAACGGAAAAAGGCATAATTTAAAGGTAAGCTATAAAGCTTTGTTTTAAAGCAATACAAGCAGCCGATTGCTAATTTTAAGCTTTTTCCAATAAAATAGCGCTTTCCAAAGCGTAATTAAACGGATTTTAAGCGTTTAAACCAAACGGAAAGTTTATAATGCTGTTAAAAAAGTATAAAGCACAAAATTAAATAAAAAAAATAAAAAACGATAATACAACGAGCGCATAAATTGCAAACGACGATTTTAAAGCGCACGTAACCAATTAAATTAGCTTAAAAAACGGGGTTGTAAAAAGAAAAAATTAAAGTAATTGGATCGATAATTAACGGGCTAAATAAAAGCTTACCGCCTTTTGTCCGTTAACTTCCACTTTTGCTTTTAACGCACCCATTCCTAAATACCACAAAATTTTTTTATTTAATTTAAAATAATCCCAAACGCTTACAACTTTAAATTTAGCAATTCCGAAACTTTAAAACCAAAATTTACATAATTTCCCAAATTTCCATCCACGTTTATTATTTAATAGCAATACGCATTCGGCAAAACAATTCGAATAAGCATTTTTTTTTTATATATTACCCAAATTGCCGATTTAGCAAATTATTTGTTATTGCGCATTCGAATTGCAAATTTCTTTTTTCCGTTTTACCATGCATGCGTTACCAAAAAAAAAAATAGTTGGTATTGGAATTTACTTATTAAGCGCATACATAAGCTTTAAAAAATCGCTATGCACAAATCCGGAATTTATATACCGGTTATCCAAAACTTTTTTATACTTATATAAAAAGGTTGGATCCGTCCTTTTTTTTTAGCAAAATTCTTTTTTTTTTAAACCTAAATAATAACATTTTAATTTAATTACCCTTTAATAATTATCAAACCTTAGTTTTACGCCGTTTAAAGCTCCACAAGCATAAAACTCCACCCCAAAGTTTTTCCTACACCATCGCTTTATTATTATCAATTTTAAAAGCTATTAAATTAATTATAGCAAAATAAATTGCTAACAAAGCGAAAAAAAAAGGCATTTTCTTTAACGGCTAAATGGGCAACCAACGGGTTAAAAGCACGGAATTAGCAATCCAAAAAATAATAAAAGCGGTAATTGCAATATGGAACCACGGCGTTACCGCGTTGTTGTTACAATTTAACTTATTCGAAACATTTAATACTATTAACCATTTCCAATTGCTAAACACGCTAAAAAAATACGGCTTTCCTTTATTAATTATAAAATGGGTAAAAAAGTGGCTAGCAAACAAAACGGCCATTTTGCAATTCGACGGCAATATTTTAAACCCAATTCCAATTTAAATTGGAATTTTTTAAAGCTTTCCTTTATTTTTTATATTTTTTATTATATATATTGCATTATTATATAAAAATTTTAAAAGCATTTTAAAGATTTTCGTTACCGGTTTTGCCAATAATACCAACCCATTAGCAATAAAAAATACCGCAAAAAATACGGCCCGCTTTTTAAAAGCAATTTGGCCAAAATGCAAAGCATGGGCAATTAAATACGGCATAAAATTTAATAGCATTAAAATTAAATTAATCCATTTTAATAAAAACGAAAATTTGCCCGTGGTTTAATTTGGCAATATAACAATAGCTTCCAGCCAAACGGTTAAATTTTTTGGGGTTTAGCTAAACGCCCGTTTTAATTTTAAAAAATATATTAAAAAAGCAAAAAGCAAGCAAAAAAAGTAACAATTAGCATTTATTTAATTTATTTCGTTAACGTAAAGCAATACGTTTGCAAAAAAAAAGCTTTTTTACAACGTAATGTACCGCACGGCTTTGGTATACGGCGCAACAACCTTTTACATAATTATACCGGCAACGGGCCGCTTTAAAAGCGCCGTTAAGCAATTTTAAAAAAAATAACGCGCGTATTTAAAAACCATTGCCAAGGCTTACAAAGCCATTTCGTTAGTTAATTTCGAAATTAAATGCTTTATTTCCTTAATTAATTTGTACTTAAACGAAAGGGTATTAAAAGCAAAAAAAAAATGGAAAAAATTTGGAATGAAAAACGTAATCCGAACCAGCACCAATAAAGTGCAGCAATATTTCCAATAATTGGAATATTGTAAAAAAATAAAAGTATTATACCCATTTAACTTAGCAAATAAAAACCGGTGGGCGCAAAAATGGAACCCGTTAAAACTTTTTAAACCCAAGCCCGGCCCCGCCCCAGCAATTACCCAAAAAGCAACCAGGACAAAAGCTAATGCTAAAGTACAAAAATTAATAAACCGAAAGCAAAAAAAAAAAAAGGAAAGGAATGGCTTAAAATCGAATGAAACGCTAAATGCAAAAAAATCTGCGCTATAATAACAAAAGCAAACCCATTCCGGCCCGTAACCCCCGCAAATAAACTTAACTTTAACGGTTTAATGCTAAAAGCATACCAAAAATTTACCAAAATTTAAAGCGCAATGGCCATTTAATTAAAAACGGAAAAACTGGAATTAAAAGCGTTTTTTTGGAATAAAAAGTTTTTAACGTGCATACGCCCCGTTGCCCGTATAAAACCGGGCAACGGAAAATAGCATTCCATTTGCTTGCTAAATGCCCTTTTTATACCAAATGGAAAATAAATTTGGGCTGGAAAAATATAAGCTACCGCAAAGCATATTTCGAATAATAGCAACAAAAAACAAGCATTACCACCGGAATCGATACAAACCAAAACGGCCTTTTTTTGCCCCCCTTTTTTTTGTTAGCAATACGTTTAGCAATTAAAACAAGCAAATTTAACGATTTTAAAATGGTAAAAAAAAATAACCAATTAAAAACGCAAATACCAAAAGAACAAACCGCCCCAAACAAATAACCCAACGCTAAATTAACAACCGGATATAATTACCTTAATTACCAACCCAGCATAAAAAAGCCACAATTATACGCCTAACCATACCCAATAACATCCAGCAATAAATTTGGAAATAAACCGTTGCTTTACATATTTTAACGCGTACGGATTCTTTCCCGCGCCATTTCCAGCACCCGGTCGAAAAACGCCAGGTTATTTTTATCATTACCTTGCTTTACAATTGCTATATTTAATTACTTATATAAATTAAAAAATGCAAAAGCAATAAAAATAATATTATTACCAAAAAGGAACCGGCATTTACCAATTGTTAAGCTTGCGCAAAAGCAAGCTTTTTAACTTTTAAATTGTTAGCAATTTCCGCAGCATTGTTAGCACGCAATAAAGCGTTAAAAACTTTCGAAGCGTAAAAAGCAAAAGCTTAAAGCATTAACATTATATTGCCGGAAAGGGACCGTACAAATTCCGAACCAGCAGCACCGGCATTTATAAAAACCTTAGCGCTAAAAAAAAAAGTATCCAAAAACGGTTAAAAGCAAAACCAGCACCAGTAAATACCCCGAATTTGTTAAGCCCGTTTTTATTAACACGCCGGAACGTATAAACTTTAGCAATTAATGCGTTGTAAACCGTTTAATACCGTACTATACCGTTAACAAACCGATAAAGCATAAAAAACCAACAAAATTAAAACAATTTACCAAACATTTGCGGCAATTATTTAACCCGAAATTGCGCATATCCTTAGCTTTAAAAAACGATTGGTAATATTTGGCAAAAAGTACGGCCGCAATACGAATTTTTTTAATAGCAACGAGGTAAAGCTAAAAAAAAATACGTTAGCAACCCGGCCAAATAATAAAAAGGAAAAAGGAAAAAATAATTTACCGTATTATACCAAATGTTCCAATTAGCATAAAAACGATAAAATAATGCGTTTGTATTTGGAAAAATTAGCAAATTAGCAAATAAAAAAATTACCCGGAATTATAAAAACAACAAACCAATTTTAAAATAATAAATTATAATTTTGCTAAACCGCTTTTTCCCGCTTTATTTTTTACCCAAACCATTAAGCAAGCAACCGAAGCAATTTATACAAATATTACGCGCAAAATTAAATAATTAACCGGAACGCAAGCAAAAAAAAAACGAAAAAAGCATTTACGTTATTCGATAATAAAGCAAAGTGCTTTCGGGGATTTCCGTTAAAGCGTTTATTGCTTTGCGGGTTATAAATTTATATCGTTAAACGAAAAAATTAAATTAAAATAAAGGAATAAAAATAATTCGGCGGCAAAAAAATAAAAAAAAACGAATTATGTAATTAACGTTAACCCGTACGTTGCCGCCGTTGTTATTGCTAGCGCTAAAAAAACCGTTGCTATTATCGGGCACCTTTACCGGGGAAGTACAAAAAGCAAGCCGGGCAAAAAAAGCGTTAAAAGCAACGGAATTGGAAAAAAGAAAAGCAATAATTGCCGCTTAACCATTATTACAAGCGCCGTTACCGCCGCGGCCACCGCGTTTAGCAAAATTAGCTTTAGCCGTGCTTTTTTTTTAAAAAAAGCCGTTAATTAATATTGCAATCGATTAAAATTGAAAGTAAAATTAAAAATGGCCGGAAGCGAAAAAAAAAAGGTGCAGCCAAGCGTTAAAAATAAAAAGCGCGTTGGAAAAAATTGGAACGATAAAAATTAACCGGAAGCAATGCAATAAAAAAGTAACGGTCGAAAAAAAAAGCATTGCATTAAAAAAGGAAAAAGTTAAAAAAAAAGGAAAAAAAAGGAAAAGGGAAAAAAAAAAAAAGGAAAAAAAAAGGAAAAAAAGCAAACAAAGCAAAAGGAAAGCACCGGCGAAAAAGCAACCTTTCCGGACCCGCCCGAAGCCATTACGCCGGCGAAAAAAAGCACAATTACTTTCCAAATACAATTATTTACCCTTAACAAAGCTACAAACACCCAAATGGCAAATATAAAAAGCACCGCCACCTTAACAAAAGCAACCAAGCACCGGGCCAATAAAAATACGCACGAAAACGTCGATAAAAACGACCACCAATACCCAATTACATAAAAAAAATAACGATAAAGGATAAGCCATATTATACCAAATACAAACCGTATTTAAAAGCACGACGCGGGGCCGGAAAGCGCGGAGCGCTAGCTTTACGCAATAACCACCCGGTTGGCTAAGCTTTTGCTTATTAACGGCAATTGCCGGAATTACCCCGGAGCAATGGCGCTTTTTTAAAGCTACATTTTTTATACGTTTTCCTTATAATTTTTCCATATATTAGCCCTTACCTTTACTTTATTATTACACCTTT
Organism: Gaeumannomyces tritici R3-111a-1; assembly: GCF_000145635.1. NCBI lineage: Eukaryota > Fungi > Ascomycota > Sordariomycetes > Magnaporthales > Magnaporthaceae > Gaeumannomyces > Gaeumannomyces tritici. The sequence continues at coordinate 1,766,625 of NW_008804546.1, forward strand.
TTGGCCGGGGGTATAAAAACGCTTTTTTGCCAAAGCATTTATTAGCAATTAAACGAACCACAATAAACGGAACCAGCGGTTTAACACCAACCCGGTGTTAAAAGCACGGGCGAAACCGCCCGGCAAAAAGCGGGAAGCGTTAAATGCACGGGCGAAACCGCCCGGCAAAAAAGAAAAAAAGGGGCGTTGGCAACCAGCCGGGCACGGACCCCCCGGGGACATGCCGGCAAGCTACCGGTATTGCGGCCAAAGCATAATGGCAAAGCTAAAAAATAAAGTAAAGCTTAAATTGCACGAAAGCGTTTGGAACGCAAAAAATTTAAAAAACCGACCCCGGGTGCCCGAAAAGGCACGAAAAAGGAAAAGGTTAAAAAAGGAACAATTTTTATTAGTAATAGCACTTTTGGTAAAAAATTTACGGAAATTTAATAAAAAAAATACCGTATCCGGCCCGTAACCCGGTAATTACCCGTTTTTGTACCAATTAACTTTTAACATATTGTTTTTTTTTTATACCTTTTTTATTTGGGAAACAAGCCCGGGTAATTACCGAAAAGGATCGAACAAGCTTAAAAAGGGCATTTGCGATTTCGTACCGCTTATAATAACGCCCAACGTTACGTTAAGCACGTTGGAAAAGGCCGTTGGGCTACCGGAACAAAATACCAAAAAAACCCCGCAAATTCCCGACAATTTTAAAAAAATTTTCGTAAAAAAATTGCAAAAAAATAAACGACGCGCTAAAAGCCCAAAGCAAGCG
>NW_008804546.1:1767806-1774730 GCF_000145635.1 Gaeumannomyces tritici R3-111a-1
GCGGCCAAAGCATAATGGCAAAGCTAAAAAATAAAGTAAAGCTTAAATTGCACGAAAGCGTTTGGAACGCAAAAAATTTAAAAAACCGACCCCGGGTGCCCGAAAAGGCACGAAAAAGGAAAAGGTTAAAAAGGAACAATTTTTATTAGTAATAGCACTTTTGGTAAAAAATTTACGGAAATTTAATAAAAAAAATACCGTATCCGGCCCGTAACCCGGTAATTACCCGTTTTTGTACCAATTAACTTTTAACATATTGTTTTTTTTTTATACCTTTTTTATTTGGGAAACAAGCCCGGGTAATTACCGAAAAGGATCGAACAAGCTTAAAAAGGGCATTTGCGATTTCGTACCGCTTATAATAACGCCCAACGTTACGTTAAGCACGTTGGAAAAGGCCGTTGGGCTACCGGAACAAAATACCAAAAAAACCCCGCAAATTCCCGACAATTTTAAAAAAATTTTCGTAAAAAAATTGCAAAAAATAAACGACGCGCTAAAAGCCCAAAGCAAGCGCGCCCGTTTAATTTAAAAAATCCAAAATAAAAGGTCGAAACATGCGCATAAAGGTTTAAACGAAAATAAAAAAAACACTTTTAAACAACGGAAAGGTTTTACGTAAAGCAAAATTATTTTTAAGCCTTTTATATTTAAAAAGTTAGCAATTTGGCAAAATATCGCCCATTATATTAGCAATTACAAATTTATTTTCGAAAGCAAAAAAGGACGTTACGGTAAGGACCGTATAAAGGTTTAAATAGCTTTTAGCACTTTCGACCATTGTTAGCGGGCACAATGGACAAAATATAAGCAAATGCATTACTTAAATACCGGGGTATTGTTTATTTAAGCCGATTTTTTGCGATGGTTTTAAGCAAAGTCGAAGGACTTTAATTTGCAAATATAGCTAGCGATTAAAAAGTTCGCGGGAAATATCGTTATTAAGCAAAGGAATTACAAATTGTTTAAAACGTTTTGGATTTGTTGGGATTTGGTAAAGGACGATTTTTCCAAATTAGCACCCGAATGGATAAGGATAACATTGCTTTTTAACCGGTTTCGCCCCGAAATTTAAAAACGGGTAATATTTAAAAGCCTTTTTTATACTATAAAAAAATTGCAAGCCAAAGTTTTTAAAACAAAAATAATATCGGAACCGCATAAAGGGACCCCGGGGGATATAAGTATTTTAGCCCCCAAAAAGCCGGTTATTTGCTTTAAGTGCGGGCAATTAAACTATATCGTTGCAATATGCAAAATACGAACGGATAACCCGGAAACCCCGTTAGCTTTAGCAACCACATAAAGGGCGAAAGGGAAAAAGCCCAAAGTACGGTATTACGGGTATGGGGAGCTGGGCTATATCCGGCCGGCGTGCCTTAAAAAAAGCAAAATATCGTTATTTAATTCGATACCGTTATTTGGCCGTTTAAGCACCGGGGTTTAAAGGTACGCCCCGGCGGTTAGGACGCGTTAGGAAATCGAAATGTATTTACGGATTAACGGTTGCCGGGTAAAGTTAAAAGCGCTAATTAACAATAAAAACGACGTTAATTTATTGCATAACCGTTTTTTAATAAAAGCAAAAAAAATACCGGTACTAAACGGGGGCTATTTGGCGTAGTTTAATACCAAAAAACGCATGCTTACGCTAAAGGTAAAGGAATACAAAATTCGGGTAACGGATAATTGGGGAATAACCCGAAAGTTAATGGTATTTTACGTGGTAGTGCCCCGGGCCGGGTACAATATTACGTTAGGCATGCTTTGGCTTTAGCAAAAAGATATTAAAATCCGGTTTGGGGATATAAAGTAAAAGTTTTTGGTAATTACCAAAAAGGTTAAAATAATTTCGTTAAAAATAGTTAAAAAGCTAATTTAATTGGGACAAGCGATAGCCGTGCTAACGGTTGCACGTTCGAAAACTTTAAAAAACCCCGAAAAAAGGCTAGGAGCTTTTCCGGAATGGGTTAAAAAAATAGTTATAAAATATGCGCAGCTTTATAAATTAAACCCTTTGCTAAAATATATAGGTTGGGATTACGCGATTAAATTGGAAAAAAAAACGATGCCGCTTTATAAAAGCATTTATCCTTTATCCAAAAAGGAATTAAAAACCTTCCGGGGGTATTTCGATAAGGCCATAGCAAAGGGTTAAATTTGGCATTTAATTAGCCCCGCCGGCGCCGGAATTTTATTCGTTTTAAAAAAGGACGGGAAGCTTTGCTTTTGTATCGATTATTGGGGTTTTAATAAAGTTATTAAGAAAAACCGGTTGGCATTTCCATTAATTTACGAAATATTTAACCGGGTGTTTAAAAGCCAGTACTTTATTAAGTTGGATTTAAAAAACGTTTATTACAAAATACAAATCCGATAAAAAAACGAATGGAAAATTGCTTTCCGTTGTAAATATGGATATTACGAATACTTAATAATGCTTTTCGGTTTGGCCAACGCTTTAGCAACGTTTTAAAGCTTTATTAATATAGCGTTTGGGGAATTAATTAATAGCAATTGCATCGTATATTTGAACGATATTTTTATTTTTTCGAAAATATAAAAAAAGTACCGCGAAGCAATAAAAACGGTGCTAAAACGATTCGAACGGTTTAAGCTTTACGTTAGCCCGGTTAAATGCAAATTTAAAACGGATAGTATTAACTTTTTAGGGTTTAAAATAACCAAATTTAAGGTCGAAATTTTGCCGAATAAAGTTATTGCGATTTTAAAATGGAAAATACCGGAAAGCGTTAAGGACATCCAAATATTTTTAAACTTTACGGGGTATTATTGGAAATTCGTAAAAGGTTACGCGAAAATTACTATGCTTTTAACGGACTTTTTTAGCAAAAATACCGTATTTTACCTAAAAAATGTTGCGAAAAAAGCTTTTTGCAAATTAAAGCTATTATTTACGAAAGTTTCGGTATTAGTGCATTTCGACCTTTTAAAGCCGCTATGCGTACGGACTAACGTTTTGGCTTTTGCGATAAAGGCGGTATTATTGCAATTGCAAAACGGCCGGTAGCACCCGGTAATTTACATATCGAAAAAGCTGCGATAAAAAAAGCTACGCTATGCAATTCCTAATTTAAAATTGCTAGCAATCGTAAAAGCTTTCGAAAAGTAACGGCATTATTTAGCCTATTTACAAAAAACTGTTAAAATAATTACCAACCATTTAAACCATATTTATATTTTAACAAAAAAAAGGTAATAAAGCGCTAAATAAAATGGTTCGAAAATTTAGCAAAGTATAACTTTACGATTAAATGGAAATTAAAATACCGAAACCCTGCGAATAATTTGTTAAAACGTTTTTAAAATATACCCGTAAACGGGAAGGCCAATAAGGCAAAAAAAGAATTCCAAAGCGATTTGCTAATTAAATTTTAAAAAGCAGCTTACGTAAAAACGACCATTATTAAAAAGGATATTAAAACGATATTAAAGCGCATTTTTAAAGCACAAACAAAGGACGATTTCGTTTAAAACGGCATTTGGAAAAACAAATTTAACGTTTGGAAAATTAACAACGGTTTGCTTAAGCATAAAAAAAAAGTTTGGGTTCCAAATTTAGCATCGCTTAAACAAATAATGCTTTGGGAATAATACAATAGCCCAACGGGGGGTTACAAAAGCATAGCCAAAACTTTAAAAAAGTTTAAACGGCAGTTTAAATGGCCGGGTATGGCTAAAAACGTACGCAAATACGTACGAACGTATTAAATATGCCAGTAAATAAAGCCAAAAATACAAGCACTTTACGGGTTGCTAGCATTTTTGCCCGTGCCAAACCGTTTAGGACAAAAGCTATCGATAAATTTTATTGGAAAGCTTTTAACGTTAATGGATGGAGCCGGCAAAAAGCGCAACGCAATATTGGTAATAGTTAACCGGTTTACCAAATATAGCTTTTTTATTTTAACGTTTACAAAATTAACCAGTAAAAGATTGGGAAGCCTTTTATTTGTATACGTTTGGGGGTTGCTAAAAACGCCCGAAAGGATTGTATCGAACCGGGACAAGCTATTTACAAACGGGTTTTGGACAATTTTCGCCGGATATTTAGGGGTTGCAAAAAAGCTATCGATAGCATATTACTTTTAAACCGACGGGCAAACGGAACGAACGAACCAAGCAATAAAGCATTATTTCCGGTGCTTTTATTGCGAAAGGCAAAACGATTGGGCGTTATTGTTGCACTTAATAGCGTGGGTGCACAATACGAGCGTGCATTTAAGGTTGCAAAAAAACCCCGGCGTTTTTGCTAATAAGGTTTTACTTATAAAAGTTTTATAACTTTCGGGTAATTAAAAAAAAACTTTCGGTAACGGTTAAAATTAAGGCGGGGGCTTTGGAAGCAATTAAAAAGCAAATTAAAAAATTGCTAAAAAAAGCGAATAATATGTATAAAAAGTATTATAATAAAAGCAAAACCCCGGTACCTTTTGGGGTAAACGATTAGGTATTGTTAAATACGGCAAACATTAAAATAAAAAGGCCGTCGAAAAAATTATCGAATAAATGGTTAGGACCTTTTTAAATTTTAAAAATGGTTGGGTTAGCCGGTTTAGCGTTTCGGTTAAAGCTTTCGGTAAATTACCGAATATACAACGTATTTCTGGCAAATTTGTTGCGGGCGTTTAAAAAAAGGCCCGGCAAAAAACCAAAAAATAAAAAACTAAAAATCGAAAAAAAAAAAAGATCGTTTTAAAGTAAAGGCTTTATTAAAATATAAAGGGCTTTTGCGAAAACGAAAATATTTGGTTAAATGGATAAGTTACAACGAATTGGAAAATTTGTAAATCCCAAAAAGGGATATTACGAAAAAGATTGTTTAAACGTATAAAGCAAATTTATTGGAAGCAAATTTATAAAATAAGGAAAATATCGGACTTTAACGGGTAAATACCCGGAAAGGACGGGGGTATTATAGGAAAAAAATAATAAAAGCCAAAAAAATAGCCCAAAGGAATGTTTTAACGTGCCGAACCGGTTGGTTACCGGAAAAAAACGTAAAAAAACCCGTAAACGGCTTGTAATAGCCGTAAAATATCGTACCTTATAAATAAAAAGTTAGGTAAAGACGGTATAATACGGGGAACGCCCCAAATTAATAATACGATATATTTAAATTCTAAAAGACATGCAAAGTGTAACATACTTTAAAAAGCCCGTAAAGGGCATGCTTAGCGCAATACGCTAAAGCAATTACCGCACTTTAAACGTACGTCGTAGTAAAAAATACCATTGTTTGCCCGAAAAAAAAATAAAAAAACTTCCAAATGGTACGGCAAACGGGCTTAAGCGTTCGGGTAACGGCAAATACATGTCGGCGATATTTAAACCCATTAAAGGGCGAAAAAAAACATTTTAAAATTATTTATTAAAGCATTAAAACTTAATTAGTAATTAAAAATATTGGGATTTTGCAATGCTGCAAAAGCAATATAACAAAAGGAAATTATAATTTTAATTATAACAAATTAACGAAAAAGATTTAAAATTAACTACCTTTCGAAAAGGGGATACCAATAATTAATTAAAAAAATATGTAAAAAAAATTAATTAAATGCCGTATCCAAAAAAACCAAAACCTTTGGAAATTACGTTTTTTTCGCTAGCGTTATAATCGTTGCCGCCAAAATTATCGGCGCCGAAAGCGGCATTTCCCGGCGCCAATACGGACGCCGCACCCTTACGGGGAACCGCGCGGTTGTAAATTTGGGTATTTAAATGCGCCGCAATTATAGCAAAGCTAACGGCAATGCTATTAAAAAAAGCAACCATACCTTTTTCGAAACGCTTAAAAAACGTTTTTACTTTATTAAAAGAATTACCGATACCAGCTAAAGCCTAAGCTTACTTTTTCGTTTAAACGGCGATAGCGTAAAATTATTGGGAAATGTTTTAAATAATTTCCAATATCGTAACGCTAACAATTTTGCGTTAAATGCGCTTTTAAATAACGGTTTAACGTTTGTAACGCGCAAATTGTTCGGCCGATATGGTATAAAAAGATTTGGCTTTTTGGATAGCTTTACGGGCGCAAAATTAAATTTTGGTAAATTTTTCGAAAAGTTCCGGTATCGTTTTGGGCAACCGTTTGTAAACGGTATTTAAAATTTTGTAAAGGTTTTAGGCCATTTCCTAAAACCATTTAAAAAGTTTAACGCAAGCTTTGTTGCCGATTACGTTTTTGCAATAAATACATTTGGAAAACCCCGTATAATTATTGGAATATATCGGTATACGGGGGTCGACGGCATAATTTTAATATATTTAACAACCAAAATAACGGTTATAAAACATCGTACGCTCCGTATAATTATTTTTAAAAAAGGACAAATAAATAAGGTTTTAATTATCGCTTTATTAAAAATCAATAACTTCCCGCAACGGAAGCGCGTTATAAATACCTATATAAAGCAAAAAAAAAGCAATGTCCGTTTCGGGGGTAAGTTTATTAAAATTAAAAGCGTTGCGGCGGCGTTTGTTGCGCGCTTTACGCTTTTTTTTGGCAAAGGTTTTTTTGCCGCGGCGGTTAAAGCCCGCCGGGGGGTTACCGGCAAAACGTTTGCGGGAATTTTAAAAAGTTGCAAACGCAAAAAGGCCCAATGGACCCGCAACATTTAAAAGGCTTACCGAAAGGTTACCGGCAAAACGATCGTTAAAAATTTAAAAAATTAAAAGCTTTGGCAAAACCGAATTCGAATCCGATTAAATTACAATAATTGGGGAAAATACCGGGGGGGTTGCTAAAAAAGGGCTAGCGGGCCGGTTAAAACCAAAAAACCCGAAACGAATACCCGAAAAAATATTACTTTTTTACGTAATCGGGTACAAAGGATAATATTTGCAATTACCGGTTAATTTAAATGTTTAAAAAAGCGGTTAAATACCAATTATTTACGGTTA
>NW_008804546.1:1774808-1791801 GCF_000145635.1 Gaeumannomyces tritici R3-111a-1
GGGGCGCTAATAGCCAGCCGGGCACGGACCCCCCGGGGATATACCGGCAAATTACCGGTATCGCGGCCAAAATATAATAGCGAAGCTAAAAAATAAAATAAAGTTTAAATTGTACAAAAGCGCTTAAAGCGCAAAGGATTTAAAGGACCGACCCCGGGTGCCCGAAAAAGCACGAAGGAAGGGAAGGTTAGAAAAGGAACAATTTTTGTTAGCGATAGCACCTTTGGTAAAAAATTTACGGAGGCCTAACAAAGGAAACACCGCATCCGGCCCGTAACCCGGTAACCACCCGCTTTTGTACCGATTAACCCCTAACAAAAATATGCGCAATTTCGGGTTAAATAATTGCCGCAAATATTTAGTAAATTGCTTTAATTTTATCGGTTTTTTATGCTTTATCGGTTCGTTAACGGTATAATACGGTGCTAAACGGCTTATAACGCATTAATTGCTAAGGTTTACACGTTCCAGCGTATTAATAAAAACGGGCTTAACAAATTTAAAGTGCTTACCGGTGCTGGTTTTGCCTTTAACCGTTTCCGGATACCTTTTTTTTTTAGCGCCGGGGTTTTTATAAATGCCGGTGCTGCTAGTTCGGAATTCGTACGGTCCTTTTCCGGCAATATAATATCGGTGCTTTAAACCTTTGCTTTTTACGCTTTAAAAGCTTTTAACGCTTTATTGCGTATTAACGATGCTATAAAGGTTGCTAACGATTTAAAAATTAAAAAGTTCGCTTTTGCGCAAGCTTAACAATTGGTAAATACCGGTCCCTTTTCGGTAATAATATTATTTTCGTTGTTTTTGCATTTTTTAATTTATATAAATAATTAAATATAGCGGTTGTAAAGCAAAGTAATAATAAAAATAATTTGGCGTTTTTTAACCGGGTGCTAAAAATGGCGCGGGAAAAAATCCGTACGCGTTAAAACATGTAAAGCAACAACTCGTTCCCGAACTTGCTATTAAATGCTATTGGGTATAATTAAGCGTATAATTGTAACTTTTTTATGCTGGGTTGGTAATTAAAGTAATTGTATCCGGTTATTAATTCGGCGTTAAATTATTTGTTTAAAGCGGTTCGTTTTTTTGGTATTTGCGTTTTTAATTGGTTGTTCCTTTTTACCATTTTAAAATTGTTAAATTTGTTTGTTTTAATTGCTAAACGTGCTGCTAATAAAAAAAGGGGGGGCAAAAAGGGGCCGTTTTGGTTCGTATCGATTCCGGTAATAATGCTTGTTTTTTATTATTATCGTTCGAAATATGCTTTGCGGTAGCTTATATTTTCCCAACCCAAACTTATTTTCCACTTAGCATAAAAAAAGCATTTAACAAATAAGTAAAATGTTATTTCCCGTTGCCCGATTTTATACGAACAACGGGGCGTATGTACGTTAAAAACGTTTTTATTTTAAAAAAACGCTTTTAATCCCAATTTTTCCGTTTTAATTAAATGGCTATCGCGTTTTGGGCTTTGGTAAATTTTTGGTATGCTTTTAACATTAAACCGTTAAAATTGGGTTTGTTTGCAAAGGTTGCGGGCCGGAATAAATTCGCTTTCGTTGCTATAGCGCGGATTTTTTTGCATTTAACGTTCCATTTAATTTTAAGCCATTCCTTTCCTTTTTTTTTTTTGCTTTCGATTTGTTAATTTTTATGCTTTGGCATTAGCTTTTATTTTGGTTGCTTTTTAAGTAATTGCCGGAACGGGGCCGGGCTTGGATTTAAAGGGTTTTAACGGGTCCCATTTTTGCGCTTACCGGTCTTTGCTTGCCAAGCTAAATGGGTATGGTACCTTTGTTTTTTTACGATATTTTAATTATCGGAAATATTGTTATACTTTATCGGTACCGGTTTAAATTACGTTTTTCATTTTAAATTTTTCCTATTTTTTTTTACTTTTAATACCTTTTCGTTTAAATACAAATTAATTGGGGGGGTAAAGCATTTAATTTCGAAATTAGCTAACGAAATGGTTTTGTAAGCCCCGGCAATGGTTTTTAAATACGCGCGTTATTTTTTTTAAAATTGTTTAACGGCGCTTTTGGGGCGGCCCGTTGCCGGTATGGCTATATAAAAAGCTATTGCGCCGTATGCCAAAACCGTGCGGTACATTACGTTATAAAAAAACTTTTTTTTTACGAACGTATTGCTTTACGTTAACGAAATAAATTAAATAAATGCTAATTATTGCTTTTTTTGTTTGCTTTTTGCTTTTTTGGTATGTTTTTTAAAATTAAAGCGGGCGTTTAGCTAACCCCCGAAAAACCTAGCCGTTTGGCTGGAAGTTACCGTTATATCGCCGAATCGAACCACGAACAAATTTTCGTCCTTATTAAAATAAATTAATTTAATTTTGGTGCTATTAAATTTTATACCGTGTTTAGTTGCTTATGCTTTGCATTTTGGCTAAATTGCTTCCAAAAAGCGGGCCATATTTTTTGCGATATTTTTTATTGCTAATGGGTTGGTATCGTTAGCAAAACCGGTAACGAAAATTTTTGAAATGCTTTTAAAATTTTTATACAATAATGCAATATATATAATAAAAAATATAAAAAATAAAAAAAAGCTTTGGAAAATTCCGGTTCGAATTAAAATTAAGTTTAAAATGTTACTATCGAATTGCAAAATGGCCGTTTTATTTGCTAATTACCCTTTTACCCATTTTACAATTAATAAAAAAAGCCGTATTTTTTTAGCGTATTTAGCAATTGGAAATAATTAACGGTATTAAATGCTCCGAACAAATTGAATTGTAATAGCAACGCGGTAACGCCGTGGTTTTATATTGCAATTACCGTTTTTATTACTTTTTAAATTGCTAATTCCGTACTTTTAACCCGTTGGTTACCCATTTGGCCGTTGGGAAAAATGCTTTTTTTTCCGTTTCGTTAGCAATTTGCTTCGTTATAATTAATTTAATAACCTTTAAAATTAATAATAACAAAGCGATAAGCTTTTATCCCCCAATTTATTTATTTTTTACAATGGTTTTGTTTGGTTTGGGTAATATTACCGTAAAAGCTTTTTTAAAGCGCTTTGGGAAATAGCTTGTAGCGATCGTTGCGTTAACAAATTTCGCGATAACGGTTGCGCCCGGCAATTTAGCGGCTTTAAATAGCCCGTTTGGAAAATGGTTTTAGCCCGTAACTTTTTACGGTTTAGTACGGCCCGTTGCTTTTATAATGTTTTGTGTAGGAAGGACTTTGGGGTGGAGTCCTATGCTCGTAAAGCTTTAAACGGCGTGAAACTGAGGTTTGATAATTATTAAAGGGTAATTAAGTTAAAGTGTTGTTATTTAGGTTTAAGGAGGAAGGAATTTTGCTGAAAGAAAGGGACGGATCCGACCTTTTTATATAAGTACAAAGGAGCTTTGGATGGCCGGTGCACAAATCCCGGATCTGTGCATGGCGATCCTCCAAAGCCTGTGCATGCGCCTAACAAGTAAGTTCCAACATTTTGCAAAATAACGAAAACGGGCATTTAAAAAAGGTTTGGGAAAAAGTGGTTCGGGAATTCGGTTTTGCTAATATCGAAAATATTAATTAACGGGTTTGGAAAAAACTTAAATAACAAAATTTCGGCTTTTTTTTAATAATTGCAAAGCGTATTCGGGTTTTTTTCGGTTTTAATTAAATTTAATAATTAATCCGGGTTTTTTTTTAAAAGCTTTTTAAGCGGGCCCATTTTTCGAATTTCCAAAATGCGCCGTTTTTTTTAATATTTTATCCCGTTACGGAAATAACGCTTTTTCAATGGTTAAATATCGCTTAGCGTTTTTTTTTAATAAATGCTTTGTCCGCGGTTTTATGCGTTTTTTATGCTATTTGCGTTTTATTTTTAATAAAAGCGCGTTGCAAGCAATTCGCTTTTTTACGGAAATCGTCGAATTTTTATATTTAATAAAAAGCGCGTTTGCTAAAAGGGCTTGGTTTCCGTCGAAAAGTTAATTGGTTAGCAAATTAAATTAATTATTGCATTAATTTATTAACTTTTTTATTTATAATTTTAGCGTTATGCATATCCCTAATTGTTATTAATTTATTAGCCATTTTGGTTTTAGTTTTTGCCAATTTTTTTATTAATTTAACGTTTTTCCATTTCTAACTTTTAACTTATTGGAATTAAAATTGTTACGGTTTAAAAAAAACGCGAAATATTTGGAACAAATGGTTAAACTTTTTTATTGTATTGTTTTATTTTAAATATTTTATTTCGAATTGTTACGTTATTTAAACGTAGTTAATTGTACTATTTTTTTTTCGTTTCCTTTTCGTAACCTTTCCGTAAAGCGTTACTAATTTAAATTGTTTACGGCGTGCTAATTCCAAAAAGGTTTTGCTTTTTGCGTTATATTTATTGTATAAATTTTAAATTAGGTAATAAAGGTTAAAATTGCTTGTAAGAATTGTATGCTTTTGGGTTAAGTAAATAGCGATTGTAATAAAAAGCGTTGCCCAATGGGGGTTTGCTTTAAAATTTGGAAAATATATTAAATATATTTTTAATGGGCTTTCCGGCGTAATAATTATAATTAAAGCTTAATTATAACCGTACCGGGCGGTTTACAATTTGGGGGCAAAACGGTTATGTACGTAAAGTATTGCGTTAAAATTAAATTTTTGGTAATAAATAAGCTCGTAATTGCAACCGTACGGTTTTAAAAGGTTTCCGTACTAGTTACGCTCCGGCTTTTAAATGGTTAAAATATCGTATTATTTGTTGCTGTAAAAGGAAAGGTTGCTTTTCCTTTTGCTTTTTCCCATATTCCAATATAATATATTTAATTTTATACGTTGCTATTATTGTTAATTGGTTGGTTAAAAATAAACGTAATTCCGGTTGCAAAAAAGCTAAATGGTACCGGTATAAGGCCGAGCTAAATCGGTTAGGATGCAAGCGGTTAAAGTAAAGGTAAATCGGGGGGAAAAAAAGGGCTTTATGGTTTGGTGCATTGGCAAAGTTGAAATTGGTAACCGCGGTATTGCTAGGTGCCGTTGGGTCGTTAACGGCCCGGCATTCGTTTATTTTTTTTATTTCCGTTATTTTGTTAAAACCGAAAAAGGCAAAGTTTGGGTTTGTAAAGTATTGGTTTATTTTGAAAGCGGATTTAAAAAAGCTTAACGTTTTTTTATTGCGGGATTTTCGTAATTTGCTTATTCGTTTTTTAATTAAAAAATTTTCCTTTGCTTTCGTTATTTTTAATAAAAAACCGTTCCGTTTGCGTTTTGTTAGCAATTTTAAATTAAATAAGTTATTTTTTTTTGTAGCGGCTGGGGGGGGGGCCGGGTAAAAAGCGGATAAATGCAAAAAGCGAAAGGGTATAAACGGTAAAATAGCTTATTTGGTTTGGTTAAAGTGCGCGTTCGTTCCCCGTTTTTAAAGCAAATTGTTTTGGCCGGTTTAAAAATGTATTTTTGGCCCTTTTAATTTCTTTTTTCGTTGCGGGGCACGCTTATTGGAAAGCTAAATAATCGCTTCCGCAATTGCAACATTTTAATTCGCTTTTTTTTATAACAAGTTAATTTCCGTACAACGGGTACAAAAGTTCCCCGGCTTTGCTATTGCTATATAACGATTTGGCGCAATGCGGGCAACGAACCGCTTTTTTGCAAAATTTTAATTTATATTTTTACCCGTAACATTTATAACATTAAACGGTTTTTGTTCCCGTTACAAACGGTTTAACGTTAAGGATTTTGCTTTTAAATACGAAACCGTTATTGCATGCAATTTAAATTGCGGTAAGAATTGTAATCCTGGCCAATACCGTAGCGTATCCTTTTAATTACCGGGCGTTTTATATATGGATAAAATTAATTTCGGCCTTAATATTATACGCTTTAAATTCGTACAGCAAAATGTTGTTATCGTTGGTTGCGTTTTATTAAATACTTTTAATTATAACGTTATAAATTTGGGTTCGGTATATTGCTTTGCTGCTAAATACTTTAGTAATTTATGCGGTGTTTTTCGTATATTTAACGGCAATTATATAAAATAAAATTATTACGTTACCGTTAGGAAATTTGCGCGTTGTTTTTACGTTATTGCCGAACTTTTTAATTAATATAATGGTAATTTTAACGGGTATGCGGTTCGCAATTTTAAAAGGAACGTTTTTGGTTAAAATGGTAATTTTGCGTTCGGTACGCGCGGAAATATATTTTGGGGGGGGGGGGGGGGGGCCGGTATTAAAAAATTTGTAAAAGCGGATTGTAAGCGGGTAATTACCGGTTTAACCGCTTTACGGCAAACCGGTTGCCAAAATCGAAACGTAATTAGTAATTTGCTTGCGGGCGTTGCGTATTTTAGCAATAATTTCGTTTTTTATAATGCAAAAATGGTTGGGCATATAATTGCGGTGGTTGCGAAACCGCGTTTCGAACGCGTTTATTACGGTTTTAATTTATTTTTTTACAATTTTAAGCATTAATTCGATGCTGCCGGGGGGTACAAAAAGCTTTAATATTTTAATTAATTAATTTTTTAAATTTGCAATACGGGTGCGCGTTGGGAAAAGGTCGGGGGCGTTGGTTATAATGGTATTGTTGCTAGCTTTAGGGCGGTTGGTAACCGTTTCGCCGCTTTCGGGGCTATTAGCGCTGCTAGCAACCGCGCCGGAAGCGCGCTCGCGCGCGAACATACGTCCGGTAACGAGCCGGAAGCGAAAAGTTTAAATTTAATGTTAAATTTGCTATATTTAATAGCGTTTTCCCGTTGCGAAGTTAAAGAAGCAAAAGCGGTTTAAAAAGGTTTAATTTATAAAGCTGCGCATATTTTGCAACCATTTTTTTAACCCATTCCGGAAAAGCTTTTAACCTTTTCCCGGGGTTTTCCGGGGTTTTCGAACGTGCAACCGTTAGCACGGTTATCGCTTGTTCCAATTGGATTAGCTTTTTAGCTATTTCCAACAAAATTATTTTAACCTTTTTAATAATTACCGGGAATTTTTACTTTATATTCCCAAACCGGATTTTAATGTTTTTTTGCTAAAGCTAAAGCATGCTTAACGTAATGTTATATTTAGCCCGGGGCATTATTACGTAAAACATTACTAATTTTCGGGTTGTTTTTTAATTATCCGTTATTTGGGTTTTGCATTTTTTTTCTTTTATATAAACATGCGCTTTTTGGTATCGAATTACGCCAAATGGCCCCCGTTTAGCATCGGTATTTTTTTACTTTTATTAATAAACGGTTATGCATTAAATTAACGTTGCTTCCATTATTAACCAATACTTTTAATTTTACCCGGCAACCGTTAATCCGTAAATACATTTCGGTTTTTTAGCGCGTTTTAGCCGCCGGGGCGCATTTTTAAGCCCCGGTATTTAAACGGCCAAATAACGGTATCGAATTAAGTAGCAATATTTTGCTTTTTTTAAAGCACGCCGGCCGGATATAACCCAATTCCCCATACCCGTAATACCGTACTTCGGGCTTTTTTTTTTTTGCTTTTTGTATGGTTGCTAAAGCTAACGGAATTTTCGGGTTATCCGTTCGTATTTTGCATGCTGCAGCAATATAGCCCAATTGCCCGCATTTAAAGCAAATAACCGGCTTTTTAACGGTTAAAGTACCGGTATTCCCCGGCATCCCTTTATGCGGTTCCAATATTATTTTTGCTTTAAAAGCTTTGGCTTGCAATTTTTCCATAATGTAAAAAAAGCTTTTAAATATTACCCGTTTTTAAATTTTGGGGCGAAACCGGTTAAAAAGCAATATCGTTTTTATCCATTTAAATATTAATTCGGAAAAATCGTTTTTTACTAAATCCCAACAAATCCAAAACGCTTTAAATAATTTGTAATCTTTTTATTTAATAGCGATATCCCCCGCAAGCTTTTTAATCGCTAACTACATTTGCAAATCGGGGTTTTTTAACTTTGCTTAAAATTACCGCAAAAAATCGGCTTAAATAAGCAATACTTTGGTATTTAAATAATACATTTATTTATATTTTGTTTATTGTGCCCATTGGCAATGGTTAAAAATGCTGGAAGCTATTTAAACCTTTACACGGTTTTTACCGTAACGTTCTTTTTTGCTTTCGAAAATAAATTTGTAATTGCTAATGTAATGGGCAATATTTTGCCAAATTGCTAACTTTTTAAATATAAAAGGTTTAAAAGTAATTTTGCTTTATGTAAAACCTTTCCGTTGCTTAAAAGTATTTTTTTTATTTTTATTTAAACTTTTATACGCATGCTTTAACCTTTTATTTTAAATTTTTTAAATTAAACGGGCGCGCTTGCTTTGGGCTTCCAGCGCGTTATTTATTTTTTGCAGCTCCTTTACGGAAAAGTTTTCGAAATTATTGGAAATTTGCGGGGCTTTTTTAATATTTTATTCCGGTAGCCCAACGGCCTTTTCCAACGTGCTTAACGTAACGTTAAGCGTTATTATAAGCAATGCAAAATTGTAAATGCCTTTTTTAAACTTGTTTAATCCCCCCGGTAATTACCCGGGCCTATTCCCCAAATAAAAAAGGTTTAAAAAAGAAATAATATATTAAAGGTTAATTAATGCAAAGGCGGGTAATTACCGGGTTACGGGCCGGATACGGTATTTCTTTTATTAAATTTCCGTAAATTTTTTACCAAAAATGCTATCGCTAACAAAAATTGTTTTTTTAACTTTTTTTTTTTATGCTTTTACGGGCACGCGGGGTTGGTTTTTTAAATTTTCCGCGCTCCATACGCTTTCGTGCAATTTAAAATTTATTTTATTTTTTAATTTCGCCGTTATGTTTTGGCCGCGATACCGGTAGCCCGCCGGCATATCCCCGGGAAGGTCCGTGCCCGATTGGCTGCTAGCGCCCCCTTTTTCCTTTTCTGCCGGGCGGTTTCGCCCGTTTTCCTAACGCTCCCCGCTTTCTGCCGGGCGGTCGTGCCCGTGCTCCTAACAACAACCTGTTACGGTGCAGTCGCTTATATGGACCTCGCATGGGTTATAGCCCCAGCTACAACAACGTTCCCCTTTGCCTTGGTGTAACGGGTATTACCTTGGTTTGGTCCCGCATAAAACAAGGCTTGTACTACTCAGCCATGCAGCGACTTGAAGCAGGCTGAAATTCTAGTCGCACGGCCTGATCAGTTGTGAGGACGCCCGCCAATGGGTTAAGTCCCTGGCCTGAGCTTTCCCCGCCTTTGTTTTGACTTTTTGCCAGTGACGCCACTTCCCGTCGCTCGCCCAGACTGGCAGGCTGGTCGCTAGCGTAGCGCAATCAATGTGGTGGCGAATCAATTTTTTTTTGGGAACCCCTTGTCGGGTCTCCGCTCGCAGTTTAGCCCGTCTGGGCAGGTGCTTCCCAAACCGTGTGTTTGCAGGGTCCCTCGAGCCGTTAACGATTTGCCTGCATCTTGTGGCTTCTAAACTCAACACCGATAGCCGTCATAGTTGGATTGTGCTAGCTAAAGTGGTGTCGGAAGTCTGGATAACCTCCCATTTTAATTGCACACCCTGTACATCGGTGTGCAGGTAATTTATACGTGTACGGTGTTGAACCGTGTTGGTGCTGTGCCCTAGGGGTGCATGAGGTCCTGGCCTTGTGACGCGCCGATAGCGTTTGGGCTGGGACCCTTAATCTCCCCGCCTGGAATTTTCATTTCCCCCCAAATCTGGGCTAAAGTACCGAGTACCGGGTCCTCAGCTTCTTTCTGCCGAGTACCTGGAGCACCAGGCATGTGTCGGCACTAGGTGGCCAGGGGTAAATTAAATGAAGGTGATAAGGTGATCGCTCGGTTACCCCCTAACAGTTCCCACTTGCCAGGAGCCACCTAGTTCGCAACCTACCTAGCGCTGGGCACGATTTTGCCCGAATCTCACGAGCAGATCATTGTCGCAACTACTTGAAGGTATGGGGAAGGCGCCATTGGAAAACCCGAAATGGCTAGCAGCCTCCTGGCCCGGATGTTAAAGGGCCCAGATGGGCGTCCGGGGTTGTGTAGTCGGTGGTGTGGGGGTTATGCTGGAGCCAACGCACGCACACGCACACACGCACACACACACTGGCAGCGCGTGCACCACAAGCCCGGAATATAAGCCCTTTCTACGTGTCCGGCAAGTTCCGGCGACTGTCGCGCGCTGCACGGCCTTGCTAGCTAAACGACGGTGGTCTGGCCTTGGTTGTTTCGGAGGCGCTATTGAATCGCGGCTGAAGAGCGGACCACTCGCCCGGTTGCCGGCTATTTGATCGAGTAGCGCCTTTCTGTTAGGCGGCGCGAGTTTAGAGGAATCGCCAACACCGCGCAAGCGCCAACGCTGCCCAAACTGCCTCGGCCTGTCAAACTACAGTAAGGGATGAAAAGGGAGCTTGCTCCGGACGGTGGCGGCGCGCGCGGGGTTCGGCCGCCAGGATCGTGCTAATCTCCCCAGTGCGCAGTCGCAAAGAAGTATCACCACTTAAGTTTCTCCTCGATTTGGCTTTCTGTCCGTGCTGGTCACGGATCACGTGACTCACGGGGTGCCTCTTGGGCTAGGACTCATGTATATAGGAGGCATGGACCCCACTCTCTCCCATTTCTCCTTATCTCGTAGAATAACACCACTTCGGCACCTGCCAGGCACCACCTGGTGGTTTGACCCATCACACTTTCCCTGTTCTCGCTTGCTTCCCCAAACCCTCGCTGTCCCTTGCCCCCAGAACAGGGTCCGGCCTTAGTCACCATGGCCGACGCTGCTCCCCCTCCAGCCATTATTCGCACCGAAACCAACGGGCCCATGGTTACGGCCCTCGCCATCTTCCTCCTCATGATCAACGTGGTTTTTCTTTCGCTCCGCTTTATTACTCGAGGCCTAATCCTCAAGGCCGTAGGCAAAGATGATTTGGCCACTTTGGCTGCCGGTGTTGGTTCCAGCCTTTTTCATTCCTAATTCTCTTTTTCAGCGTTTAAAGTTTCATCGACAAGGGTTTTAATGCTAACGGAAAAGCGGCAATTTTCCACAGGTTTTGGCTATCACCTGTTCCATCGCGGTGTGCTTCGAGGTCAAATACGGCATGGGACGGCATGTCGAAAATGTTACCCCAGAGGAGACGATAATGCAGCTGAAGGTGCGTTGCCGAGCTCCCCGGACCTCGATCCAAACCGCCCACGGCGGGCGCCCAAGGAGCTGACGAGCTAACGGTGTTGCAAGCCGCTAGGCCCTCATGGTCGCCATTTGCAGCTACACCCAGGGCATGAACTTGATCAAACTGGGATTCTTGTTCCAATACCGGCGCATCTTTTCCCACGTCCGATATGTCCAAACCGTTTGTTTCTGGTTCATCGTTTTTGTATTCATCTGGGCAGTCGTCCAGTTGAACTTCCTCTTTTTCATGTGCTTCCCCTACAGCGTTATTAACCCGAGCATGGTCGGCCGATGCCTTGACACCCTTCCGATTTGGTACCTCACCGCCGCGTTAAGCATGGCTACCGACTTTGCAATTTTCTGCATCCCCTTGCCCGCGGCCTGGAGGCTCCAGCTCCGAGCGCGGCAGAAAGTTATGGTGTTGGGCATTTTCAGCTTGGGCTTCTTGTAAGTCGTGAAAATCACCACATCCTGTCGCCGCTAACCTATGCTGTCTCTCCCCTCACCGCTGCTGGTGGCGCCGCGACGCACTATGCGCGGACGACGCCACGCTGAACAGCTCCTTTGTGCTGACCGCCCTTTTCCTCCCCCTCCCTCCAGCGTTTGCATCGTCTCCGTCTACCGGCTTTTCACGCTCTACCCTGGCGTCGTCAGCACGGACCCGACCTGGGACAACATTGGGGCCGCCATTTGGTCCATCGTCGAACTTACAGCCGCCATCGTGGCCTCGTGCCTGCCTACACTCCGGCCCCTGCTCGCGCGCGTCCTGCCCGGTATAGGGCTTTCGAGCGCCCGCAACGGCTACAGCCGGAGTCGCAGCGCCTACCTGCGCCAGGGCTCCACCGGCGGCGGCGGCTTGCACCGGACGAAGTCCGCCGCGGTCGTTTCTAGCGCCGCCGGCGACCGCGGCGGCAACCAGACCGACAGCTTTAACAGCGAGGAGCTGGCGCTGCGGGACATCGGGGCCGGCAGCGTTAGGACCGACGTCGACGCCGAGGAGATGGGCCTCGGGGCGGGCCGCGGCGTCGGGATGCCGAGCGGAACCTACGCCAACGCGTCCTCGGACCACCAGCCCGCCAACCTTTTCGCGTCGGACAAGCAGCATAACGTGGGTGGGATCATGATGACAACAAAGATAACGGTCGATTCAGGGGCTCGGTAGGGAGGGATACTAGTCAGGAAGGGTTGATTTTTTTTCTTCCTTTCTTTTTCCTTTTGCTTTTGCGCATGCTGTTCTTTTACTTCGGCTGTATTTGGGGTCGGGTACGTACGGCTTAGTGTTTGGGCCTTAAATAAACAAAGTGCGTATAGCGAAAGGAGCACAGGGACTACTTTTCAGCGATGCCTCTTAATGCAGCAAACCAACTGATTTGTTAAAGTGCCGCGTTGCGACCACATCGGGGTTGCGATCGTAAAGCTTCGGGCGAAAATGTACTGCATCGAAGCCATCGAAGCCATCGAAGCCCGCTGCTAAGCGCATGCGGCGTATGTTCTCTGGCTTCCATAAACATCGGCCCATAAAGGGTGCCAAGAGACAGCACAAGGCACATGCACGGCTTAGCGCCCACGATCGGCTGGCACGTTCCAGTGATTGTCGCTCTATGCCCTTATTTTGTGTGGGAGCCCCAGGCATACAGCTCCGAGGAGCAAGACAGAGAACTGTCGAGTCTTCCTGAGGAGCTCTGCTGCACTAATTTCTACGCGATCCCTGGTTGAGGCGAGGCCAGCCGGGAGGTGGGCCGTCCTATCAGCCTAGTTGGCCATGGAGACTACTAGCAGACTGCTAGCAGTTTTAGCAGCAAGCCACCTCGAACAAGCACCCCGCTTGACAAATGTGAATAGCCACACAGGACTGTTATCACGCCGAATCCTTTGGACGCTAGGCAGCCACCCTGGCTCTAGCCTAGCTGGCAATGCGACGTGGCTGGCTGGCTGGCCAAGGCTCTCACCAGAATAACTGCCTGCGCGCACTTCCACGTTATGGCTTGGCCGCGTCGTGCTCGTCGTCTTCCATAAAGCTAGTAGTGATCCGGCTGGATCGGTTGTTTTTTTTTTTTTTTTTTTGTTTCGAGGCTATTTACCGAGCATTCTATCCATTCGATATTAATCGCTGCCACGCCATTGACCCAGCTTTAGTTTGTTCGAGCAGAATCCCGCCTTCGCTGCTTAAAGCAACCGAACCTGGCGAGCCCAAGCCCCTCGCCCCGCTCGCTCCTCCTCCTTGTCCTCGATAGCCTTTTGCGGCTGCTACTTTGTCGCCCACAACCTTATCACCATAGGCATTTTTTCGAAGGCAGCTAGCTACCTTTGGTTTCGCTTAAATCGCACACCCGCGTTATTTCTTCGATTTTGCGCATTATTTTAACATAAACTTTTGTTAACCCCCAACAAAATGAACCTATCGCTAAGCTGTGCTACGCTTTTCCTTTTCATAACGGCGTTTTGGTTGTTACCTTTGTTTGCGCCACATCGTTGGCAGCGTCCTCGAACCCGAGCGCGTCCCCAAAGACCAGAATGTCGTGCACCCCGTCCTTCTCCACAAACGTCTCGACCACGTTCCCCTCTACAGCCGACATTCCCGCGGCCCATTCCTCCACGTCGTCCCCGAGCACCTCGGAGTCGCCAAAGCTCGCAAACATGGGGACGCAGGTGGCGAAGGGCTTCCCCGCGGGCGTCATGTACGCATTGTCTCGAAACTCCTGGGCCGAGATACCGCCGCCGCCGCCGTACGCGCTCGAGCCCCAGTGGGTCAATGTAGTCGATGTTGTAGTTTCGGTGCGACAGGTAGGGCTGCACATGGGGCCCCGCCGTCTCGGGCCACGGGTCGACCCAGGGGGAGACGAGGACGCAGCTGCCCGGGGCCGGGATGCCCAGCGAGTCGCCGTACCTTGCGATGTAGCGCAGAAGCCCCATGCAGAGGTTGCCTCCCGCGCTGTCTCCAGACATGACCATGTTCTCGGCCGGTATGGAGAGCGACCGGGTAAGGTACAAATAGCTCGTCAGGACGTCCTGGAGCGCGGCTGGGAAAGGGTTGGTCGATTCGTATCCTTTTCGACGTGTGCGCTCATGTTAGTTGGTCCTGTCAACCCAAATCAGAGCCCTAGACTACGGCCAGTGCGCAATACTTGCCCGACAGGCGATACTCGGGGCAGAAGACGAGATCAGCCCTGGCCACCGAGACCAGGGTTTTGGCGAGATAACGGCAGTAGCCCCGCGAATTGCCAATCACGAACGCGCCGCCGTGCACGTGCATCACGACCGTCCTGGACGTCCCGCCGCCGCCCGGCCGCCGCGGATGCTATGTGCCGCCCGTCCTGCCCGGCCGGACGACGGCGGCGGCGGCGGCGGCGGCGGCGTCGGGGGACCCGGCGGTGGCCGCCCGGGGTGAGAGGGGCCCGACGTAGACGGCGTCCTCAAAGGGGCCGAAGGCGCAGAACCTGTCGCCCTCGGGGCCCGGCTCGAGCGAGACGGCGGTGGTGGCGGCGACGGTGGACTGGGCGTCGACGCCCGCGCGCAGCAGCCGCGTCATGACGGCCCCCTTTGCCTTCCAGCCCGGCCGCCACCAGCCACCGGGGCAGGCGGGCCAGGATGGAGGCGACCGCGGCAAGCATGTACAGCGAGCGGAACGGCTCGCGGGCGAGCATGGGACGGGGGTTCGGATTGCCCATGTCGCCGTCCCGTTTCGGGCCGGCAGGAGGCCGCTGCTTGAGACGCCTGATGGGCGAG
This sequence comes from Gaeumannomyces tritici R3-111a-1, assembly GCF_000145635.1. Lineage (NCBI taxonomy): Eukaryota > Fungi > Ascomycota > Sordariomycetes > Magnaporthales > Magnaporthaceae > Gaeumannomyces > Gaeumannomyces tritici. The sequence continues at coordinate 1,789,611 of NW_008804546.1, forward strand.
ATCGGGGGTGTGAAACTGGGTGTTTAGGTAGGTGCCCAGCGAGGTTGACAAGTTTCTATACAGAATGTTCAGATGGCAGTCAGTTGCGGCAAATGCCGGATGAGGGGATGCCCGTATGCGCCTCGGTCGCACAAATCAATGCCTGCCAAGCGTCCGTGGGGCTTCATTCATTATTCATTGCCTGCAAAAGCGAGAGCAGTTGAAGGACGGGCGGAAAATACTGACCCTTGTGCCTCGTCGCCTAGCATTCAGTACGATTGGTGTGGCAAACTATCTTTTGTCTTCACAGATTCACGCATGCTGCGCCCTCATTTTGGTTCTCGCCAGCATTCGCTCCACGGCCTTCCTTCGTCGCAGCGCCACAAGTGTTCTCGATGGGTGTCTTTTAGTCGCATTGCAGGCTCTAGTCACACGTAGCTCTTGTTACATCATAATTACTATCCAGGGACCCAGGGACCTAGGTACCTACCTGCCTAGTTAATGACTTGGGCCCGTGTCAAGGGGTCAAGAGTGGCCTTGGATGCAGGCGCTCACTGGTCTCGGCACGCTTAAAAAGACCCCACTGCATCTGACACTTACATGTCAGGATGCCGGCGTGATTCACGTGGTGGTTTGAAGTTGCCCATGTAACTGCATATTATTTCTTATCAACTAGAGCCTGAGTCTGTGCCATTTCGCATTGCGTTGGCTGGGAAAGACTGTCCATCATAAATAACTGTCTAATACACTCAGCCCCTGATCGCTGGCCGCCCGAGAAGGGTTCCGTTGCTCATGTGATAGGTCGAGCAGCTCTGGTTCAACTTTAAGAAGCCATGTGCGTGCGAGTGCGAGGAGTGCTAGCAGGGAGACTTACACTTTTATCTAGTCCTAGAAGACTGCGGAAGAAGGGTGCACCATTTACACACGTCTCAGTAGATGTTTGGGCTCAGACTCGCAGACATCCTGAGTCCTCGGTATTCACCGCTGGCGGATCCATGCCAGAAAGGACGTCGCCGTCGACTACGGGACCCGGGCACGAACTCGACCGGTGCCAGGCCCCGGGCCTCCCTTGTACAGCGCGGGCTCGCAGAGGTTACATCGTGCGTCCCGGGCCTTCCTTGTACATCACGCCACTGCGCCGCAGCAAGGCGGAGCGCGGGCTCGCAGACGCTACATTGTACGATCTAGAGGCAAGGACAGCGACTGTTTGGCAACATTATCTGCTAGCCTCAGGACTCCCTCAGGGCCAAAGTAATAAAACAAGAAGGGAAAGCCGGGGCACCCTACCAAAGCTGCGACGGGGCGGTGAAGCGACTCGACGCCCCCATGACAGCCGTCCCCGGCCTCCCCGATTTGGAATTTGCCCATCTTGGTATCTCGGCGCCGGACCGGGCAAGTATAAGATCAAGGCGACGTTCCTATGGCTACTAGTAATCTTGTCTGGCTCATATTACCCCGATCCTTCTACTCAAGCCTCTCTAGAAATAGCCTTGAGCTTGGTCTTTCTCTCCTACGGAGCATACCCCCTCATCGCCAGACCTCCTCCTCACCGCAATGCTCAGGCAAGCACTCCGCGCAACCCGCCCGCGCCTCAGCGGCCGCAGCATGGCGACGGCGTCCCACGGCCAGGTCATGGACCTGGAGGCCATGGGCCGGACCATGCCGCCCAACCACAAGGCGCGCGTGGGGCTGCTGGACACGTTCGAGCTGCCGGCCGAGGTCAGGGGCACGGCCGGCGACCGGGCCATGGGCAAGGCCATCGTCGAGTCGTGGCGGCGCAACGGCATCCTGCAGATCGCCATGAGCCCGGCCCAGGAGGCCGTATACGCGGCGGCGCAGCAGGCGAGCGAGCGCTTCTTCACCAAGCCGCCGAGCGAGAAGCACGCGTGCGCCGACCCGCAGAGCTACTCGGGCTACATCGCGAGCGGCGAGGAGATCACCGACGGCGTGGCCGACTACTCGGAGATTTTCACCGTCACCAAGGACTTGCCGCTCGACGACCGCCGCGTGCTCGACAATTGGCCCTGCCACGGCCCCTGCCCGTGGCCCGACGCCGACGTGCGCGAGCCCATGCGGCGGTACATGGACTACCTCGACCAGAGCGGCGAGAAGCTGCTGAAGCTGACCGAGTACGGGCTCGGCGTTCCTGAGGGCTCGCTCACGAACCTCACGCGGGACGGCTGGCACCACATGCGCATTCTCAGGTAAGAAC
>NW_008804546.1:1792400-1845970 GCF_000145635.1 Gaeumannomyces tritici R3-111a-1
CCCCCCCCTGTGGCCTGCTTCTCACTCCAGGCGACATGGTGCAGTATATGACAAACTCGTACCTCCCCTCGACGCCGCACAAGGTCGGGCTCAACACGGCGGAGCGGTACGCCTTTGCCTACTTCCAGGAGCCCAGCTTCCAGGCCGTGTGTAAGCCGCTGCCGGGCCACGAGGCCGGCCAGGAGCCGCGCGACGGCATCCACTACGGCACGCACTTCACAAACATGTTCCTGCGCAACTACCCGGACCGCATCACTACCCAGCGCCTGCTGGCCGAGGGCCGCCAGCGCAAGCTCTCCGAGCCCGCCCTAAGGACCATGCCGGCGCCTACGGGAATTCCGTGAAGTTTTGTAGCCCCAGCCGCAGTATCACGAGGGGCCCGATGATGTATGATATAGTAGTGTTAAACCTAACGGGACCACCCCGTGGGTCGACAAGTGGCGCGCTGTCCATTTTCCCTTTTCCCTCCGTCGATCGGACTCCGTCCGGCTTTGGCCTACCACGCCAAGAAGATCGTGGAGGGACTCGGAGGATTTCAGGCATCGGCCTTGGTGCGCTTGTACCGGGCCACTGTGAGGCAGCACCAGCAATACCTTATGGACGGCACCTCGGACGACGTACGGTCCGCCTGGTTTAAGCCGTTCCAGCCAAAAATGGAAAACGGCATTAAGTAAGTATCCGACAACAAGCGCTCCATGTTCATTTAAACTGTGGCCTCGTAAGCGTAACGTTGGCGTGCTGGGAATGCGGCCTTAGGTTCTTCCCTAAGTGTCCCGACGCGTACCGTAACAATAAGTAATAAAAGGTAACCCCTATCACAAATTTATACGAATAAGCTAAATAATAAAGGTAAAGCCTTAACCGTACTTACGTGTAAATAAGTTAAATAGTAAAAAGTAAGTTAAACCTTAATTTTAGAAACTAAACTTCCGTATAACGCTGTACACATGTGTTAAACCCAACGGGATTACCCCGTAAGTTAAGAAAGCTATATACCGCTGCCATCCCTTGCTAAGACAAACTAGGTTTAACTTAAGGCTTACCCCGCCCCGGAAGGATGGATTAAGGCTTAAGTAAAAAGCTTACTACGCTTTTATTAAGAACCGAGTGCAATAAAAATGCGCTACGCACTAAGCTTTGTATATATATACATATCCCGCTATAAAACCTAAATCCGAAAAAGGCTGGAATGCGGTTTTGAAATATTTAATTTAAGTATTTAAAGGCTGGGTATTAGCCGGATTTTAACCGTATTTAAAGCGCATTTTAAATGTATTTAAAATGTAAGCCGGACTGCGCTTAAACAAGTTACGTTTTGTATAATAATATAAAACCAAACGCCCAAAGCTAGGATTATTATATTATAAATTTTTCTACATAACGCTGGTTTTTCTTTTTTCATAAAAAACGTATTAATATATACATATTTTACTTACCATTTTGTTACGGGGTTAAGCCGAAAGCTGTACAAAGTAATTACGATAAAGCAGAAAGTTTAATTGGGTTTAAAATCCTATATTACTACAAGGTAAAAACGACAACTTTAACTTGGGGAGGAAATTGCTTAAATTGCTTCCCACAAGCTGGCTTTAACCCATGGCCTCTCTGGCCCTTGTTACGTGACGGGCCCTTGTGGCTTGAGGCCCATGTTACGTAACAGCCCTTGTGGCCTGAGGCTCATGGGTCCCTGCGGGGAAGCTCGTGCCTGTGGCTCGAGCATCCCTTGTGGCGCTGTGGCGGTGATTTAACCGTTTCCTTGCTAGATCCCTTTACATAAAACCGTAAGCACTTAACATAATAAGGGTTTAAATATTTATCATTTATTTAAATTGTACGAACTATACCAATTTATGCATATTAGTATTAGTTTAGTATACTAGTACTAGTACTAAACTATACTAATACTAAGATACTAATTGCCAACTCTGCCGCCGAGTACGCGAAGCGTGTTTTTGGAGGCGAATATGTGGAGTCGAGACAAGCACCCCAGAGAAGCCCAAGTTTCGGGACAAGACACAAAAAAACAAAAAAAGGGCAGCTCGCCACAGCGCGCGACGCGAGAAAAACGTGTCGTATCAGAGCAGGAATGCTCCCTTCCCGCCATGGGCGTGACCTGCAATCGTCACCCACGCCTTGGCGACCAACAAACACGAAAAGTGATGGACAAATGAGCCAGCCACCCCGCGGCGTGCGTCCCCGCGCCAAGCTGTGCTGTCAGCCCAAAGGATTCGGGTGGTGCCAGGGTTGATTGATCTGATTGATGGCTGGGCGACACAAAACAACTCCCCCTCCCCTCTCACCGCTATAAGAGGCTGGGGGAGACATGCGCGCACTTTCCGGACGGTTGTTCAAGTGCCCATTCCGAAAACCACCCGTCTTCATCTCACTTCCCGCGGTCGAAAAAGAGGCAGAAAATGAAGACCTTTGTCCAGATCCTGGGCGCTGTGCTTGCCTGGTGAGTGGAAGTCCGCTTCAAAGCACCCCTCTCTAGGTGACTATCAACGTGAGGGGTATACCGTGCAGCTAACCCCAGTCCGCCCCTTCCCCGCAAACAGCGCCAGCACGGCCGCCACCCAGAGCGGCGGCGCTTCCACCATCCTCACAACCGCAACGATGCCGCAGCTCACGACGGCGACGGTGCCGTCGGCGAGCGGGCTGCCGTCGCCGCCCCAGCAGACGGGCTGCCCGACGGTGACGTCGACGCGGGAGTTTTGCTCGACCTGCACCGTCCCGGCCTGCATCCAGCTGGCCACGCTGACGCGGTTCTGCTCCTGCCCGGGCCCGGTGCCGACTGTGGTATGTGACCCCCCCTGCCCCTGCCCCCTCATGTCGTGGTCCAAGTCTAGACGAAAGACGAGAAAGCAGACGCTGAAATGAACAAACCACCCCCTTAGTACCTCGACTTCCCCTGCGCTAGCAGCTGCTCTGGCCTGTGGTGCACCACCTCGTACGGCGTCATCCATCCGTCGTGCCCGAGCACGAGCGGCGGCGGCGGCGGCGGCGGCTCCACCGTCAGCACGACCGCCACCTCCCCCGGCGGCAGCGGCTCCATCACCACCAGCTTCCCCGGCCCGTCCCTCAGCTTCCCGCCCAACAGGACGTCGTCGACCACCACCACGCGTCCGGACCTGGATCCCACGAGCCCGACCCTGAGGGTCCCGCCAATAAACGCCGCCGGGCGGCCTCGGCCCTTTAGGTTCTGGTTGTAGGGTGGCGCGTGTTGCGGGATGGATGACTTGGCAAGGATGCGATTGGGTACCTAGTTGGGTTTGCGGCGTTTTTGGCTTTGGAAAAGGGGCTGGGTTGGGGGTACTTCAAAAAGTCACGAAGTAGCATCTTCACTGATGATAACTGACCCGACGAGAGCTTATCCTCCTTCATTCCTTGGCTGCCAAGATGAAACCGCTGCATGGATGGGGTTGTTGTTGGTGGATGCAATACCGACAAGGCGCATATCCCCTAGCTGATCTCTTGGGGATAATACGTTGACAACAGTGTTGCCCTGACTTTTACCTGCCTAGACACCTAAAACCCCTGATTCATACATGCACACCCGATACATCCTAACCTACACCACCCAACATCAAAAGACCAAAAACACCCAGGCAGCCGGCCCGATAATACACATACAAAACTCCAGTCCCGCGTGTTTGACAGGGCCACCCGGCCCGCGGGAGGCACTCTCTGTGACGACACAGTCGCACCTTAATCACACCATCTGTAAGCTGCCGAACTTGTCGATGTGCGGACGCTCGCCGGCGAGGCAGAGGAAGCCCGTGGTCTTCAGATTGGTTTCGCGTTCGACGCCTTCGGGCTGGTGGCGCGCCTCCATCTCCTGGCGGAAGGCCGACTTGGGCTTGCCGTCGCGGACGCGCTGCTTCTCGAACAGTAGGTAGCCGGCGTAGAAGCTCTTGCTCGTGTTGCCGTCCATGGTGCCGGTCTGGTCCATGAAGGTCTTGAGGTTCTGGGCCGAGACGTGCGTTTCGTCGGGGATCATCTTGCTCAGGGCCCGCATGAAGGCCGCCCTGGACACGCCCTCCTTGGCCAGGAGAGCGCGGAACTTCTTGCGCATCTCGGACGGGGTGTCGTAGACGGGCACGCCGCCCTCGGTGCCCTCGCCGGGGAGGGTGATATCGTCGCATGCGTCGAGGAGCTTGGTCACCTTGGCGTCCTGGCCGGCGCCCTTCTTGGCGGCCTCGGGGTTGGCGTCGCCCGACGGGGCCGCCGTCGTCTTGGGTTTCTTGGGCTTGGGCAGGGCCAGCGGCAGGCCCAGAGCCTTGCGTTGGTTGAAATAGATCTGGGCCTTCCAGTACGTGTCCGTCTCCTCGCCGGCCCAGGTGCCGGCGCGGTTCATGAAGCGGTTGTAGGCCGGGCCCGAGACACCGATGGTGCGCTGAAACTCGCCGATCTTCTGGGCGCCGCTCTCGGTCCAGGTGCGGATCGTCTTGCGCACCTGGTTGCACGTCTGGCGCGGGTACTGCGCAATGCGCGGGTCGTCGTCCTCCATCTCGTCCAGCTCGGCGGGGAACATCATGGCCTTGACGGCCTCGGGGTCCTCAGACGGCGCGTCGGTGGACTTGCGCTTCGTCCCGCGCTTCGCGGCGGCGGCGGCGGCGGCGGGGGGCGCGATGTTGAGGCTGCGCTCGCCCAGAGGAGGGGCTCCCCCCGGGAAGGGAGGTGCGCGGCATACCGGGGATGGCGGGTAGAGGGACTGGGGTGCAGGTGACCATGGCGGGTTGGGCTGCTGGTGCAGAACTGGCGTTATGGGATGGGTGCGAATTTGGATTCTTGGATTCAAGTTTTTGTTCATGACATGCCTACCTAGCTTGAGCATCGCGTTTTCGCGATGGCTGTGATCGCGTCGTCACGCCTGGGGTCGTTTCTTGTTGTAGCTTGAGGTGGGGACGTCACGGCCTGGGGGTTTGCTTCTTCAGGGGCAAAGGTTTGCTGCCAAACCTGGGGATTTGCTTCTTCAGGGGCAAGGGCGAGGCCCGTGCATCGCCTTGTGACTGGAATGTCGAGCATAATTCGGTTGGGAAAAGGTCAAGAAAATTCGAGGCGGATTGACAAGCCCAAGTTGGAAATGCAAACCTCAGTACCTGAGGACCCAATTACACGATCCTCCCGGCTTGGTATCATACATATTCCCTTCCCTGGATGGCTGAACATGCAACACTACCACACACCAACTCGATATATGCACCCCGCCAGGCCAATGCACCAGGCGCAAGGCTAAGCGAGTGCCATGCTCGTGACATGTGCAACAGGGGTGCCAGCCTATCAAGCACGTGACCCTGAGGCGCCCTTTGGATGACACGGACGCCGTCGATTGGCACAGCTGATGGGTGGGAGGATCAGGCTGGGAAATTGTATGATATCAATCATTCTCGTTTTTCGTCTGTTTGCTCCCCGGCGACCGACAACAGCTGTCACTGATTCTAGAGTCGCGCGCCCGCCTGACAGCTGCCACCCTGGTTGGTCACCCTTGGTCACCCCCAGGGTGGCTGCAGTACCCGTCACGGGGTCATCGCCGCTGTCATCCGCTGCGGATGTGGCGTCCCTCCCGCTTGGCTGCCGACATCGCCAGCCAGGACGTGTGGAAAGCGCTCAACTGCAACCCCGCACCCACTTCGGAGACAGCCCCCAGTACCACCCCAAACAGGACGGCTCGCGCTTCTGGCGGCACGGCATCCTGCGCGAGCAGGCGCCCTGCCTGGTGCCGAGGACGGCGGCAGGGCGCCTTGTCGGTGAACAGGATGCGTCGGCTGTTGGAACTCGTCCAGTGGAGCCGACCCAAGCAATCTCAATACCTCTATGCCTCTTTTTTTGTCAGCGTTCCATTCGGCTGTTGTGAACCTTGCTAGTGCCGGTGCTCTGGTACCGACAGATGGACGACGAGAATCTCGAAGCAGATCGAGTCTCCCATTTTTCTTCTTTGACAGCTTCTCCATGTTGGGAAATGCCCTCCTATCCTTTGTCTAATTCCTACCCCTTGTCCTATCTCGCCTTGTTCATTGTTCACTCACCCGGATCGCCCTTCGCCTTTGTAACCCGCAAAGGGCAGCGAAACTGCGCCTCCCTCGTCACTCCCGTCATGGATATATAAAACCCGTCCATAAACGAACGTCCTTCACCAGCTTGTCAACCATCCCCAACCCGTCCAGCGATCAGCAAGCCCACTTTTTCCTCTCGGCCCGCTCTACTATCCGCCGTGCTTGTTCCATCTCAGGGAACACCCGGCTGTTCCAGCCTGATCCCGACGATAACAGGCCTGTCAGTCGACTCGGGTCGACACGAGGCCCCTGCGGCCGGCACCGTCCTGTTCACCATCGGTGGGCCCCGTGACCCGGAATCACGTCTCGGGAAAACCCCTGTACGGCAAGGATAGGGAATGGCTTCCCAGGCTGCCGGCGGCCACATGGCTGCCGACGAAGAGAATCATACCGATCGCGTCGACCGCAAGAGGGCATCCGTAGTTAGCGCTACGGCTTCCAGCAGCGCATCTCTCTCCATTGGAGCCATGGAGCCGCCCAGGGCCTTTGCCACTGGCAACGACGCGTTGCCAACAGGTGCCCGAGGCCCCGTCAGCGCTGAAGATGCTGGAGGCCCGCCGCCTCCACCCGAGGCCGGGCGCACTAAGATGCAGACCGCACTCATCGTCATGACGCTAGCCACGACCTTGTTCGTCGCCGCCCTCGACATCTCCATCGTGACCGTCTCGATTCCCGCCATCGCGCTCGAGTTCCAGTCCACCGTCGGCTTTACCTGGATCGGATCCGCCTACCTGCTGGCCAACGCTTCGACAGCCCCGGTCTGGGGCAAGATATCCGACATTTGGGGCAGGAAGCCCATTCTCCTCCTGACCGTCGTCGTCTTCTGGATTGGCTCCCTTCTTTGCGCCCTAAGCACGAGCATGAACATGTTAATTATCAGCCGCGCGGTGCAGGGCATGGGCGGAGGCGGCATCATCATCCTGGTCAACGTTTGCATCGGCGACCTCTTCAGCCCGCGCCATCGGGGAATCTACTACGGCATAATGGGAATCGTCTGGGCTGTTGCGGGAGGCGTCGGGCCCGTACTCGGCGGCTTCTTCACAGAGACCATCTCGTGGCGGTGGTGCTTCTGGATCAACCTGCCCGTGGCTGGTGTTGGCTTCATAATTCTCGCTGTCGTCCTGAAGCTCCACAACCCGCGCACCCCCATGCGCAAGGGCCTGGCGGCCGTGGACTGGCTCGGCTCGCTGGCCATCATCGGGGCCACCGTCATGGTGCTCATGGGCCTCACCCTTGGCGGCGTCTTGTTTCCATGGAGTTCCCCGACCGTCGTCTGCCTCCTGGTGTTCGGCGCTGCGCTCTTTGGCGCCTTCGTCGTGGTGGAGCGTTACTTTGCGCCCTTCCCCTTGATCCCTGCCTCCATCTTCACCAAGCGCAGTAACCAGTTTGTGCTAGGGGCCGCTTTCTTCCACGGCTTTGTGACCATTGCGGGCTTTTACTTCCTGCCTCTCTACTTCCAGGCCGTCCTGGGCGCCACCCCGCTCATGTCGGGTGTGTACATCCTGCCGTTTGGCACCGCGCTCTCGCTCATGTCGATCGGGTCCGGGTTCATCATCAAGATCCTGGGCACATATCTCGGCCCCATCGTCTTTGGATTCGCACTCATGACCATCGGCTTTGGGCTGTTCGTTGACCTGGGCGGCCCGTCCGCGTCCGGGCCCGACTGGGCCAAGCTGATCCTGTACCAGATCGTCGCCGGCATCGGCACGGGCCCCAACTTCCAGGGCCCGCTCATCGCGCTCCAGACGTTCGTGGCGCCGTCCGAGGTGGCCAGCGCGACGGCCACGTTCCACTTCGTGCGGCAGCTCAGCACCGCCATCTCGGTCGTTATCGGCGGCGTCGTGTTCCAGAACACGATGGAGGGCCAGCGCGGGCGCCTGCTCGAGGCCGTGGGGCCCGAGATCGCCTCGCTGCTCACGGGCGCCGACGCGGCCGCCAGCGTCGGCACCGTGGCCCAGATAACCGGCGAGGCGGGCCTGGTGGCGCGCGGCGCCTACTGGCTGAGCCTGCGCACAATGTTCACCATGTACGTGGCCTTTGCCGGCCTCGGGCTCGTCTGCAGCGTCTTCATCGGCTCTAAGAAACTGAGCGAGGAGCACGAGGAGCACCGCACCGGCCTCAAGTCGCTCGCCCGTGGGCGGCCGGCGACGGCTGGTGCCGAGGAGCCAAGTGCCGCCGCCGCTGTGGACAGGGCGCCCATGGAGCTGCAGAATAGGTGAGGTTTGGGAACGTGTCGCTTCAACAGCGAGGATATAGACCCACTTGGTAGCTATCAGCCACTAAGCGGGGGCCTTCGCTTTTGTCGTTACAACAGCGTAATCATGTATGAATCTCTAAATAAAGCAATCTAATGCTTAAAACTCTCCATGCGGTCCGCAAGACTCCTGTGTGTCTTGCAGATGCACGTTTCTTATTGAATAGTGATCACGCCACCCCGCAGTAAAAGGGGCAACAGTCTAGCACTTGCTCCACCCCTTGAATGGCGCCTGGCACTGAGATTTGACTTTGCGCCGTCGCCATCAAGTTTACATATATGCCACGCTAGATCCAGGCCTAGAATAACTACCTACCACCAAACCTCTACATCACGAACCATACCTCAGCTGTCATCGCAATTTTGGCGTCCTCGGCAAAGATGAATAACATGTGTCAAGACACACGACACAAACCCGGCGCACGCTAGGCTACGCCCCGACCTCGCCATGTTCGTTCGCGGCCCGCTTCAGACAGAATTTGCGGTCCGATATCCGCTAGGCATGAAGCCTCCTAGAAACCGGAGAAATGGGTCTGTTCTTTTTCCCTCGTAGACTCCGGGCTGAAGACCCCGACCCCGAAAGCCTACGTGTGGCGCGGACGGCTGTCAAGGGGCTCGTAATAAAAGCACTTGCTCCCCACTGCAAGGACCCCCCGAAGCAGCCGCGGGCCTTTGGTCTTTGCTCTTTCTTCGACTCCCGCCCAGTCACTCGCAAACCGTGCTGGCGTTCACGGCGGCCCTCCTGCAGGGCGCAGCAGCGTCCCGTCTCGACGCCGGCGAGCACAGCCGCGGGCCAAGAGGACCACCGACGGCTGGTACGAGCTCGATCTGGAGTGATGGGTAATGAGAGTCGATCACATCACAGCAGAGGGGGCCAGGGCGGATACGAAGCGCAACATGTTATGATGGCTGGCGTAGATTCATAGAGAGGGAGGGAGGGAGAGAGAGGAAGGGAATAAGAGGAAGGGAATAAGAGGAAGGGAGAGAGAGCAAGCATCTAACAGACGACCCCCGCTCACGCTCGAGTCCTCCCCTTTGCCCGCCCCAGCCCATTGACCGAAAGAAGACAAAAAAGAAAGTGTTGGGTCAGCTATATACATGGGTATCCGATAGGTGAGGTAGGCCTGTCACGTGGCCCAGGCCTGTGTATAGGGGCCGGCCTCTGGCCGGCCCTTGGCAGACCGATCTCTTTTCTTCCCATGCAAAAGGGACACGATTCACCCCGCCAAAAGTCGGATTTGCATCACCCTAGAGGTGAGCCCCTTTAGGACCGTAAGGTGATAGGCGTCCTACCAACAAAAAGAAAAATACACAAAAGACACAAACACACCCCGTCCCCATCCCGAGGTGCCCCCCTCACGAGCCGTCCACAAGCGGGCTCGGCCCCTGCGGCGTGCCGAGCCTGTCCTCGAACCACAGCCGCAGCCGCTCGACGCGCGCCCGATCCGCCATCCAGGGCGCGAAGGCGGCCGGGTCCGTGCTCGGGACGCCGCCGGCCGCCACGTCATGCCCGACGCCGAACGTGGTTCCGGGCGGCGGGGTCACGTCCCCGCGCACGCTCCAGCCCCCCCTCCCCTGCCAGGCCGTGGACAGCAAGAAGGCGTGCAGCAGCCTGGCGGCCTCGGGGTGCGGGGCGGCGCGCGGGATGGCGGCCGTCTGCGGCCAGCTGACGAAGCGGGTGCGGCGCGGCACGGCGGCGGCCAACCCGCGCGGCGGCGGGTAGGCGGTGCCGCTCGTGAAGGTGGCGGCGAGGCGCGTGTCGTTGCGCGAGATGAGGGCGAGCGGCGTGTGCGTGCCGCGCACCCAGCGCGGGTTCTGGGCCAGGAGGGCGTCGAGCCATGGCGTGCCTTTTTGTTGTATTCTAGGTGGGGGGGATCTAGTTAGCTCTGAAACGTCGGCAAACTCTTGCTTCTTGCGTTCTTCCGATAAATGAGGCACTAACATGAGGTCAAAGGCCCACAGCACCGCGTCGTCGTCGTGGGGCATGGTCAGCACGATCTTGTCCTTGAGCTCCGGGCGGAGGAAGTCATCAAACTCGGACAGGGCCGTGCCGGCCGGGAGCTTGTCGGTGCTCCAGACGAGGGGCCACGAGAAGACGGCGACGCCGTAGTGCGTCGCCGACGCTTGGTCCCTAAATGCTGGACTGATCTGGTCCCAGCCGAGAGGTCTGTAGTCCAGCAAGGCCCTCTGCTGCGCCCACCGGGGGTAGTCGTGGACGGTCTGGAGGATGATGCTGTCCACCGTGACGGCCCCAGCGTCGCCCTTGGCGGCCCTGGCTAGCTGGTCATCGAACCGGCCGTCGAGATATCTGTGTGGATACTCACGTCTCAGCGGTGTGCTGCCACGACGGCCCAGAAGGCCGTGTTGGCGTGCAGTGACCAGGAACGGGAGGGGATGTGGACAAACTTGGAGAGGTCGACGGTCAAGTTTACCGTTACCCCCGGGAACCGCGCTTCGAACGCGGCCTTGAGATTGTCGCGCTGGTAGACTTCATCTCCGCCGTGCCAAAGCGTCACGGTGCCTCCCTCATCCAGGGCGGCTCGGTATATCTCGTCAATGCTCCGCGTCTCTCTCAATGGAGGGTCGTCGAATGCGAGGACGGAGACGAAGCCGACTAGCAAAAAACAGAAGAGATGCATCTCGAGTCTTGGGGGTTCTAGATATGAGTACCGTGCATTTACAAGGCCAAACATAAATGATAGCCAAGAACGAGAAATCATTGATGTCCAAGGTCCTGACATGCTCGCTGATATGGTAAATCATCGAAGCGCCACTATGGTCCAGGACGTCATGTACACGATCACCGCATCATCAACGATTTCATCACGAGGGGCAATTTTTACAATGTCGGGCCGAGAGAGTACCTGCTTTTACATTATTCAGTAAACAAAGAATTTTTAATCCGAATTAAATGGTAACCAAAAAAAGTAAGCAAGGTACTAACAACAATCGTGGCTGTTGCTACTTGCTATGCACCTCACTCACTCACCACCTATATATATAACTAAACCCGAACTAGGAAGGGGTATAAAAAGCATCAAAAAGTCGGGCCCAACCGGGATTCGAACCCGGGGCCTCGTCCAGATGTGTTCTAGAAGCTAGAACGAGTTGTAACTAACCCGAAGGACGAATCATACCACTAGACCATTGGGCCGATTGCTGCTTGTTGCAGGTGGGTGGCGGGTGGAGGCTTATATCGGCTATGTGTCATCGCGGGGCAGAATGTGGATCATCGGTGCTGAGCTTCGCTAACCCAGCAATCATCCCTTCGTCTATTTTTTCTAAATTCTCCTTCAATTCGTCTGTATGCTTCCCACACCCTCCTTTGATATTCGTACAAGGGTAATACAAGCACCGTCGCGACAAAAACGTCGACTCTTAGCTACCTAGGAATCAACCAATCGCCTTCTCCCTCGGGCCCGTCACCTGCTTGAACGTGTCCAGCGACATGGCCAGCGAGTGGCGCCCGGCCGTCATGCTCCGCAGCTTGGAGTCGTAGTCCAGCATCTCCTTGAACGGCACGATGGCCTTCATCTCCAGCATGCGCACCAGCCCCTTCTTCTGGTCCCGCAGCGACTGCACGCTCTCGTACGGGTCCCGCGGCACGTAGACGCTGTCGAGCGGGATCCTTTCGCCGCCCTCGGTCGCGTCGGCGACGGCCGCCGTGGCCGCCCCCACCTCGGCGCTCCGGTCCATGACCTCGAGCACGGTGCCGCCGCGGGCGCCCGAGATGTCGTGCTGGATGGCGTCGGCCGCGCCCTCGGGGCAGGCGATGTCGACCCTCATGACGGGCTCGAGGATGCCGACGAGCGACCTGGCGTGCGCGTCCTTGAGGCACGCCTTGACGGCGTTGTAGGCGGCCTTGACGTTGTGGGAGCTCGGCGTGCCGGCGCCGAAGAAGTCGGTCGCCGGATCGTAGGCGACGCTGGCCACGCAGCCGTGTACCGGCCGCCGCAGCCTGGGCCCCGTGCGGAGGGCCGCCGCCGCGCCGCTCAGGAGCTCGTGTCGCGTCCTTTCGGGGTCGAAGCCCTCGGGCCACCCGGAGCCGTCGGGGTTTTCCGCAAAGATGATGCGGACCGCATTGTCCTCGTCGATGGGCGCCGCGTAGCTTCCCTCCTCTCCGTCCTCGGACTTTGGCTTAAGAGTAACCGTGCAGGCCGCCTTGCCGCTCTTGCTATTCACGACGCCATCAAAGAGATGGCGCTGGGGCCCTGTAGACCGCAAGATACACTCCTTGTACTCGACCTCGATGCCAAAGATGTTGGCCTCCAGACCGTATACGGTCTTGAGTCGGTCCAGGGAGACCTCGATATGGAGACGGCCCATGCCTGACAAGATGAAGACCTCCTCCTTATCGTTGTAGCTATACCGAAGGCTAGGATCCTCACGAGACAGCCTCTCCAGTGCACTCTCCACGCCTTTGATTCCTGACCTGGACTGAGGAGCCATGGTGATGAAGGCCACGGGATGCGGGATCTCCGCCGGCCGGACCTGGAGTCTGCTCAGCGGGCTCTCCGTCCACTTGTGGCCGACGTTGGTCGCGAGTATCAGGGTATCGCCGGTTTTGGCATCCTTGAGACCCTTGAGCGCACCGATCTGGGCTGTCGACAAGTGCGGGATCTGGTGGGTTTTGTTGGCCGAGATCTGCACCATGCTCATAGCGTGCTCCGCAGCGCCTCTTGTTGCGTTCCACACCTCGCCGGTCGCTGGCAGCTTGCCGTGGTACACCCTAACGAAGGACAGCATGCTCTTTGTTGCGTCGTGCTTGCTGAAGTCGTTGGCGACCTTGAACACGGAGGCAAGGGCAGATATGCCCACCGGACGCTTGTTTTTGCCCGAGCTTTGGTTTTTGATAGCTTGCTCTAGCGTTGACTTTACTCCGTCGATGGAGACTTCAAGTGGCGGCCGTTCGTTGGCACTTGGTAGATAGTCGACCACGGCGTCAAGGAGAGGGTCCACACCAATGTTTCTCAAACTTGAGCCCGCAAACACGGGAACCATCTTGCCGTCGCCGGTACTGATCAGTTTTCTGATGGTTGTTCTTATGATCTCGGGTGTCATGTTGTCCAAATCTCGATCAAGGAACTCTTCGTCTAGTTCGCAGAGGGTGTTGATGAGAGCTTCATATGCCTCGTCCATCTGAGCTAGGAGAGTTGGGTTGGTTTCACCCAAGACGGCCTTGAGCTTCTCCTGGCTGTAGGTCGTCTTGACACCCAAAGACTTCCAGCGGTACCCGATGCTGTTGACAACGTCTATGACACCAACAAAGTTGTCCTTATCCCACCAGGGAATCTGGAGAACCAGGGGCCATGAATTGAGACGACTGGCGATCTCGGAGACGGAGCGTTGGAAGGAAGCGCCGTCGCGATCCAGTTTGTTGACGTAGAGGATGCGGGGGATCGAAAACTGCTGTGCCGAGGCCCAGACGCGCTCCGTGTGAGCCTCGACGCCCTTGACAGAGTCGATGATACAGACGGCGCCGTCCAGCACGGGCATGCAGCGGTCGACCTCGAAGCGGAAGTCCTGATGGCCGGGCGTGTCGATCAGGTTGACTGTCTTGGGCGAGACGCCTGGGGCACACTCCGCCGGCCGTGGCCACTGAAAGGTGATGGCGGCTGACTGGATGGTGATGCCTCTATCCCTCTCCATGGGAAGGAAGTCAGTGACAGTATCGCCGCTGTCAACATCTGTATGCTTGTGCGTTTAGCCTATATACGCTACGTGTGCCACATGTGAGGCCTACTCCTGGTAGCCTTGGGTAGATAGTTGTGGATAGCTACGAGCGGAGTTCTACTCACTGCCCAAGTGCTTTGTCAGGCCACTATGGAAAAGCATCCGTTCTGTGGTTGTTGTTTTACCCTATGGCACAGGATGTCAGGCCGGCATTCTTCCAAGTTCTTCGGTCTGAATCGAGAATACAGCCGGCTGTGAACCAGTAATTAGACATACCGCATCAACGTGAGCTATAATCCCAATATTTCTTATATCTCCCACTTTGGCATCGTAATAGGTGGACCCATCACCAGTGTAGCATCGCAGGCTCCAACGGCTCCCCAAGGAAGACGGCGAGACTGAAACCCCGAGCCGAGAACTGCGCTGAAACAGCACAGGAGCAGACCGGAGCCTGCGGATCCCTGAATCCCAGCTACGGCATGCTGAGAAACAGCGTCTGGAGGACAGCATACTGGCCACTGGCTGTATCCTGTCAAGGAGGGGAGAAGGTGTGCATTTTTGGCCCCTCTGGCTCCTATTATTGACCTGCTTTACCCGCCACGTAGTTTGGAGTCTGCCTTGAAGGTGGTGGTAACGAAGACTTTTACGGTGACATATGCAAGTGATTGGGGCAGGTCGGCGGCGTGGCGTGGCTCTCGATAGCCTCTCCTGGTTGGAGTTTTCAGGCGCAAAAAGGCAAGGTGCTGGTCTGATTTGACCCTGTGCAGGTCCGTGCCCAGCACCGTGCAGCGGAGCCTGTGCTCCGTGCGCGCCAAGCTAGAAGCCAATCGAGACGGGTTGAAGTCCATGATTGATTGATCTTGGGCCGCGTCGATTTCAAGCTACGACTAGTCCCCGCCACCGCATGTGGCTTTTCAAGGTCCAGCCCATTCGCTTGCTTGTTGTCTGAACCGTTTGCACGAGACAGTTGGTCGTGATTAAGACTAACAGCAGGGCACTGAGCGAGTTTGGCGTTCTTGGGGTCGCTCCTGCTCCGTGTCAGCGCCCCGCTCTTGGTTGCGACCGCCAGGGCAGCTCCTCAGGCCCAGCCTCCACACAACAGCTCTAGTCGCCGTTCGCACGAGAAGCCAACGTCATCCGCCTCGGACCAAAACACCACCACCTGACACCCGCGCCCACACGCCCAGCAATCATGGACTACAGCCAGCCCTTCCACGACGACAACCCCAGTGGCACCTCGCCATGGGGCTCGCCAGGCACCTCGCCCCAACCCAATCGCACCACCTTTAATTCCGCCGGTGGCGCCCTCGCCCCGCCCGCCTTTCAGGGATTTACGCCAAACCCCGCCGGCAACGGCCTCGGTGCCGCTGAGGACGATGCCGGTTTCGGGGACAGCGACACCGGCTTCACAAGGCCCACCACCGCCAACAGTGCCGCACCCGCCCCCGAGGGTCAGGCGGACAACTCGGGGACAGACGCGCCCGAGGGCGGCGAGTCTCAGTCGCAGGCAGCCGCGGGCCAGGCTCCGACAGCAGCGCAGCAGGATGCTAAAGCCCAGGGAGGACAGCAGCAACAGAACCAGGATAGTCAGCAACCAGACTCACAACCGAGGCGGCCTCCGCAGCCGCTCTTCAAGCTCCAGGCCAAGATAACGGGGCTCGAGCGGACTGGTCGGAAGGACCCAATCCTAAGATTCGACGTCCATGTACGAAACCCAACACACCCTTTCCATTCTATGTCCCCCTCCCTTGATGCATGCGACGCCCGCACCACGTTATAGGCCTGGTGGTGTGGTGTGTAGCGAGTTGCTGGTGGATGTGCCATTGCGACGAGTAGGAGGCTCACATCAAAGGATCACAGACAAACATCCCCAAGTTCCGAACGACACAATACCGAGATATCCGCCGACTGCACTCCGAGTTCGTCAAACTTGCCGAGCACCTCATATCGTCCAACCCCGAAGCCATAGTACCTGCTGTGCCCCCTCCGTTGACGTCTGCGGGCGCCGGCACCGACGAGGATGAGGTCCGAGTCAAGGGCCTGATGCAACGGTGGCTCAACTACGTCTGCAGCAACGATGTGCTGCTCAGGGATGACGAGATGGTGCGCTTTGTCGAGAGTGACTTTGGCTACAGCCCCACGATCAAGAAGAAGCAGCCGGCTACGGGCGTCCGCCGCAAGATCCTCAAGCAGTTCGCCCCACCACCTGACGACACGCCAGAGTTGCAGGACTCGCGTCCGATTGTCAAGTTATTCTACCTGGGCGCGATGGATGGTGGCCACAAGGTTGATAAGCTTGTGAAAGCCCGAAGAGGTGAGCAGATCGTCCCCCGCTACGACGCCGTCCCCTCTCACCTCCTTCCTCCCAATATTCTGTTATCTCCTTGCGGGGAAGGGCGCAGTTTGTAGGCGACACTGCATGCGATGGCTACACCGATCATTAACAAGCTGCAGGATTGGGTCTCGCCGAGTCGGATTTCGGCGTCAAGTTGGGGGCAATGCACGTGCAGGAGTTGCACCAGGGGCTCGCTAACGCCTATCGCAAGCTGGGCAAGGTCATCCAGACGGTTGGCGACTGCCATGCTGCCCAAGCCACTGCCGAGGCTACCACGATTGGCGACCCGCTACAGCACCACTCCTCGGATGCCTTTATCGTCAAGGAGACGCTCACGAACCGGCAGATATTGATTCGCGAGTTTCTTCAGGCGCAGGAGACGACGCGGAGCAAGCTTAACGCGGCAGACCGGTTGCGGGGAAGCTCCAACGTGCGGAGGGAGAAGGTGGACGAGGCGATCGCATCACTAGATGAGGCGCGGCGCAACGAGACGTATCTTGAGCAGAAGACGCAGCGCGTGACGCAGAACCTGGTGCAGGAGCGACGGCGCTGGTTCGCGCGCACGGCGGCGGACCTTCGACTGAGCATCCGAGAGTACGTGTTGCGCGAGATCGAGGCGGAGAGGCGGACGCTGGCGCTGCTCGAGACAGTTCGACCCGATATCCGCGGTATCGACGGCTCGGGCGGTCTTAGCCGGTTGGGTCGCGAGGCGCACCCGCCGCAGAGGCGTGTTAGCATGGCGGCCAGCCAGGGGCCCAAGGGCGACGCCTGGAGCGGCGTACCTCGCCGTTCCGACGCGGCGGCCGCCTCAGTTACAGCCAGCATGATTGGGACTCTACCCGAGGACGGCGAGGGAGATGACGCGACAGAAACTTCGCGGCCCAAGGGCATGTCAAGCACAGCAGACGAGGACGACGGGGACCGGCTAGATGCGAGGAACGCTGCTAGCCGCCTAGCGACGAGCACGTTTTGAGGACGTTTGCGCTTCGGTGTACTCGGTTTACCGCTGAGCCATGTTTTCTGGGCATCTTTTCTGCTTCTTTCACCTCTCCTTTTTACGTCTTCTCTAGCCCCGTTTACGCTGGCCACTGTTTGCTCTAAGAATATGATATTGGGCGGCAAAAGACATGAACATTTTTGCCCGCGTGACCGCGACCTTTGCTTCAACCCTTCCGCCCGTCTGCCCGTCCTGGTGCGATTAAACAGGCTGCATAGAGCAGAGTAAAGTCCGCATTGCGTGAACGAATACACAGCTTCAAGACCTCTTATTCAGCTCAGGTACACAAACAGGTCTCTCAGCGGCCGCTCCCTCGGGAGTGCCGGCGTCTACAACTTGAGGCCGTCGACCAGCAGCCCCAAAACGCAACGATGCACCAGCCTCGCCCTACTTTCGACCGCCTCCATATCCTCCGTGGGCATGTGGTTCAACTTGGCCGCGTAAACGCGCTGGCTCGACAGGTTCAGCGTCAGGGCCAGCCCGGGGAGCGCCGCTCCGTGGCGCGCCACGAGCAGCTCAACGCCGCGCGCCCACCCCCGGACGACCGATGCCACGGCGCCGTCGCGCGCGAACACGACCTCGAGCGAGCGCAGGTGGCGGACGCAGCGGGCGGGAACGGCGCCGCCGAGGAAGGCGTGCATGGACGGGGGCGCGTCGTGGCACCCCGCCATTGCCCGCGGCGGCGGCGGGGTGGGTCGCCCGGCCGGAGCCCCTGGGAGGGTTTTGGCGGTGAGCTGGCGGACGGTCGTCTCGGCCAGACGTCGCAGCCGGTCGTCGGGTATGTGACCCAGACGGATGGCGCATGCACGGAGGACCGGGAACGCGGAAAGGGGCGCGACGAACAGGCGGAGCTGCAAGGGCCGGATGCCGGCGGCGAGCCTTGCGCAGGCCTTCCTCCAGTCCGACAGGGCGTTCTTGCCGTTGCGCGATATCCCGGCGAGAGGCTTGTCCCCGCCCCGCGAGCTGCCGCCCTTGCAGTCCAGGTGGTGGTCTTGAGGGCCACGGCGCCGCTCCGCCTGCCTGGCGAGGGTGGCACGGACGAGCCCGGCCAGCACGTAGATGCGATGGCGCAGCGTGAACCGCAATCCGCCAACTAGAAGATTACTTCCTTCCTGCGATTTCACACCATGCTTTGACCTACCATGCCAGCCAACTGGGACTGGCACCGCAACACGTTCAACGTCATGATCCTGCCACCAGCGAGATTCCGACCAAGCCCAGGTTTGCAATATACTCCTTTCCAACTCCGTTCTGCCCGCACCACCCTCAGCTAATGCCCGTCCTAGCTCTACCGTTGCCTCGCTACCATCATTTGCCCATCCCTTCCTAACGTGTCCGCTTCCATGCATATGGGACACCCACCCATATGCATACCGCCCACCTTTCAAGACAGAGTGCCCATCCACGCCCGTGCAGACGCTGCCCGTGTCGGTCGCCCACCTGCGCGAGGTCGACGTCCTAAGCGTATTCCGCTACGCAAACGCCTGCCCGACCGGCATCCGGCTGCTGCGCACCGCCGCGACGGAGTTGGAGGCCCGGGGCGGGGAGGAGGTGGACGGGGAGGGGACGGGCCGCCGCCGCGGCGTCGCGCCCGGTCAGGCCTTTAGGCTCCCCTGCCTCGGCGACATGGTCACACACCGGTTCTGCGGCCTGGGAAAGGCAAAGGACGCGTTTAAGCTCGCGGGCCAGACTGCGGATGGCCAGGGCAGGCTGGTCGTCAAAGTCATCATCGACACTTAGTTTCGCCACATGTCGCCCTTTCCTTTATCGGTCCGCACCTTTATTCCCGCGCTGTCTTCTAGTCGTCTTCCCCAAAACGGCTCTCTTCATGTAATATAAAGAACCGGGCGGATAAACCCAACTAGGTTCCTAGTGGTTTCGCTCAGAGGGGCTTCACTCGGGGCCCAGCACCCACATTTGACACCGCGAAGCTGTGATTCTTACTTGAATAAACGGCAATATACACCGTTTTCTCGCCAAGCAACGATTCTGAGACGAAGCGGGCCAATTTCCTTTCCTCTGAACACTGTACGCAAGTGTCTGTTATTCATCATGTCACCCCGTCCTTCTTCTGTTGGTAGATATGAAGGGTAGGCCGACCGCTCGTTAGTCGTCATCATTCGTCTGCGACACCCTCAGAACCGATATTACTCGAGCACGCGATTTCTACAAAATGGTAGGCATCTATGCGTGTGCTTGTGAGTGTCTTCGGCGACGGCCCCTCACATGAGAAGGTCGCCCACGCTGAAGTTGAGTCTCTGCTGGTCCGCCACCCCCATCATTCCACCCAGCATTCCACTCAGCGCGCCCTGATGATCGTTCAGCTGCCTCCGATTCTTGGACTGCTCAACAACGTGGAACTTCTTGCCGAGATCACGCAGATCATTGACGCTCTGCATAACGTCGTTAAGTAGGGAAACAATGTGCACATCATTGGCCTCGCTCAGCATCTCACGCTCGAATGCCTCCGTCGTCGAGGGAATCAGCAGCGGGATGCGATTGACGAGTGCCTGGATCGACCGCAGTAGCGTGGGCGACGGCGGCGGCGCAGGTGAGGCAGAGCTTACCGGTAGCCCTTCAGCAGTTGCCCCGGCCGCGCCCTCGGTCGAGGCTGTCGATGTTGGTATAGCCTCGGCTTCTGTGGCAGCTCCAGAGTCTGATGGAGCTTGATCACTGGTAGTGAGATAAGAGGGGGGAAGGCCCTCCAGATACTTGATGATGAGCTGGATGCGTGCGTGAAGCATCCTAATAGCGTTCGCCTTGGTGGCAAGCGTCGCCACCAATTCTTCCTCGTCTCGCGAGAGAACAGCAGGCTCAATTGCGCCAGCGGCTGTCGACGCCTCGTCGTCGTCTTCTTCATCCTTGGCTACGGCACGGCGCTTGCCCTTGACGTCGACCTTGACTTGTGACGGCACCTGCTTTTTCTTCTGTTCGTCCCCAGGTCCTTGCTGCTGCGGGTCGGTGGTAGTCGATGTGGTAGCGTTGGCGCCGCCGCGCGCCACAAAGTCCATACTAATCATCTCCGCCTCTCCCGTCTCGACCGAGTACGGGAGCTCGCGGAAACGGATGTTGGTATACGAGGCAGCCAGCGCGACCGGGTCAGGGGTCGCGCTATCGTCGTCGGCATCGTCGCCGTCTTTCATCACTTTATCCTCGCCGCCGTCTCTTCTCTGCTCCTCCGATTCGTAAACGGTCTCGTAGAGAGAGATGGGCAGCCTGCCGCCGGTGGCTCCGCCCGCGACAATCTCATCCGGGTGGACGGCCAGGATTGCCGCAGACTCATTGTTCGCCAGTATCTGGTTATGTAACAGGAGAACTTCCGAGTTGGGCCCAGAGCGTGGGAGGAGTGTGTACCAGCCAACAAGATCGAGTCCGCGGTCTTTGTGAACGAGTCTCACTTCGGGCACAGAAAGTCAGCAAGCAAATCAGACGCATACCCCTCGGCGGCGGAAACACCCAAGACGGAAAGGGTCATACTTTGATCTAGGCGCTCGGTGAACCATGGCTCCACCAGTCTGCCGCCTCCTGTGATGTTGGGCTCGGCGGCGCACTCGAAAGCGTGCTCCATAGTTATAGCGCGCCCATCTTGGCGACCGATTATGGCACCTACTATGGGCTGGGTCTGTCCTCTCAGTGTGTGGCGGGTGATATAGTCGGAGATTGTGAGGAGGACGAGGGGGTGGAGGATGATGTGGAGGTCCGAGTCGGACTTGTGTGTCGACATGAACGGGTTGCGCTGGTTCGAGGAAGCCATGATGGGCGGCGTTGGGTCGAATCGGCCGGCCGGTGATGGTAGTGGTGGCGGTTGTGGTGAGGGTGGCCAGGCTGCCACGGTGCTTGCTCCCCAGGCAGAAGAGCAAGGCCGCGTTTGGTGCCTCCCCGCCTTGCTGATGTCGTCGATGCCAGGCGCCGGTTGACCGCCCGCCGCGGACCAAGACGAGCGGGCTATCGGTCGTCAATTTCGAGCACTGGTATTGTGCGCGGCACTGTCGTCAAAATCGGATTGTGGCAGCAGGCGGTGCGTTTGGAGCTGCGCAGTGGAAGCTCAAAGATATGAGATCAGAAGTCAAGGTGGGCTTGCTGGGTAGTGGTTGCTCCGTTTAACACAGTGTGCTCCCGTTGGGCAAATACGGGAAGCACCCCGCCAAAAAGTGGGCGAGCTCCTCCACCCCTCCAATTGGACCCCACATTCTCCAAACGCACATGCACTCTACGCCAACAGCCAGAGCGGTTGGTTGAGAAAACACGGACTCTCGTGTGGACCAGCAACCTGGAACGTGTAAACTAATCTACGCGCAATCTCCATCTTGGCCAATGCTCCAGTGCGCCCCGTCTCGGGAGCTCGGCACATCGGGGAGCTTCTTGAACCAGGACGTCTGCAGGAGGTCCTGGCCAACATACGACTGCAACATGTGCAGGTTGCCCCCGTCGTGGAACTCGAACTGTACGTCCTGCTCGAACCCGAACCACGCCGGAAGAGTCGATGTTGTATACAACGTGTGCATGGTGCCCTTGGCGCCATCGCCGCCGCGCTTCCTGCCTATCCCGCCTCCGCACCGGCCCGTCACGTTAACGAAGGTGGCCGGCCCGCCTGCAGCAACGCTGTGCTGGGCCACGATGGCCCAGTGCTCCAGGCTGTCGTTTGACTTCGCAGGCAGCGTCACGTCGCGTGGTCGGTATTGCGTGTCGGTCGTATCGTTGGACGTAATCATGAAGCTAAAATAACTGTTCGGTCCGTACACCGAGATGCCCGATGGATACGGCCCATGCCAGTCGGGAGCCAGCTCGTCAGTGACGGTGTTCCTACAGGTTGCGCCCAGATTAGATGTACCGCTCAACCTTTGTCTCTCTCAAAGCTGTTGCGTGTCTTGCCTTATGGTTCCATTGAGGACAGCCCAACCACCGACGAAGCATTCGAGGGCCGCGGAAAGGCGCATCTTGAAAAGGGAGAGGGGATGATTGCTTGCCGAGACAGATTGCAGACTAATAGAAGATACAAAGGTGTTCGAGTGCTAGTAGGAATGGGCTCAAGAGTGATAGAAAGGCCTTGCGAAAAAAAAGATATACTGGAAATATACGACAAGATGCCCTGCATTTATAGCCATTCGCATTTACATCTACCGTCCTCCGTCCTCCGTACTTTCCCCTTCCCATCTCCATAATTCGGCTATCCGGCAGCAGGGAGGCACGTGTGGAGGCAACAACCGAGGGCTGCCCGGTAAGTCACATCGACCTAGCCCCCCCATCTCTCACGGACGTGAACACGATATGCAATGCTGTTCTATGAGCCCGTTGATTCGGAATATGCATGGGTCAGACCGCAAATTTCTCCTTCTCGAAGACTTGAAAGAATCCCGCAACAAGTACATGCATGCTAGCCTATGCCTCTCGGTGGGTGGTTACTTCACCACTGCATCACCAACCTGGCACCCACACCCCGAAGTTGTACCAGGACATAAGGAGTTAGAACGGTTAAGATGACCAGAATCACCAAGTTCTTTGAATGAAACAGAGTTGGAGTTGAGAGCGTGACACCCCCTAGTTTCCCTTCTTTGCAAATTTCAGCCCATCCTGCCTGTTCTCCTTCTTCTCCCGCTTCCTCTTCTGCATAAGGCTGGTCGTGGCAGGCTTGGGCCCCCATTTCTTCTCTTTCAGGCGCACGGGGGAAATACCAGGCTGGATCAGACTCAGAGACCCGGCGACACTAAAATCGGTGGAACGAGGCCCGAGCAACACCACGGTAGGATGCAGGGCGCAGAGCCGATGTGCTTAGGTGCAATAGACCCTGCTCCCTGCAGCAGTGGCCATGAAGAGAGCGCTCGACCATATCCCAGAAAACAGACCCAAATTCGGTAAAATTCGTGGTCTCCCAAAGGTTATCTCCCTAGACCGCGGTCTCTCAAGGTGCAAAAATATGCGTTCCCTGATGCGCCAGCCCAGGAGGGCTTCCGTTGCAGCGGATCTAAGGCCTGGCAAATTACCATGTTACCGTATTGACCAGCCATGATGCTATTCGGGACCTAGGAATTGGAAAGTGGTGTTGGATCCGGCCGGAATGGATATGTCTTGGTAAAATGGCAGAAGGCCTGGAGGCCCCTGGAGACCTAAGCACCAGCACACGGATTATAAGAGCGGAGCCACAGGCCTTTGGTGATCTGGGTCATGTGTATACACTTGCTCTGCTACTTTACCTCATTTGGATAGATCATTTCCCCTTCGTGCATAATAATACGGTAATTATCCCCTACATGAGTAGTGATCGTGATTTATCCCGAATAGGAGCATTCCGAGCTTACAAATAAGAAGTACCACGCTTCTACCAGCAACTGGCAAGCAATTAGATGGCAAAATAGTGTGTCAAGCGCGCGATCAAAAGACGCTGGCTGGGTGGTGGGTGCTTGAGTGATGGTTGTTGGCAGAAGAATTTATGGATGGTCGGGCGTGTTGGTCGGAAAAGGCGTTGATGGTTGGTGCAAGAGTTGACGGAAGGGGTCTGGGCAGAGCGACTTCGCTGATTTTGACGTTGACGATGTAGACTCCAAAGAACATCATCCAAAAAGGTCGATGCCATCACCCAAAAGCTTAACTACGTCGAGCATAACATCGCCATCCTCGACGGGGTTGCGACCCTCGCCGCTGTCTTCATCGCTACGCACAAAGGTTGCCTCTAAACAGCACCCCTGCTTTCCGCGCCGGGACTTCGCCTGTTGCACTGCTCTCGCTGTCTTGCTGAGCACGCCCATTCCGGAAGACCTCT
Source organism: Gaeumannomyces tritici R3-111a-1 (assembly GCF_000145635.1). NCBI lineage: Eukaryota > Fungi > Ascomycota > Sordariomycetes > Magnaporthales > Magnaporthaceae > Gaeumannomyces > Gaeumannomyces tritici. Next base: position 1,816,470 of record NW_008804546.1, read on the forward strand.
TTCCAAATCACGAGACTCTCAAGAGATTTAGTCCAGCATACGTCGATTTGGTGTACCAGGAGATGAGAGGACGCAATCCCAGCACCAAGTTTCCAAGGAACATGGCGCAATGGATAACATAATCACTTAGAAGCTAATTTCGGAGGTTGCAAGCTTCGCCAACGCCAACGAGGGCCATTGCGACGACACGCGAGATGTCCTCTATGATTGGCGCGCCCGAAATGCAAGGCGGCCCCCCTATAGCCATCGGCGGCGAAACCGGATGGTGATATCGACGATGTCTTCAGCCTCTATCCCCAGGGAGGTTAATAACAACCAGGCTTGTCTCCTTTCAAGGAAGCTCGAATGCTTTGATGACGTCGTCCTTCCACCCTCGACTATGGATGCAAGCAGTCTTCTCGTGTGTGGCCGAGGCTCAATTGTATGTTCCGTGCTGCCGAGGTCTCTCCAACCCTGGGCAAGGATGGCCGGGAGCTAGGGATGGATAAACAGGTACAACAAGTGAGCGACTCGAGCCTTTTCCCTTTGCTCGGCCTATCGAGGGTCGCGAAGGCCAAATTGGTGCTGCCGCCCAGAGTGTTTTTGTCGAATATCCCACCCCACGCCAGCCCACTTCCATTGCGCCAGGCCCTGTGCTCGGAGGCGAATATACCAGAATCCAGCATCGAGATTCCCAGGGTCGGCTCGTCGAGGCAGGGTGCCATGACAATCGCGTCATCATTGACAGAACCCGACTGAGACGGAGCTTGCTGCCCAGCCAGAGCCTGGTTGGCTTGATCTAGCTGGCGCTGCCAATGCCGGTGGGTAAGGGAGGAAGGGCTGAGTCAGGACAGGTCGCTTGCCCGTGCCGGAAGTGACACCGTTGAACGAATAGTACGCGCCGTTCAGGGTCAAAAGCGAGCATGTCGTGCCGGGCACGATGGAGACCTGGCGACGAGGTATAAGCAGCATCCGAGGCCTGGCAATGCTGGGGACTTTCCGCGATGCCAGCGCTCTCAGGCCTGCCCGTCGGCGGTTGCCAAAGGTGACCTTGACTGGCCTGGTTCGCGACATTTCGGTGATTGCGGCGTTGATGTGCCGGCCTTGTGTCTCGAAGAGGTTGGTCCAGCATAGGGATATCATCAGTGGCTTGGCTATCATTCGGTCGCCCGTGCTCTTGCCCTTCCGCACCGTCTCGGGCATGATGATTATGATCCCAGTCGGCTCGGGCTGAGGCTCATGACCATGCTGTGCATGGCACTGGTGAATCCCGGTCGTTCGTCGCACTGGTCATCCGAGGCAACATCCTTGACCTTGAGCGACCATGGATTGTTGGTGCTGAGGTCTAACAGCCCCGTCACCAGGACCGGTGGAGGGAAGCGTGTGCCGATCCAGACGACATGCTCAGCCTTGCACTCGAGGTTGGGCGAATCAATGCATCAGTTCGCATAGTCCACGACCCTCGGAATGGTGTCATTCGCGTGAATGCAGAAGTTGGCCATATCCTCATTGGTCATGGTCAGGATCGAGCAAGGCGTGAGCAGACTCTTCTCGGGGCCAAGAGCGGTTTCTTCGGTCCAGAAGATGAGCGGCGGTTCTCCGACCGGAGGCTTCCAGCGGATACCATTGCCTGGGAGGGCGGGCAGGCTTGTTGGTGGGGATATTACGATGGCGTAGTCCCATTCTTGCGCCATCGATGAGCGAGTGTGCGTGTCTCGGTGATTTCGGGCATGAGGTCTGCCTTCGGCATCTTTTGCAGGGCCTTCGCGATTGAGACACGTTGCGGTCGGTATGGGCAGATGATGCCGATAGCTGGCACGTCCCTTGTTGGACGGTTATTATCCATCGTCGCCGTTGCCGTTGCTTTCCCACTCACCAAACCTTTCCACAAGGCTGGCCCTCAGTTTCCGGCCACCGTCAGAGCACAGGCGGCCCAGCTTCTGCTCGAGGTCTTCGTTCTGGCTCTGCATTGCTTCCTCGGACATGCCGATCCATTCTACTCCTTCCAGGTCGGTTCCGTCCCACGAAATACCCTCCAGCGGCGTGTGCGAGGGTATGAGGCTAGTGTAGTCGTGGACGGCGATGCCACTGGGGTCTGGGCTGTTCTCGGTGTCGTCCACGGCGACGAACTCGATGCCCTGGACACTGGCAAGGATGGCGTCAACACTTGGGAGCGACCTCGGAGGACTAGGCGAGCGAAGTTCCGGAAGCTTGATCGGGGGCTGGGCTTGGCGATTGGCAAGGTCACTTGAGACCGTGGTCGGCGTAGATGGCACGCCCCATCCGAGAAAGGTTCGTGCCATTTGCGATAGAGGCCTTGGTTGGGGGAGTGATGGCCGTTCTTGAGCTGGAGACGCGTAGCTCATGGCGCTGGGGGCGAGGTGCTGTATATTTATCAAGGCCAGGTGTGACTGGTCTTGTCATGCCCTAATTAAGAGCAAAGATGTGGGAGCTTTCGTTTCGTGCAAGTTGCTATGGAGTATTGAAGACGGTGCCGCAGCTGGGCTTGTATCTTTGTGCTCACTCAAGTGGAGATGATGCGAACAGGGTCGGCCGGCATTGAAATACTAAAACGCAAGAACTGTGACCTCTCCGCGTTGCTTCCTAAAAAAAACTCGTTGAGCATTTCAGGGAGGACTGGTTGTGGAAGGTATCATGCGCCAAGGCAAGGCTAAAGAGGAAGTTAGGCAAGTGAGAGGCGCGTCGATGCAAATTAACGCAGGGTGAATCGCGACGGGACGGAACCTTAAGGTGTAAGAGCTGGTTGTACCTAAGGAGGTACCGATCTATATATTCGTGGGGCCATCAAATCGGTTGTTGTCTGCGTGCCACAAAATCTGTGCAAGCGTGTGAAGTTTCCTCTGTTGCCCTCAGCGCATGGCTTCGCCAAACTTTTCAGTCTGGCACTGGATTTGCTCCAAGCCTGCTTCTACACCGGCCCGCCCAGCTTCATCCTTCATCAGACCCAGCTCGTCCGAATGCTATCTCTGATCATGGTTCCCAACTCCGAAAGGGCGCTTCAGCAGGTCCATAAAGGCACTCCTCTCCCGAGAGGAGGCAGAATAGGAAAAGCCAGCATTGGAATATAACTTTCAGTGCCCTTGCCGGAAACCGGGTCGATCAAAACAGTGACAGCAGGTCCCGGAATCTTGAGCCTTCACTATCAAACAAACAACGCAAGCAAGCCATCACTGGCGACCGGGCAAGCCTTCTATCGTACTAGCTAGCCATCACCCTCACGTGGCTAAGCATTACGGCATCATGTCTTATGGCACCATGGATAACAGTACCAAGGCGGGTCCGCCAAAAGAATTCGACACGCAATCACTTTCCAGTACTTGCTCGTCGTTCACCAACGATCCAGCCGTCAGCGAGTGGCCGTACTCGGGGCCGCGTCAGTCGCCGCAGGTCGAGACCAGAGCCGTGGCCGGCATTTTCACATCGCTAGTGCAAGATCCTACTACGGGGCACCTGGAACGCCACTTACAGTGGCGTGCGATAGAGCGCCGCTTGGTCATGGTCTGGGTGCTTGGGTTTTTGACCTTGGCCATAGGCATATTTGTCTGCCTTGCGGTTGGAATCATGGTGGACGGATATCTGCATGGGGGCAAGTATTTGAAGTACTTTATTCAGGGGTAGGGGGCGGGAACATTGTGTTTGTGTCTGGCGAGGGCGGTTTTGTTTGTGTGGAGAGCGAAGCGGGTAGATGCCAAAAGGGCGTCGTTGTGAGATTTACAAAGAAAACCCACACCGTAGCCATGAGCAAACAAGCAGGATAGGGTTGTTGGTGTTGGCTGTGAATAACAGGAGCTTCTGGCTTCACTTTGTGGAGTATTGCGGTGCGGTGCCCCTCAGTGCCCAAAGCGTCTGCAGTCAACGCGGATGGTATGTCTCCGGCAGGCAGCCATCCCTCCACCCGGCGAAGCGGCCAGCTGTCGGATCGGGCACACCAACAGCCGCGCCGAAGTGGACACCGGGGAACGGCCCGAAAGTCACGTGACTTCGTGTTTGGCTGGCCCTGGCTCGGCTGAGTCATGCCAGGTGTTCTTGCTTCTTGGACGCCAAGAACTGAGCACGCAATTTGGTGCGCGACCCCTGCACGGTTGTTGAGGTGGCGTTGACGAAAGGAAAAAAAAAAACACAGCTTCCGGGTTATTCGAAGAGCTCCCGCATGCGAAAGGGCAAAACCCAGCAGGATTTGGATCAATGATGGATTGGTCTCTAAAAAGTGTTTTGTGTGAGCGACGGCAGAGCCAGCAAATCGCATGCTGCGGGAAATGGGAAATGGAGACATTGAGACACGGCAGGATGCGTCACGGGTCAATCCGGCAGCAGGTGCCAAACAGCAAAGGCCGCGTCAGGAGGGGCTTTTTTAGTCGAGCATGGAATTGGCTCACTGCCAAATCGACAGCAGAGCAAGCCGAGCGGGGCAGAAAGCGCACTGTGGCAGAGGCCCGGGGGGCACAGTGCCCAAGCGCGGCCAACCGGCTGGTCTCGGTCGGGTGCGCCAGTTGCGTGCTGCGTCGCGAACCGCGTAAGAAAGCACCGCTGGAAATCAAAACCAAATACCAAATCTCGCAAATCCAGGCCTGACGGCTCCGCCCCAGCTCCAGCTCCCACCAGACTCGCACCCAGCGGCCCGCGCTCAACAGCGACTCGCAGTAGACGCCATATTGATGTCAAGTGTCGTGGCCACTCTGGGATTTCCACGTCGCCGTCCTGCCATCGTCGCCACCCGATTGTTTGCGTCCAAGCCAGCGCTGCCGTCACGGCTCCTTTCCATTGTATTTTCGTGAGAGGGCCCCATCCGCACCTCGGGTTAGTCATGAGCAACGCCAGACTGGACACGCCCACCACGCACCACACGGCCTCCATTCGACCAGGGCTCGTCTGCCCCCACCCTGGCGCCCACGGCCAAGGCCACCGCGCCGGTCACTGCCACTGCCACTGTCACTGCTTCCCACCACTTCAGCCCGCGACAATCTCGTCGCGTCTTGCTGCGAGCCCGACTGCCACGCCGTCGTAGCCTGCCACCACCATGAACGGAGCACCACCGAGGCACGGCGACCGCGCCTCCGCCCGTGACCAGCAGCACCCCGACGCGCCTGCTCCCGACAACAGCCGCCGGGCCGTCTTCTCGCTCCCCTCGCTCCGCGGTACGGACACCCACCCGGCCTACACGCAGCCCCTCACCGGGCACGCCGCGTCGTCGGGCTTTCCGGGCTCCTCCCTGAGCAGCAGCAACAACACCAACTACACTATTGCCAGCTCCCACTCCTCCGCCGCGGACAGGGCCCCCTCGCATGCCGCCCCCGCCGACCGTCTAGCTCGCGCTGGCAACCCGGCGCAAGCGGCCCGCGTGCCTTCCAACTCCAATGCGAACTCCCAGGACACCAACGCTAGCTCTGTGTCCAGCAACAACGACTCGGCTCCCAGCAGCAGCGCATTCACGCCGCCAGCCAGCGCCAGCGATGGTGGCACGAGTGGGGGGAATGGCGAAGGGGCCAACACCAACAGTGCCAGCAGCCAGGAGTCGCAGCTACTGCAGCTCTCGCAATTGGCTGCCGCCCAGGAGAAAATGCCCGTTGACGCCGACATGCTCACCAGCCCCGTCGGCCCTGGCTCCTCCCGGAAAAGAATGGCCGACGGGGCCGTGAAACACACGCGCGACTCGTCCAGCGCGTCTCCCGTGTTTGGTGGCGTCAGTGGCGGCAACGGTGGCGGCCACTCCCGCAACCCTAGCTCAGTTAGCATTGCGTCGACCGCAGGGAGCCGTATCGGAGAGGTTAGTCAATCGTGTGCTGGGAGCGCGACATGTCTTACCGCGAGCTACCCGAGGCAGTACATCTTGAGTCTGCTACGTGGTATCTGCTTGTCGCAAAGCTGACGTGTGTCTCTGTGCCTTGTTCTGCTGTAGCTCTCTGCGGAGCTCAAGGCGCGTCTGTCGTACGCCATGGTCAAAGTCAACAATGGGTGGCAATCCCACAACATTGAGCAAGTCGAGACTCTTGCCTCTCGGGCCGCCTCGCCGAGCTCGACAGCCTCGACGCTTCACGGCCGCCAGGGGTCGTCGGCCAGTCCCCGCCTCCACAGCGCGTCCTCGCGGGGCACCGATAGCACCTCTCCCACAGCAGGCGGCCCGGCACCTCTCCCTAGCGTGCATCAGCGTCGCCAACACCACCGATCTGGCTCTCTCGCGAGCAGGCCATACGCTACTTCTGCAATGTCACCACCCCCTCGTCTGAAGCCCGCCCCTTCCCTCGCACCTGCAGTCTCCATACAGCCCTCACGCTCAGTGGTTCATCCTCGGCGCAACTCAAACCCGGCATTTACGCCTACGTTCTTGTCACATTCCGGCCACTACGCAAGTCCCAGGACGCCCGCCGATGCCAGCTCGATGAATGGCACGCCACGACAGACGACTGCGCGAACACCACTTGTTGACCCCATCCTATTCTCGCCCCATCAAAACGTTCGCGAGCAGGACGCCATAGAGTCCCTTCTTTTCATGAGCAGTCCAGGAAACTCTGCAAACATGAAGCACTCGTTCACGCCCTCGTCCTCCCAGCCGGTCGTGTCAACACGCACGGGGGCAACAGCATCCGGGAGCCAGCGTACAGCCCTGCCAACGGGCCAGCCTAGGAAAAGCCTCCCTGCCGGGAGGCCACCGCCCAGCTCGCAGCCGACCAAGAGGGTCGGGTTCGACAAATCGCCAAGCAATCTGAGCGAGATGGATGTGGACGATCAATACAGCCCGCACGCATCACGAGGAAAGCCGAGGCAAAGAACCAATGGCGATTTCCATGCCCATCCACGGCAGAAGATGCCGCTCTCGGTTCCGTCGGGCCTCAGTGTGACATCAAGACGACGCCCCGGCCTAGCAGAAGCCGATATTGACAAGATGCTGGATCGCTGCATGGATGAGGAGTCTTCGGACTCCGAGGGTGAGATACAAATTCCAGTTCGCCGGGAGGGGCCTGGCGTGGTGAGGACTTGATGCGTTCCAATCATGATATCCACATGCCTTTCCGCACCAGCATTCCCAACCCACTACCCGGATGCCTGCCTCTGAACTGCCCAAGGACACATCACACAAGACAACTGTTTTGATCGTTAGCAAAAATCATCACTTGCGGAGCATTCTGATCATCTTTATTTCTCGCCCCATCGAACTGCCAGCCCATCTGCATTCTCTACTCCATGCATTGCAACGCCGTACATAGCACACGCAGATGCCTCCCAGCCATCCCATCTAAACGAGCATGACTGCCTCCCTGTCAAGTCCATCCCTATCCAACTCCAGCCATCCGCCCCTCATACTTAGCGGGCTGATATGTGGGCAATATCTCTTCGCATCTGTTTTTCGGCGCTGCCTTCACTGGCCATCTCTCTTGCTTATCTTCATTGTCAACGGCTCTTTCGTCATATTTCCATGTCTCGATTTCTCCATGTTTCATACGATGATTACGAATGGCATCCATTTTCTGAGTTCCTCAAAGGATATACTTTTCTATGTCGTCCATGCCATCTGCTCTTCGCGGATGAGGCTCGGTGCATTCATGGGGATAACTGGCGTTGGCTCCACTGATTCCAGGGTCATTCACATATTATCTCTTGTACGTCCTTTGCTTCTTTGCTTTCATCAGTGTTGTTGACAAATACAGTGGCATGAATCCCCTGTTCTCATGATGGACTCGCATCAGCGTGCTTTCGCTATTTCATATCTTGTCCTTCAGCACTGGAATTTAGTGCTGGAACTCTCGAATCTCCAAGTAGGGACGATTGCGCAGAGCCGCAAGCCCATTCGAACGTGTCAAAGTAGGCTCCTAGGTAGGTATGTACCTAGGGAGACATGTCTTCAATATAATGGCAGTCATAAAAGATGACTTGAGACAGCAAGGGATCGTAGGGTCGTGGGCGGTCATGGGTATCATTAAGATGGCGGCTGCCTATGAAGCTAGGTGTAGGGTAAAAGGGCATGAGAAAGACCAAAAACTTGAAACGCCATCCACAGAAATGGACCCAGATCATGTATCCCGAGATGTCGTGAAATCGTGACATGAAGAATCGTCCCATTAATAGCCCAACATGTGCCTACCAGGCGTGACGACCACTACGGCGATCGGGGAGACCATGCTCATAATAGTCGTTGTGGCCCCTAAACCCAGGGATCATGCCCACGAGCCCGCCACTGCCACTGTGATGATGATGGGGACGATAGTGGTGGTGGTGGTGGTGCCGGTGGTCCTTGATGGCGTTACTGACCATGTTTGCGGCCACGGCGCCCGCCACGGCGCCCAGCGCCATCTTGAGCTTGCCGCCGCCGCCGACCTTGCTACCCAGGAAGGCGCCGGCGCCCCCGCCCACCACGGTCGACACGAGGCCGCGGTCGCCGTCCCCGTGATGATGGTGGTGGTGGTGATTCGACTGTCGCCGCCGATGGTGGTGGTGGTGGCCGACCTCGCGCGACTCCCGGTAGTCCTGCGCGCTCGCGGGCCGCGGCTCGTATGGCGGGCTGTCGGGGCGGCGCTGGTGAGGGTAGGGCGGCGCTGCAGAGTGCGCGGACGTTGGGCGCGGGCCGTAGGGGGGTTGTGGGGTGTAAGGTGTCAGGTATTGCTGCTGCTGCTGCTGCTGCTGCTGTTGCTGCTGCTGGGGCGTTGATGGAGGAGGGGGGCCTTGCTGGTATTGAGGTTCCTGGTACGGCTGCGAGCCGAACTGCTTGGTCGTGTCGTAGTATTCCGACGCCGACATGACGGCAGTGTTTTGGGCGGTATGTGGATATGTGTACTGATGCTATCGGGCTTGGTTTAGAGGGCTACGGGCGGTTGTGTATACAGGTTTGGAGGAATTTCCTAAACGGGAGGATGTTCTTTTTATGGGCGGCTTATTATGAACTTGATGTGTATGTGCGCTTACCCAGGTGACCACGTTGAAACATGGCGTGCCAGATGGGGAGGTGACAGGCTTCTATATATCCATGGCACTTGGGCTCGCTTTCGTCCCACACCTTGAGATCATGCTTACGAATGTCCATGCCCGAGATGTTGTCTTGGTAGAGAGGACGTGCGTGATCCCCGGGAAGTCGCTAGCTAAGCAATTGAGGAGTTGGCATTCCATGAGGCGGAGCTTTCTTGGCCAACGATAATATGAAAAAAGAGCGTGCCGTGCCCACTACAAGCGCGGCTCAGGCAGCAGGTTAGGGCGCCCTAGGGGGGAGTGTATTGAAGACCTCACTACTGATGCGGCACCTGATTTGATGGAAGCTGCAGCGCTGCGGCTCCAGGCTTGGCTTGCATGCGTTGCCCGTCACTCTGACAAGATGGTCTCAATGCCTTGGCGGTTCTTGGTCGGAGAGCCTGTCAAGGGGGGGCTGCTTCTAGAAGAACTGTTCGCCCCCTAGGTCCGGCGGTCCCGAGCTTGTTAGCCACCGCCCCTCCTAGTTCGTGACCTGCATGTCAGCGGGCTCTGGTTGCTTCGGTGCGGGTGGAGGTCAGACGATACTAGCCATTTTGGCACGTCATGCGGGATAATGTCTCAGGCCGAATACCGAGCATAACATCAGATGTACTACAGCAGAACACGAAGGACTGATTTTGTTCGAATCGAGAGCTTCGTCCAAAAAAAAAAACAGGAGATCTGCCTAGTGGATGTTGGAACGTTTCTTGGCTCATGCTTTCGCTATTTGCTAACGATGCACTCCTATTTGCCACTCGGCGCAGTTTTGTTAGACCAACCAACAACACCTTCACAGCCACCAACCAGGCACCGAGATTCTTATTCTGCCCACAGCTTAGCCTCGTACGGGCATATCTAGTATTTTATGCGCATCCCAGCTAGGAAACAGGCTTCCTCGTTTCAACAAGTCGAAAAAACGGCATCCTCACAAACCACCGCACCAGATTGGTCGAGCCACAACACTACATCGGCAGCCTCAGAGCGGGTGATCCGAGGTGAAGACGCCGTTGCCATTTCTATTGGAAAACCCGCCTGCCATTTGGGAACCTGACGTTGCTTTGCATGGGAATCGGGCACATATCTTGACACCTCTCAGGAGATGCACGTTTCAGGGACAGCCTACTTTGATTCTCTGTACCATCTGGTTTGAGTGCACTACAAGCAGGAGTCAGTTCTCCGTCCTATAGAGGTTCCTTTGCTTGCTGAGATGCAACGCCACAATTAAAAGCAGCGTATAGATACATGTATGGGTATCTGCATGTTATAAAACGCAACGTCTTAACACAGTAAACCCCTCAGTCAACGGCTTCAGAACATAGGAGTGCGAGTCTCTCCGTAAGGGGTATCAAATCTCAGTTCGTAGCATAGAATCAGTGGAAACCTCATCTCTTGTCAGGCACTCGAAAGGCAGAAAATATCGCAAAGAAGAAAGGTATCTCGTAGAATTCGTCAAATCCGGAATCAACTCCCCTGCATCCCTGGTGACGCCATATGCTCCATCCTGCCCATGCGAGTATGCTCGGCAGCCTTCAATGCCACAACAGCTTCTCAAAGCGGCAATGCTGATGGTTGAGACGAGAAAGAAAACGAAGAGCAAGGGTCTATACTGGTCTCAAGACCGATCCCTCTGAATATCATGGTAAAGCAAAGCCAAGTCAGAGCGCCACAACGCCGGCGGGAACGACGCCCGCAGAACGAAGACATGATGTGAAAGTGAAAACCCAAGAAAGAATCGATAAACATGATGTGCCAGAATGCCTCAAGACCATCTTGAACAAGGCGGCGTAAAGAGACGAATGCCGTCCACAATCTCAGTAGCGGCCCCTGCGGCCCACACTCTCAACATGGACGCCAAGCTTCTCCATCTCCACCTTGTCGATGACGCCGCGGCCGTCAAAGACCAGCTTGGGCTGGCGCATGGACTCGGCGATGCGCACCCAGTCGAGCTGGCCCTTGGGCTTGTAGGCGCGCGTCGTCGCGTTGTACTCGTGCTCGGGGACCCTGCAGTCCGGGCAGTCGGGCGCGCACGCGGGGGCCGCCTCGAAGCGCTGCAGCGGGTCGTCGGCCGCGTCGTTCTTGGCCACCAGGTGGCGGTGCAGCGCGAGGACGTCCAGCTCCGTGGGCGACGCCGCCGCGGCCCTAAAGGGGCGAGGGTCGGCGGGACGGCCCTTGGTGTCGTCGATGCCGGCGGCGGCGGTCTTGGGGTCCTCGTGCAGGGGCAGCTGCTGCTGCTTCTTGGTGTTGCGGAACTCGTCAAAGTCGGTGACGACGAGGATGGCGTTGGCGGCGTCGCAGGCTTCGACAGGATCTGAGCACACGACCAGGGGTCCGCCGTCGGCCTTGAGCACGGCGGCGGGCCGGCACAGCTGGCGGATCTCGTCGGCCACGGCGGCCGGGTTGCAGCAGGGGTCGTAGACGGCCATCTCGGCCGGGCCCTCGGCGAGCAGGGTGCGGATGATCTCGAGGGCGGGCGACTCGCGCGTGTCGTTTGTATTCTTCTTGAAGGCGTAGCCCAGCACGGCTATCTTGGTGCCCGAGAGCGTGTTGTGCAGGGCCGCGACGACGCGGGCCGAGTAGCGGTCGCGCGCGTACTCGTTCATCTTGACCACCTGCTCCCAGTAGTCGGCCACCTCGGGCAGGCCCTTTGCGCGGGCGATGTAGGCGAGCGATAGCACGTCCTTCTTGAAGCAGGACCCGCCGAAGCCGATGCCGGCGCCGAGGAAGCGCGCGCCGATGCGCGGGTCGATGCCGACCGAGGCGGCCACCTCGCCCACGTCGGCGCCCGTGGCCTCGCACACGGCCGCGACCGAGTTGATGCTGCTGACGCGCTGCGCCAGCATCGAGTTGGCCACCAGCTTGGCCAGCTCCGACGACCAGACGTTGGTGCGCAGGATGCGCGCCGGCTCGACCCACGCGGCGTAGACCGAGGCCAGCGCCTCTGCGGCCCGCCTGCCCGAGGGCGTCTCGGCGGACCCGATCAGCACGCGTTCCGGGTAGACGAGGTCGTCGACCGCGGTCCCGGCGGCGAGGAACTCGGGGTTGGAGAGGATCTCGAGCTTGACTCCGGGGCGGTGGCGCGCCATGGTCTCCTTGAGCATGTCGGCGGTGCCGCAGGGCACGGTCGACTTCTCGACGATGATGGCGCCGGGGCGCGCGTACTTTGCGACCATCTCGGTGCAGGCCAGGAAGGCGGCCATGTTGGTGGCGCGGTGGGCGCCGTTGCCCTGCGTCTTGGTGGGCGTGTTGACGGCGATGAGGACAATGTCCGCCGTGCCGATGGACTCGGCTATCTCGGTGCTGAAGAAGAGGTTGGGCTTGCGCGCGGGAAGCGTGATCTTGGCCCTGACATCGCTACCGGCCGCGGCGGCGAGGCTTGACGATCCGGCTGGCAGGTTGTCGAAGGTGCACTCGCGGGAGCCATCGCGAGCCAGGCGGACCATCTCGGCCAGGCCGGGTTCGTAGATGGGCGGGTGGGCCGAGTTCCAGCGTCGGATGCGCGTCTCATCGCGGTCGACGACAGTCACGCGAATGTTCGGGTTCTGTGAGGCAATCACAGCAGCCGTCGGTCCACCTATGGAGATTCTTGGTGAGCAAAAAGGGTACGATATAGGGAAAGGGAAAGAGGGTGGGGGTGGAGAAGAGCAAAGCTGATGTGAAGGCCATAAGCCAGGTGATGGAAATAGATATGATACCCAGGCACCCGGTATATGAGACAATCAGGGGAATGATATCGCTGCGCATCACTTACCAACATAGCCCGCGCCAACGCAGCAGATATGACGGACCACGGCCGGCGCGTTGGAATCGTCACTGGTGGGGTTCGAGCCGCCCGCATGGCTCGAGAGAGCGACGGACTCAACGTCATGGTTGCCGCTGTCGCGGAAAGGCTGGAGTGCAGGGCTAAAGGAAAGACTGCCTCCGGGCGTGGTCGGGGCAGTCGACGCATCGCCGAGAGCGCTCTCGTCAGAGGCGCCGTTCGGCACACGATAGTCCATGGTGCTTGATGAAGGGAGCGACGATATATCCTGTGAATGGGAAAGCGATTAGGGTAATGTTCGCCGTGTTTGATGGCAAGGCAGGTATTGATGGCAGATAGCCGAGATGGATGGATGATGGTGAAGGTTGAGGGGTAAGAGAAGGCAGGTTGGTTGGTGCAGAGCTGGTTGGGAAAGGTTGTGATTCGGAGGAGTTGATATACGAAGAGGGGGTGGTGTGAAGTTTCTCTGAAGCTCCTGGAGATGAAAGATTTATTGGGGTGAAGAAACAATATCAAAGGTGCTTTGTGCGCGGCGCGTGCTTTTGAGGGCAGGGTAGCAGGGATTCCATACTCGGAAGGAAGTGTCCAGCGACAGAGCTGGCAAACTGAGAGCCAAGTCAAGTTTGTCTAGTTGCTGGCCCAAGCTCGGGGAGCACACTCGCAGATTCCCCCGCGACCCTTCACCGTGGGAGGCGGCCACGCGGCCTGCCGTCCCCTCACAAGGTGGGCAGCTGGGTGACCTCGGCTCGCACATCGTGCTAATGCTCGTCTCCCGATCGGCCTTGTCCCCGGGAGCGTCAGGGACAATGGATGGAAGTTACGAGAGCCGCTGCCCCTGAGCAGAAAGAACCACGGGATGTGCCGGCACGCACGCTTGCTGGGAAGGCGGGAGCCGGTCAGATGTTGGACAAGAAGCAAACGGCGGGGCCAGGCGATGACCGCAAGACAAAAGGCAAGGCTCAGCGGCCGGGCTTACATAGTCTGACCTATATGACCTGCACGAGATAAGAAGTTGGGGGCCGCCGCTCCGTACCACCAGCTCGCTTTGTCCAACTGTGGAAAGTGCCGGAACGCGCTCACGACGGGCGAGCGGGGGCGACGTCGATGAGGGACGGCAACGTGGCCAGTGACACGAGCCCGCCGGTCAAAGAGTCGGCAAGGAGACAAAGATTAGAAGAGTCAAGCACCTAGGGGAGTGCCGTGGGATGTGGTAGTGCAAACTGAGGGCCCTTTTCAAGGCATCCAGTTTGTGCTGCCAGCGATGGATAGAGAGGGGTCGTCCGGAGCCGAAGGGAGAGACAGTGACGGCATATGGTGGGAATAAGAGGACAAAGGCATGAGCCGCAAAAGCCAGGCCGAGAGAGCGGGACAGGGTTGATAAAAAACAGCTCAGCACCCGCACGCGCGCTTGAGCACACTATCCACGGTATGACGACAGGCACCTATGTACCTCTCTAGATGGGCAAAGTGATAACCCGATGTGTGATTCCTCGTGCGTCCCCGCTAGCTCGATGCGAATCCCGAGTCACCCTCGTGTTCCCCATTATGACCACGCAAGGCATGCTATGCGACCGGGATAGGCGAGGGACGCATGCTTGTGGAGGGCTGATGGGATAGATCTCTCTCTAATTTGGGTGGTCTCAGCTCGGCGCGCCCTGCGAGTCCACCCACTTACACGACTGTACGGCACCCCGATCCTGCAGAAGCGCACCGAAAAAAAAAGGCGCTCTAGTGTACCCAATAACACTGTTGACACAACGGGGAGCCTGAAAAGAGAAAGAGAGAACAACAACATGGCCCACGCACTGCTGTGACTTGCCTTCTAGGTGCTTTCACGCCAAACACCCTGCAGTCGACGTTCCCCAAACAGGCAGGGATCCGAGAGATATTAGGTCGGTGGCTTCCTCTAGCTTCCAGCCCGACCGGAGACAGCAAAAGACGAAGGATGAAAGACAGCGGATCCGATGAGCACGGCGTCTCCGGGCGTTTCTTGTGCTCCTTGTGTGCTCCCACCTGGTCCCGTGATGGGCGACAAAGCCGATTCATCAAGGTGGGATAAGGAATCCCCGTCTGCTGCCTACAGCCTACCAACAAGGCGGCTCCAATGGGATCGCGTCGCTGTCGCACACGCCTGGAATGGGCCAATCAGAGCCGGCTGCGTCGAGCGGCAACCACATGGCGATGTGGCAAGGTCGCATGTGGCCTGGCCCCATCCAGGAGAAGACGGGAAGGAGGCATTGCGGGCTCGCTTCAAGATTGGTGGTCTAGTAAGCCAGGCTGAAGGCCTGGCCCATGACAGAGATGTAGAGATGTAGGTGGTGAAGGCAAAGGGATTGCAAAGGCTGGCTAAGAGTGAGGGTTGGGGGTAATGGTGGGGCTCGATCGAGAACGTGGGGCACGACTGACGCATCGCGGGCCAATCATGGCGCCCTCGTGCGTTATTCCTTCGATACGGCCTCCCAGATCACTTTGGAGGCTCCAACTACCATCCACGAACGGATGCCAATAGCATCAACACACTGCCCGAGTGCCTTTCTATTCCACTAGTCAGCCATCCGAGTCACGGCCGCCACCATGTGTCTCTCTCACACTGTCGCCGGCCCTCTCCTGCTCACCCCGCTCGCCGGCGCGTGCCCGGGCAGCAGGATCCAGATGTCTTGCCTCGCTCATTTGCTTTCTCTGTGGAGACAGGTATCCGCAGAGGGCTGCATGGCTGGGAGTAACTTTTAAGCATCACCCTAACCGCCCCATAACCGGTATGGCGGCCAAGGAGGAGAGACCCTTCTGGCGTGGCTCTGGACCCTGGAACCAGTGACCCGAGAGATTCCGTGTTTATTTTGGGCTAGACTTAGCATACAGGTGGGAAGAGCTTCCCTGTGCGGTGAGGCACGTGTCTATGGAGATATGAACTCGTTGACTGTAAATTCGCGGTGAGCCCCTCCCTAGATCCCGTCCAAACGTCCAAGCCCGAGATAACCGTGCTCAACAGTCAAACGCATCAGAGTGGCTTTTGGTACTGGCCTTACGAACATCGCCATGGATATCTCCCAATTTCCCGAAAGTTTGCGTGACAAACGCATCCTTCTCTGTACAGAGAGCTTCGGCCCCGTGAACGGCGTGTCGCGGACGACGCTGATGCTAGTCAACCACCTCAGGGAGAACGGCGTCGACGTGAGGGTGGTGGCGCCATATAACCACACAAAACACAACACGTTTGTCCCAGCTGTGCGGTCACAACAACGAATATCGCCCTCCGATGCGACACTTTCACACCGTAGCCCTCTGCTTCCCCTGGACCAGCGAAACACCGAATTCAGGGTCAAAGGCTACCCCCTGCCCTACAACCCCGAGCTCTCTGTGGCCTACCCCGTGCGGCTCTCGACGGTGTACGCGCAGACGTGCGCCGACGGCAGGCCGCCTGACCTCGTCTACCTGGCGTCGCCGGCAAGCCTGGGCTTCCAGGTGATGCTGCAGATGCGGCAGCAGCGGGCCGGCAGGCAGGTGCCCATCGTCGCCAACTTCCAGACAGCGCTTGGAGAATACTGCGCCATCCTGCTACCGGGCCCGCTCGGCCGGCAGGCCGCGGCCGTGTTCGCGGCCGTCGAGGGGTTCCTGTACCGCCACGCCTCGGTCAGGGCCGTCTTCTACCCGTCGTCGTACGTGCGCCACTATCTCGAAGGCCGCGCCGCCGTGGGCTCGCCGGGGAAGCTGCACCTACTCCGGCGCGGCGTGGACACGGAGCTATTCAACCCCGCAAAGCACAGCGACGCCCTGCGCCGGCGGCTAGCGCCCGGCGGCGAGGCCATCGTGCTGTGCGTCACGCGCATCGCGGGTGAGAAGGGCCTGGACTTTTTGGCCGCGGTCGCCGCGGAGCTCGACGCGCGGGGGCGCGACGGCGGCGGTGGCGGGGTGCCGTTCGTGCTGCACGTCGTGGGCGGGAACCGCAGCCGCGACGTGCTCGAGGGCGTCCGCGCGTCGTTCCCGGCGCGGCTGCTCGACAAGGGCCGGGTCGTGTTCGCGGGGTTCCAGGCGGGCGAGGAGCTGGCGCGCAGCTACGCGACGGCCGACGTGTTCGCGCACTGCTCCGTGACCGAGACGTTCGGGCTCGTGGTGCTCGAGTCCATGGCCAGCGGCGTGCCCGTCGTCGCGAGGGACGCGGGCGGGCCCAGCGACGTGGTCCGCCACGGCGAGACCGGGTTCCTGGTGCCGCCGCCCGACGTGCGGGGGTTCGCCGACAAAATCGTCCTGCTCGCGCGGGACGCGGACCGCAGGCGCCGCTTCGGAGAGGCGGCGAGGCGGCAGGCGTGTGACGCGACCTGGGACAGGATCAACAACGCCGTCGCGTGGAAGATGGCCGAGGTGATCGAGGAGAAGCGGGCGGAGCAGCTCGCGGCGGCGGCGGGCTGTTCCGGGGTCGGCCGCTTCGTACGGCCGTGGATCGACTATCTGGGCGACAAGGCCCGGTATCCCCGCCTGGCCGTTGCCATGGGCTTCATATTTGCTATATGGGCGGCAGTCGGGTTTTACCTCGCCTTCATAATAGTGACATTGTGGGCCAGGTCACAACTTAGACTGTAAGACTAAGCACCGGTGTGGTTCGAGACAGCCACGTGCGTCTCGGCGATGATGATGGATTTTTAGACCGAGGGCCTTGATTCATACATGCATATTATCTACCTCCATTGATGAAAGCAGTGCCTTCAGTGCCGGCGATGATAATAGTGTCTGACGCCTGTTGAGCGGTGGTTGTCGATGAACAGAAACAAAACAGCACATCCTAGCCTGACGTGGGATCGGGATAGCGAGCGTTGTCGCCATGTCGTCACCTCGCGCCACTAGGCCAGCGGCTACCCAAGGGTAACCCCAGTGCAAGGAAGACTGGCGGCAATCGCATAGGCTCTTTATTTTTGCATGTTAGAATGTCGCTCGGTTGGTGGTCTGCAGCACGGACTCTAATGCCGGCCATCCCATTAGGTAAAAACGAAGAAGAACAAAAAGCCCTCTCGAAGAAGAGGAGAGGGAAGGCTACTGTGAATGGTGGCAATTTGAACCAGCCTATGGCATTACGAGACCTGTTGGGTTCTTCATGGCATTTATTGTCCTCGCGATGGCCAACATTCATTGGTCCAGGAATCTCGCCCGGACGGTGTCAAACAATTACGGCAAAAAGGCCCCTTGCGCTTGGGCTGGTTTGCTAGTGCCGAAGCTTGCAACGGCGCCAACCGTGGTGACTGAGAGGCCGTCGAGGACCGCCAAAGGTTGCGTGGAAGGCCCGAAAGCCAATCGAAGCGGCTGGGCGAGGGATAGATGGGCGTCACGTGGCGCTACCACACCATTGCCCCTGACGCACTCGCCCTTGGCCTTCTTTTTCTGGGGCGAGATGGTTTCAAAAACGCCAAGCGAGTATGGGCGACTAAAATTTGCCCGACCGCCTTCTTCTTCTTGCCCTTCGTCTGTCTTGCTTGATTTCATGTGACAACCGATGAAGAACATGTGTTGGGAGCCCTCAAAGAACGGGCTGCATATAATGGCGGCCATTCCCGCTCATCAGGATCCAGCCCGCTGTGCAGTTTCCGTTGCATCCACCGGGCGCGGTGGTGGCTTGGGCCGCCCGAGATCGATTGTGACGGAGGCGGTGATGGGTGATTAGGTGGTCGGTTTGCAGGGCCACCCTGGATCTGCCATGTGCATGTGCCTGCATAAAGACTCCCCCCTTCTGCGTCTCCAGTAGGCCAGCGAAAAGAAAAGCCCCTGGCGTCGCCCAATTCGGCGAAACCTCAGACTGCCTTCAGACTTGGTCTGTTACATGATCAGCTGATCCGACGGCTCCCTGCTTGACTTTAGCGGGTGCTGGCGCGCTGGGTCCGGATTGAGGTCGCCCACATGGTCGGATTTGTGTAGTGACGGCTTCGTGCGTGGACTTGTGGTGGTTTCTGGACGGACGGTGATGATGATGATGATGATGATGATACCAGCTGGTTGTGTGCTGTGTTGGCTCTCTGACGATAGTGCTGCCATTCCCGAGTCCGTCCCATCGAGATGGTGGCAACTGGCCCATCCCTGCCATTCTCTCAGGAGGTCCTGACCGTGCGACGCTCTCGTATCGCCGCCTCTCCACGGATTCTGCAGAGCCTCCACCCCAAAGCGGGCAGCCCAGACGTCGACCAGCCCCTGCCCCTGGGCTAAAAAGGGCTGCGCCTATCCAATCAGCAGTGCCCCTGGTCTCGTGCAGCTGCCGCTCGACTGTCGGCCCTGCACGCTCCCACCCTTCCGCCCATCAGGTCATCTCTAGAAGGCCTGCGACAACAGTCAGGTAATCCCGTGCGCCCATCGGCCAGCACAGCATCTCCCCCTCCTCTTCCTCCAACCCACCCGCCGCAGCTCCAGCACGACCGGGTTGCTTGTCTATCACAAGCGGCTTCTGGTGGGCTGTTTCTCCATCCGTTCCACTCTGTTTTATCCCATTTGCTGTCGCCTGTCTGGCCGCAATTTTCCCATCTCGCTTCCGCTTTCAAGCCACTCCTTTTTCATAACATCCCTAATTCCTCCGCGACAACGCGGGCTCGCAGGTGGCGCCTTATCACACACACCCTCTGCTCCTCCCCAACAGACCACGGGCAGGTCCCATTTTCCACTTCTCGACCATCGACGGACCGGCTTTCCAGATCGTGTAACAACATTTTGCTCTCGACGCTCCTTTTTTTCTTTTCGTTTTTTTCTTCTGCTTTTCTATTTTCTCTTCAGTCCTCGCGAGGGCAGACGACGCCGTCTTCGTTTCAGCGAAATTGACGCCCGTCCCAACCCGCCCTCGATCTCTTACCTGCCCAGCCGTCGACCGGCCGTAATACATCCCGACGCGACGACACTATGTTTTGGCATACAGTCCTCCCGGCGGGTCTCCTCTTCGCCCAGGCCTACGCCGCGTTCGAGGCGATGGAGGTGGACGACCTGATGGGGACCAACTTGGGGGTGCTGGAGAAGAGGCAGGAGCTTTTCCCCGGCCATGACGGCGACGTTACCGCGACCATCATCACCAAGAGGCAATCGCAGGGCGTCACCCTGAACGGCGACGGCACCATCAACATGACGGCGTGGGACGAGACAGTCAACAAGGCCTGCAGGGAGGCCCTCAGCAAGCTGCCCGAGTCGACGAACCCGTCGGGCACCTGCGTCTGCTACAATTTGCCCGCCCTCAACAACGTCACGGGCACCTTCGAGGCCGACCTGAGGCTATACCAGCTGACGGCCCCGAGCGGGGAGTTCGCCGGGATCCCGCAGCAGAACATCCAGGTCGGCCTGCAGTACAACGGCGCCTCCGTGTCCCCCATCTCCCCGGCCGCCGCCGCCAGCATGAGGATCTCGGCCAGGCAAGACCCGGGCCCGAACGGGAACAACCTGCGGGTCCTCCAGTCGTACATGTTTATCGGCCAGATCGACAAGGAAAGGATGACGCCCGGAATAAACATGTAAGGATCTTGTCTTCACCATCCACCCAGCGACATATGGCGCTCGTGTGGTGCTAACAACGAGACCAAACAGGGCCACGCTCGAGGCGCTCGTCATGCCGACAGTCACCCTTTCGGCCGTCAACCCGACGGGCCAGACCGTGACCACCAACGTATCGTCCAACGAGGCAGCCTTCGTTGCCGGCGTCTTCTCCGACTCGATCGTCATGTCCGAGTTCTCGGTGGCCAACATGGCCGTCGAGGAGTCGCTCCGGCAGCTGGCCAACAGCACGGTCCCCTTCGTACTCCCCGGCGTCCAACTGATGATCTTCCCCTTCGGTCTCATCATCTGCAGCATCTGGCTCGTCGGCTTCGTCGGCGCCGTCGGCTACGGCACCCTCGCGCGCATGGGATTCCGCGATCAGTACAGGCGACGCATCGCGCTCCAGGGCAAGGGCACCATGGCCAGGATATAGAAGAGAGCGGACGATGAAGAGGGGGAAGGATATTGAGACAAGACTGGAGGGAGAGGGAAGAAAAAAGAAACCCCGAAAAAAACCAGAATAAAATATCAACGACGTCACAAGCATCGCATCCCGCAGATTCTCCACGGCTTTGGCCAGCGATGGTCAAATTACATCCTCCGGACACGGCGATCGACCGAACACGGACGCGCCGAGTGTACGAGTCGCCGCCCTCGCTTCCGGGAGGTTACGTCTATTAACACCTGTGTTATGGTGAGAGGTGTACTATTCGTTTTCTAGCGGTTCCTATACTATGCGCGTGGAGAAGCGTGCTGTCACGGCGTTACATGTACCAGATGATGATTTCTTGCATTTTGCTCTTTTGTTCATTACGTTCCCCCTCATTCGGGCCTGCTATCTCGGTGGCATGTCGGCATCAGCAGTAGCGTTTCATGAGGCCCTATCTAGAGTGACCGAGGTTGTCGAGATCCACCTATGTTCCAGCAGGCAATGAAAAGGATCTCACTCACGATGTACATATAAGTTTTTTCATCTAGCTCGTTCCGCTTCACGCGTCACCTTTCTCCCCTTTGGCCCCGGAGTTCCGAGTCGTGGGCGAACAGCCGGTCAAGCTTTCGGTGTGCATGTCGCGGCCTCCTGGTCAACAGGCCCTTTTGCCAGTCTCGGATATATATTACCATCACATCCACAGCGCTATAACATTTGTCAACGGCCGCGCTTCCTCGAGGCGCGTCTAGGTGAGTTTGCGTCTTGCAGTGAGGTATATGTGCGTCACTACCATTCCAGCGGCCCGAACTCTTATTCTTACTCGCCCAGAGCCTCGGCGGAGGGAGTAAAGAGGCCGAATCCTCTGCAAACATGATGATGTCTGGGGTTGAGTGTAGCTAAGATTGGTCTTGATATGGTGGTGTCCGTTCGGGACATGTTCGACGCCTGAGGCGCGAGGACATCCTTGTCCAAATTACATCACAGTAACAGGCGACCAGGGTCCAAGCATCCAACCTACTGAAACGAATCCAGCGCGCGCCTTTTGCCCCAAACCCACCCGCCGATCCTCAGTGTCGAGTGCCGGCCCGGAAAGTGGCCCACCCACCGCATGATTCCATCTCCCTTCTCTTGCAGGGGAGACCCCAATGCTATGCTCCCACGATAGCGTGCGTCTATTTTCTCCCACACGCCATTGCAGGCCCCGCCGAGCCGCACGACAGGACCGAGGAACCCTCGAAACCCAAACGTCCGCCCCGCCGCGGGACTTGTTCGTTCGACCCGCAAACATCATCCACACCTTCGTCTGCTCGCCTCGCGTGCCGTAAGCGTGACGTTAACCTCGTGGGAAGCTCCTACCGAGCCCTTGCCTAGGCCCAGTTGTTGTCTATCTACATCATGCTGATATCTCTCTGTACGGTATATCAGAGGTCTCCTTTGCCGGCCATTGGCAGAGTAATCTGGTTGCCTCGTTCATGCGGCGATGCCGTTCGCTGGAAATTCGTCAGTCGGCCCTTTCCAGTGAAAGGGCGCCCATGCGACCGGCTCTCCCTCGGAATCGCGCTTTTGCCTCTCGATCATCCATTGTCGAGTCTCTCTCTCCATCACGCCGTCGGGTCGCGCGCTATGTAGACACAGTACCCCGGTCGAGGCGTCTGGATGTGGAGGCTCCCCCCCTGCTCCGTGACATCGACATGGGCGCCGAGGAGGGATGCCAACCCCTTGGAAAGCATGATGAGCTTCAGCAGTCTCCGGCCCGGAGCAAGGGTATGGCAGAGCTGATGGTGATGCTGCAAGTCGGTTCCCTGACGCCTGCGGTCTGTCACAGCACGTCTCTGTTTCTTTCTTTTGTCACCTTCTTCCCTTTCTCTTCCCTCCCATGCTGGCCATCGGTCTTTGTGGTCTGCGAGCAACACTCTCATCTAGCTTGCTCTCAGCCATTTTATGAGGACCTCGGGAAAGTCTTCAGTCGCTAGGTCACAGACAGAAAAGCGACAGGGCACGGGCAGGATACCGCCTTGCCTCAATTGACTTTTTAATCATCTTCCTTTCTCATTCACAGGCTCAGTGAGCCCCCCATCACCGCCATCATGCCGGACGTAGCCGCGCTGGTCTCGCAGATGAGCGAGACCCTGGCCCAGATACACGAGACCATCGCCGGGCTGGACACTGCGACGCACGACTCCAAGCTCGACGCTCTGGAGCAAGAGTGCGACTCGGCGATTCAGGCGCTCCAGGAGAGCTTCGAGCTGGAGTCGGCGGACCTGGACAGGAAGCGCAAGAGCGCCCGAGAGGAGATCGCCGAGCAGAGGCGCAAAGAAGACGAGGAGAGGGAGGCCAGGAGGCGGAGGGAGGACGAGGAGCTCGCCCAGAGCGAACAGACCGAGGATGAGCAGCGCCAGGTCAAGCTGGACGAGCAGACCGAGGGGATCGAGGAGCAGACCGACGCCAAGATGGAGGAGGCGGAGGAGGAGGAGCGCAAGAGGCTCGAGGAGGGCGAACGTCGCCTCGTGGACCTCGAAGAGAGACGAAAGGTCCGTATCTGTCTTCCCGGCCGGCTCGAGGCTTTGGTCTTCCCCAGTTCTGACATTTTGCTTCGTGCTTGGCTCCCTAGGAAATCAATCGGTTAATCGAAGAGCAGATGAGGGTGCCCCTGCCCCCGCTGCCGGCCAGGAGGCGCGCTAGGACGTCTGTGTCGCGGGGGGCCGTCGCGGCCGCATCCCGCTCTGCCCCCAGCGAGGCCAAGGGCAAGCCAGAGGCCCCCGCCGCCGAGGAAAAGCCAGCTCCTGCACTAGTGGACAAGTCTGTCCCTGTTGTTGACGAGAAGCCAGCGCCTGCCGCCGATGAGAAACCGTCTGCTGTCCCCGATGAGAAGCCGACCGCCGTCGCTGACGAAAAGCCAGCTGCTGCCACGGTTGGCAAGTCCATCTCTGCAGCCGACGAGAAGTCCGTTGCTGCCGCTGACGAGAAAGCGACTCCTGAGCCTACGGACAAGTCCATTCCTGTTGCTGATGAGAAACCGACACCTGCTGCTGATGGGAAGTCCACTGCTATCGCCGACGAAAAACTAGTCGTTGCCCCCACTGATAAGTCTACCCCTGCCGCTGATGGGAAGCCGGTCGTTGTCGCCGACGAGAAATTGGCCCCTGCCACGGAAGAGAGTCCAGTTGTTGCCGACGAGAATTCGACTCCTGCCCCAGTGGACAAGCCCATCCCTGTTGTCGACGAGAAACCGACTCCCGCCATTGAAGAGAAGCTGCCTCCCGTTGCCAACCAAATTCCAACCCCCGTGACGGGAGAGAAGGGCGAAGAAAAGGCGGCTCTCATCGAAAACCAACCGATTCCTGCCCCAGCCCTTGCCGCCGAAGAGAAGCCAGCCCCTGTACCAGAGGAGAAGCAAGAGACGTCTGGCAGCAAAGACATCAAGGCTCATGACACCGACGCCACTGAGGAAGCCCCGATCGATGCCCCTGTTTCCGCTGCCAAAGCCGATGAGCACTCTGTCCCACCCAGCGTACTAGAGCCGCTTCCCGAAGACAAGGCGGCTGCCGACAAATCGGACGCACCCATGGAGGCCCACGTGGTCGAGGCACCAAAGGAGGACATGACGGCGAAGAGCGAAACCACGCCTGCTGACGAGCACATATCGGAAGACAAAGTCGACATTGCACCCAAAGCGACCCCTGCGGTAGATACGAGTGAGGAGGTGGCTGATGAAGCCCCACAAGCAACCAAAGTCATCACGAAGCAGAACGCCGAAACACCTCGGCCTGTAGTCGAGAGGCAGGGCGGTGGGGATCTGGCGATTGCCAGCGTCAAAAAGGATGACAATGAGTCTGAAGAGCCCAATGCAGCACCGCTGGCAAATGGCGCGGTAGCTCCTGAGACACTAGTTGTTCAAGCTCGGGGGATTCCCTCAGACATGACGGCCAAGGCTTCAACAGAAACAGAGATCTTGGAAGAGGCCCCTGCACCGAGCTCGCCGTTGGGAAGCCTCGATCTCAAAGTAAAGTCTCTGGCGTCGGACAAGTCGCCGGCTGATAGCCAAGCTGAGCCTCCAGTCCGCAAAGAGGCAGATGCGATAGCCGAACAGGCTAGCGTGACTCAGACCAGCAAGCCTCTGGCCTCCCCTAACGCCCAAATTGAGGTCCCTGTCCCCGCCGCTGTTGACGATGGCAGCGTGCACGCTGAGGAGGCTGAGATGCCGACGGTTCAGAAGCCTGAGCAAGACCTGCCCAGCGAGATCAAGCCTGTCTCTAAGTACATGGTCGAGGCCATCAGGGAGACAGACAGCAAGGCAGTTGCACCAACGACACCACCCCTGCAAGAGGCGATGCAGCCCGGCTCCGTAGAGCCAGAGCATGATGATCATCTCGAGCACCAGATCGAGTTGCAGCGAGAAGTCACTCGGCCTGAAGAGCCCCTGGTACTCCAGGAATCTGCGGTGAAGGCCCAAGAAGCCGAGCCGAAGGTCGAGGCACGCTCCGCCGATATCCCGTCCGTCCATGCACTGGACAGAGAAGAAAGCGTCTTGCCCGATGGGACACAAGGCCTCGACTCTGTTCTCGAGTCTGATTCCGAATACGAGAAGATTGGTGCCACGGCCCATGATGCCGCTGGCTCTGTCGTAGCAGCAGCTTCGGGGATTGCCGAGACGAAGCAACTCGACCAACCCGCGCCCGCCGAGAGGCTTGCGGGAGATGTGCTGCCACAACAACCCGAGCATGACAACCTGTCTGAACCTAAACTCTCTACGACTGAAGCTGCCATTGACAGCGAGAACCACGATGAGGACAGCAGCGAACCCGAGTTGCTTTCCGATAGCGGAGAGTTTGATCTGCATCACCCTGGATTCTCACCTCGGGAACTCTCAGGTGACCCTCATAATCTCGCAGAGACACCGAACAGGCAGATCGCTCCCCAGATTACGGGCGCCGATGACAAGACGCTATCCACCGAGCCGGCTGACCGAGAGGCTGTTGCTGTCATCCACAAAGCGGAGGAGCTCGAGGGAGACAAGCTCTCGAAGCCGGCTGTGGAGGCTGTCACGGATAGCATGTCCGGGACGGCTGCCGCGCACGAGAGGCCAACGGAGCTTGACCATGGCGACATGGAGGAGGCCGCCCAGCCCGAGGAGCGATCGGAGGCTCCCGAAAAGGAGTCCAACGCCCAGGCAGAGCATGCGCCTGTGTCTGACGCCCCCCTCGCTCTCGGCAACTCAGACCAGGACAACGAAAATGCGGTTCGTCAAGAGATCTCGCATGAAAGCAGCGCCAAGCTTGATGTTGGCATTCAAGAAGTGGCGGATGTGGCACATGCTACGGAAGCGCCAAAGCCAGACCATGGAGACGACCACACCATCCAAGTCGGCGATGAGGAGTCTGCTCCACTGGAAACTGCACCTGTTGCACCTGCCTCGGCGCCATCTGTCGACCTAGATGTTGAGCCGAGTGCGGCACCTGATGCTGCCAAGGTTGCGGATGTTGCTGAAACCAAGGCCCCCGTCAAGGCCGAGGAGCCCAACAAGGCCCAGGAAGCCGTCGAGGGCAAGGACATGATCAAGTCCGAGGAGATTACCAAGGCTGAGGAGCACGTCAAAGCTGAGGACACTATCAAGGCCGAGGAGCCCGTCAATGTTGAAGAGCCCATCAAGGTTGAGGGTTCTACCAAGGCGGGAGAAGCTACCGAGACCGACGCCGCGGCTAAGATCGGAGATGCCCTTGACGTCAAGGCTGCCGAGCCCAATGATGCGGCGGCCGCCACGCATGACGAGGCGTCAAAAGTCCAGGACGTCCCCCAGGAAACAGATGGTCAACTGCCATTCGCTGCCAACAAAATGGGCATGGATATCGCAGAGTCGAGCCAGGTTGCCGACGGTCACTTGGACAATAACACCT
Organism: Gaeumannomyces tritici R3-111a-1; assembly: GCF_000145635.1. Classification (NCBI taxonomy): domain Eukaryota; kingdom Fungi; phylum Ascomycota; class Sordariomycetes; order Magnaporthales; family Magnaporthaceae; genus Gaeumannomyces; species Gaeumannomyces tritici. Next base: position 1,842,973 of record NW_008804546.1, read on the forward strand.
TGACCCAAAACGAGCTTTCTCACGAGTCTAATATCGTCATCGCGGACAATGCCCATCCCATGACGCCCCTAGAGACCTCGCGGTCAGCCGCCAAAGCGCATTCGCTGCAAATCGATGATGGTCTTGGACATGGAGGCCATGGACCTGCCGACCTCGTCGTGTCCGACATGCAGTCTCAACTGCAGCAGATACAAGATGCTGAGAGTCAAGTCTTGGTAGCGGGAAATCCCACCGTGTCCGCCCCTGTCATTGACTACGACGACAGTCATTCGGAAGTGTCCGGCACTGGGTCTGCCTTTGATCTTGACCATAAGCTTCCCGCAGTTCCGCTAGCCTCCCATACAGGAGAGCCGGTTTCCCCGCTGGATGCTTCAGAGTTCAGCTCTTTGGCGCATAACACTGATCTGCCACATGAAGATCTGCCTGTGAGCGACACGGACGATGAGGCTCCGCAGCACGCACCGTCGCTGCATGCCACCCTCGATGCTCATTCCATCATTGGGGGAAACAAGCTAGATGCTGCCAAACCAAGCCTCGGGGCGGCTTCTAGAGCAACCCCAGCAATCGAGGCACCTGTCAGCCAACAAGAAGCGGCGGAAGGACAAGCGTCCCACACCATCCCGGCTTCGACTTCGTTTGATCAGTACGAGTCCGCACACGAAGCGCAGCAAGACCACGATGACAGTGACTGGGACTCTGAAGAAGACCATCACGGGGCCGCGAGCTTGGCTCCGCTAAACAAATCCACTGCGGCTGACGTGAGACAGAAATCTGTTGTTGTGCCTCATCTTGGGCTGGGAGTCGATACCGTAGTGTTGTCCGATGCTACAAACCCACAACTCTACGCAACACCTCTTCAACAGGAGGGCGATCTTCACGCCCATGCGCAGTACCCGCAAGCTTCCGCCATTGAGGAGAAGACGGCTACTGTCTACGGGACTGACGACTTGTTCGAGGACGACTCTGAAGTCAGTGATCAGAGTTCCCGCGGCGCAAAGGCTCAAGAATTGGAGCACCAGGCTGCCGCTGCGAGCTCGGGGCAGGAACACGTCGGTCATCACGACAACTCGACTGCTTTGGAAAGCGGCGATGCCCACGAGCCAGCGTCGCCGGCGAGAGTCCATGTTGAGATGGCACCCGAAGCGAAGCTACAAGAAACCGAGGAGATGGCGCCGGCGGACTCGCGACCCGAATTGACGGTTATGACAGAGCAGAGGCCTGTGTCTCAAGAGTTCATGCGGAACATCGAAGAGGACCTCAGAACGCCGCGGGCCCTGCCTGACGCGACCTCTGAACAGCCCGGTGCCGCCCCCATGTCAACTCCTCACCTTGCCCCGGCTGCGGCCATGGGTCACAGCGAAGATATCAGCCCGCTGCTGCTTCGCAACCAGTCCCCGGTTGTGCCGTTCAAGGGCCTCGCGGCCAGCCGGCACGCGCCGAGGCCCGACTCTCTGCAATTCACACCCATGAAGTTCCCAGCGGAGGCTGTGACAGAGCAAGAGTCGCCATCCTGGGAAAAATCACAGGAACACAGTGACTTGGAAGCGGAAGAGCGTTATGGACAGCAGTCGCAGGGCTGGGAGCAGAACTCGCCGGAGCAATACCCACCAGCCACGCCCCGAGCCCAGATGCAGGAGCCACACGCGGCACAGCAGGACAGTCCCGACGCCGTCCGTGGCCGCTTGTCCCTGGCCTCGGAGCTCGAGCAGGCGTCAGGCAACACATCGTACGGAAGCTCGTACGGGCACGAAGACGACGAGATGGAGCCGGAAATGTTCGCCCCGCGGGACGTCACCAACATGTCGTGGCACGCGCGGACGGACTCGGTCCCGGCCTCGCTGCACAGCCGCACGACCCTGTCGTCGGCGCCGTCGTCCCCCATCCACGCCGCGCTGCAGCAGGACAACCACGAGCCCGTGATCCGCGACAGCTGGGCAACCGTGCCCCAGAACCAGCACGAGTCCCTCGCGGGGTTGGGAGGCGACTACAGCAACCGGCCGCGCGGCTACACGCAAAGCATAGACTACGGCCGCGCCCGCGGCGTCTCCGAGGTCTCCCAGTACGATCCGTTCCGATACGACGCGGGCGGGCCGGGCGAGCCGAAGTCGGGCGGGATGGTTCAGAATATCGCCCCAAACGACGCAAGCAGTTGGCAGCCGCAAGAGCCGGCGCCCCAGCAGACGCGGGAGAGTCCACCTCAGACCCTGGCGAGCAAGCGAGAGTCGATGGCCGCCACCGCGTCCCCCGGCAGCCTGTTCCAGAGGATGCGCAACGTGTTTGAGAAGCCGCAGGACGGCGGCAATGCCGAGGCGGACGTCAAAGGGGTGGGGAGCCCCGCACGCTCCCGGCCCGTCAGCGGCGTCTTCTACCCCGTGAAGCCGACCACCCCGCGCAGCAACCGGAACAGCATGGTGTACGACGGCACCGCCCAGGCCAGCACCCAGGGCGCCCTCGGCGGGTCCAAGTACGACAACCAGACGCCGGGCGGCGCGCAAAAGGGCTGGCGCCAGGAGGACGAAGGCGAGCACGAGGGCGTCGACGAGAAGAGCTCGCTACTGAGCGGCTCCGGCGTGAGCAGGGTCGGCGCGCACTGATTACGCTCGGAGGAACCGCAAGATGAGACGGCCTCACCCCCTCCTGCCCCTGCCCCCGCCCCGACCACCCCGCCGCGCCAGCAGCAACCGCAGCCGCCTAGAACTCCATCCCCACAGCGGCAGCAGCAACCCCCGTTCGTGCCGGGCAAGAGCCCCGGGCGCAGCCCCTCGGACGACTACGTGGCGCCGCCAGAGCCGGCGCACGTCACCAAAGTTACAATAGTCAGCGTCGTGAGGGAAGAGGTGGTGCTCGAGGCCACCCCCTCGGCAGCCTCGGGCGAGTCGCCACCGCTGCCGCCCCGGCGCACGCACCGGCACCAGCAGCAGCAGCTGGCCCGCATGCCGGACTACAGGGATTCTCTGCGCCGCCGCTCCAACGCGGGGTCGCCGTCGCCCGACGACGG
>NW_008804546.1:1846375-1866414 GCF_000145635.1 Gaeumannomyces tritici R3-111a-1
CGGCGGCGGCGGCGGCGGCGGCGCCGTGTTCACGGGGCGCGACGACGCGTTCCGGCTGCCGTGGGTGTGGACCGAGGGATGGCGGGCGCGGCTGCGGCGAGGGTGGGGACCCGGAGTTTTGGAGGGGAAACGGCGGGAAGGGGTCGTGACCGAGGGCCAAAAGGAACGTGCATTGGGAGCCGGACGAGGAGTTTTGGATTTTTAACGATGGTTAGCGATGCCTGTAATTGTAATAACGATTGAAAGGTCTATAAGAGATACACATTTTCCAGCCAAAACCCTACCTTTGGGCGATGCAACGAAGGAGGTGTTTATAAACCGGCCACAAAAAAAATAACAAAAGGAAACCAAAGCTCTATTCACAAAAAGAATTGGGCGTGGCAAGACTCGAACTTGCGTTTCTTCGGCCACAACGAAGTGTACTAACCCCTATACGACACACCCTGCAACCGTTTAACCATTGATTGAACGATAAGAAAATGGCATGCATGTGGGCATTATATAGGGTGGGGCTGTGCGGACACAGCTTGCTAGGTTTTCCCTTCCTGTCATGCCTACCTCAGAGACGCCTGTGGGCCAGGATACAATTCAAACAAGAAGGCTGCTCTGTTGACAATCTCGCCAGTTAATTTTAATAAACTTGGAGGTTAAAATACGTTCTTGTCGTGGTTAACGAGAAAAGGGATCCCGCATGCATAAACGCTCTGCATTTAAACACACCCTCGACCCGCCCGAGAAACAAAGGAAGTTATCGTCACACATATGCATTATTCCGCTCCAAATAACAGCTAATTTGATAGAATTTGATATTATTCTTTTATTTTACGTAGGTAGATAGGTATTGCCAATCTTTTTGACAAGGCGAGAAATTCGAGCAAAACGTAAAGAGAACAAACACACAGGAGTAGCCTAGCCGAAACTGCCGTTATAGGGTATCATGATTTTTGTGATTTCCAAGCCCACCAGAAAAGGAATGATGAAACAGCGATAAAGGGAATAGGGGGAGAAACTTCAATGAACGAAAAGCCTCAGTCATAGCCCGGAAGCTCGCTCGTCTCGACAAAGCGGTGGTCCGGCACCGAGAGCACGCGCGGGCGCAGGTGGCGGTCCGCCTCGGCCTCCTCGAGCGCCGTCTCGAAGTCGGGCAGCTCCTCCTCGGCCATGCCCAGGCCGGCGGCGGCCTCGGCGGCGACCTGGATGGGCAGGCGGAGCGACAGCGTCGCGGACCCGGACCCGGCCAGCGCCACAGACAGCTGCAACACGTAGACGCGCGACACGATACAGCTGGAGAAGGACGGGATGAAGGTCTTGCCCCGGCCGCCCTTGGCGCCGCCGCCGCACGGGAGCCGCACGGGGACCTCGATGTCGCACGTGTGCAGGACGGGGGACGCCGATGACTTGCGCGCGCCATCTAGGTCGGCGGCAGACGAGTACCCCGAGTCCCGGCGGGCCTGGTGCCTCGGGCGCTGCTCCCACCTGAAGCCGTCGACGTGGGCCGAGAAGAGCGGGACGGTGGTGGCGTAGGACGCGCGCCGGTCCAGCACGGCGCTGCTGCGGGGGCTGGGGCTGACGAGGTCGGGCAGCGACGTCATGGCGGTGGAGCTGTAGAAGGTGTAGGCGGCCAGCTTGGCCGACACGGCCGTGACGCGGGGCGGGGCCGCGTCGGGCGTAGCGGGCTCGAACTCGAGTCGCACGCGCGCGGCCGTCTCGGACGCGGCCAGCCCGTCGGCGCGCAGGAAGACGGCGCTGGGCTGCGTGGCCGAGGCGGTGACACGGCCGACGCGGGACGAGAGCAGGTTCTTGCGGAGCGTCTTGGACTTTGCCATGCGGTACAGGCGGTCGGCCTTGCCGACGGACACGGGGGGCCGCTCGCCAAAGGTGGGCAGGATGGTGACCTGCTCGGCGGCCTCCATGAGCTTGACGCCGTGGGCGGCGGCGGCCTCGTCGGCGGCGGGCGAGCGCAGGACGCGGGCCTTGACGCAGTACTCGACGCGGGCCGTCTCGGGCGAGAGGTCGTCGCGCTCCCAGAAGCCGACGGTGGGCGGGAGCGCGAGGTGGCAGTCACGCACGTGGTCGGCGTCGACGGCGTGGGCGCAGGCTCCCATGGTCAGATGCGGGGGGACCACGAAGTTGAAGGGGACGCGGTAGGTGCGCCCGGCCTCGAGCACGCGCGGGACCGGGTACGCAGACTGGGGGACCGGCATGGCGAGCTTGAGGAGCGTGTGCGTCGTGGCGTGCGGCGCGCCCATGCCCTCGACCCGCGTCCGCGCCATGCCTAGCAGGATTATCTGCAGGCTGTCGAAGCGGACGTCGCGGTGCGTCGAGATGACCACATCGCCCTCGATGGGCGCGCCCGTGTTGTACACCTTTGACCGAAAATGGTTCTTGAGCTGGATTTCCATTTGGAACTTTGCAAAGCTTATCTTGCCCGACGAGCCGTTGTGGATGGTGCTGGCATCGCTACTCGCAGCTGACGAGGCGGAGGAGGAGGAGGAGAACTTTCCCCAAACCATGGGGAGCTGGCGTCTCGCGAGGGTAGCCCGGCTGAAATAGGAGATGCGGGGAAAGCCAACAGCCCCGAATCGGAGGAGCCCGTCAACAGGATGACTTTGCTATATGCGTGGGGGAGTGTGAGTGCCGGCAGCCCTGTTACCGCACGCCAAGCTGAAGAAACCTGCGAGGTGCAGGTCTTGGGATAGCTGTGCTACTCTTTTGGGTGCACTTAGACCGGAGGAGGGGTTCTTGGGGGGAAGCTCAAAGGAGGGTGTGTGTGGGTGTGGCGTGGCGCGTGTCTCGTGTCCAAGTCTGGGCGGTCGAGTCGAGTGTTTGATCACACACGGCGTTGGAAGTGAAGGTGCTGTATCACACGAAGCATCGAGGGAGGATAGGAGAGCATGGCCTTTGTGTTATATAGGAACTGGACCACCTTGGTGCCAGCCCAAGAGAGGAACAACCAGGCCCATTGGGACTGAGGAGGCCGGAGAACAATGGAGCATGGGTGTGTGTGGAACTCAACGACAAGCCTTCGCTTGAAGGGCGTCGAGCTTGGGGCCGTCGTGGCATACGTTTGTGTGTCAGTCGTCGGCTTCCTGCGCCGAGGGAGGGCGGCCATGGAAAACATGTCATCGCTCGACGGGCTAGCGTGGGGATCCAAGGCGTGTGCACGTCCAAGCAAGTACTAAGTACACACCACCCCTCTCCACACAGTAAAAACAGGGCCCAGCGTGCGATAAACTGTGCGACCGTGCACGCCCACCCCTCCCTCGCTCATCGGTGACATGCCATGATTGGCGCTAGCGGAGCCGATCACATCCCAAGGATGTCCAAGACAAGCAGCGCAACCTTTTAGGACCCCTTGGCGAGCCGCCAAATGGCCAATGGACAGTGAATGTTTTTGGGGTTTTATGTCCTCGTGCTCACGAGAAGCATCAACTCCGACGTACGCCTCAGAAGCAGCTCACAGCCTGTTCGGGCTGCTTGAAAACAAAGGCAGGACAAGAGCCATGGCTGCTGGCAGATGATGTAAAGAATGCGACATACACCAAATCCGGCTCCATCAAGTCCATCCTCAGCCTCAACTCCGCTTCTTGTTTCCCCAACTACAGTCAGTCATTCAATCGTCGTGGAGAAGAAATTTCTGGCTATCCCAGCTTGCGCCCTCCGGACTCGAGCTTTGTACCCTTCCATGTCAATTGTCAACCACGCCCACAGCGCCATCCCGTTTTGGGACAACAGCTGGTCAGAGCCAGCCCGCCCGCAGGGTTTAGCCTCTCGCCCTTTGCTTGACATGCGTGACATCTCAATGCGAGGCTAGCTAGTCACAGCGGCAGAGCTGACAAGCAACCATCATTTCTTCCCTCCGATCGCGGCCACTTTTTTTTTTTGTCCGTAAGCGGACAGCTTGTCGCCTCAACGGCTGCCAGGATCGTCAGCCGCATTATTCCCGCGGGTTTAAGCGGCCTGGCCTCCGTGGGCGCGCCTCGTCGTGCATGTTGGTGACTGTGGAATTGGAAAAATACGTGTCCAAGCCCACCCCGATTTGGGCCGCTGAGGACTTCCACACTGCCAGACGGACGACCCGCCGCCAGACGCCTTTTTGACTTCCGGCATATGGATCCGACGTCGTACCCGGAAACGAAATTTCAAGACCCGTGTAGCCGCTCGAGATTTACGTAACATGGAGTGTGCCATTGAAATTGGGGACGCTTTGTCACCTGTATTGGCCAAACAGGTTGCGTTGCGGTGGGCATTTAGACACACACTGTTGCACAACAGAGCCTTTAGACGGCCAAAGCCTAATGCCAGGGCGAGGTGCCGCGTCTGGAACTTTGTGGATGGGCTTTCGCCTGAACCTTGTCGACAAGTTTTTCGCGTGATAGACGAGCGCATAGTGCACACAGATGCAAGTTGAGTTGCGGTGTGCCTCGGATCTTCTTCTCTGTGCGAAGTCGGGAGGTTCCGAGAGCCGAAGACCCATATGGGCGCTCTCCGAAAAGTCAACCCCGTCTCAAGGGGTTCAAGTCTTGTTTGGACCGCCCGATATTGTTCTTCCATGCTTCAAGTCGAGCACAGGCACCCAAAGGTTGCTGGTCCGAGAAATATCATGTTGATGAAAAGCCCTCGGCCGAACACAAGAGACACACACCATCCAAACCGTTGGATCGCCCAGCGGGTCCCACCATGCAGGGGGTAGAGTGTCGTCGACTTACATAGCCGCCGCTGCATCCCGCCGGAATATATCCCCCGTGCCTGCATGGAAGCCCTCTATTTGAAGGGGGGTGTGGCTGACCGGCCGAGTCTCTTGGCATCAGCGAGGGGGTCCGCTACTCTTACGGCCTCGGTCTGGCCTCCTCCCCTGGTGGTAACTACTTTAGACATGATTTACGCAACAAACAGCCGGTGGGGATGTTCGTTTTGCAGGACATTGACAGCAAAAAGGCCCGTCGGGCGGAGCACTCGCGGACTGATCCGTCGTATACTGTGTACGGGGGACCCGTAGGTGCCTGGCGCCGTCGTGGCAGGAGAGGGGCGTAGTTGGTTTCCATGTTGAAAGGCGATATTTTGCGTCGAATCACGAACGGGTTCCAGGAGGAGGCGACAAGGATCCCACCGCCGTGGCGACCCATGACATGAAGGAAAAAGGAAGAATTTTTTTTTACTAGAAACCAAGACACGGACCCCCTCTATCTGCGGCGTCTAGAAGCAGCGGGAAGTCATTTTGAGCCGCGTCTGTCCTTGGCACCTCAGGAACGTGGGCTGGGCGTGACTAACAGGAAACAACGTCTGCAGGGGCATGAGGCTGAGGTGTCGCCCGTTTATTGTGGGGGCATTTATCAAAATAAGAGAATTTCTCGGGCAGACCCGCAGCTGCCGGTGCGCTGTTCGAGGCCAGATGGATCGCTTCTGTCCTTGATATTTGCTGTGGCCTGTCGGGGATCCTCTTTGAGCCGTCGCTTGCCGAACACAGCTCGGCACAGGGCATTGGAATCCCATGTCTGTCTCGCGGCTCACCAGGGCCGTGGGAGTTTGTTTACCCCTTGCGAGGTTGGTAGACCGGCTAGGTTTTTTTGCTACCGCCCGAGATGTTATGGACCGGTCTGACAGTCACGCCATCGCCGGGGTTGCTTGTTTGACCTTTCCACTCCAAAGTGCGTTTTGGTAGCCGCCTCTATGTATGCCACGTCTATATGCCGTGATTTGTATGCACCAAGTGCGTCTAGTATGAGCAGGCATCTTCACATCAACGTCCTGCCATGGGTCTTTATACACAACACACAATCCACCTGACCTAGGCTGGCACCGGCAGGCGCAGCTCGCATCCGCTCACCCCCCCTTCAGTGCCACGATATGTAGAGCATGATGCCAGCGCCGAGCGCGACGGCAACAAACTGCGTCAGCGTCTTGCGCACCTCGGCCGCGGCGCCGCCGGAGCCCGTCTCGAGCAGCTCGGGCACGGCGGCGACGGTGCCGACGTAGAGGAAGGTGCCGGCGGTGAAGGGCAACAGCATGTCGCCCCACGTCAGGCTGGTGCCGAGCAGGCCGCCGGCGATGGGCACGGGCTCGCCGCCGCTGCCGCCGAGCTCCTGCACGGCGATGCCGATGAGGGTGCCCAGGAGCGCGCCCAGGGCCGTGACGAACTGCAGGCCGATCGCCGACCACTTGGAGAAGCCCGACTGCACGAGCAGCGCAAAGTCGCCGACCTGGTGCGGGCACTCGTGCAGCGCCACTGCCAGCGCCGTGGTCGCACCGATGGTGGGCGACGCGTAGAAGGACGCCGACATGGCCAACCCGTCGGTGATGTTGTGCGTGAAGTCGGCACTAAATGGGGCAGGCGATGTTAGTAACATGGAAGGCCAGGCCTGCGCGGGGGAGCGGTTCCTTGTGGCTTGTAGGCATAGGGAGAGACTTGCATGAGATTCAGCAGGCCACTAGAGTTGACGCTCTGTGCGGCGTCCTTGTCCTTGGACTCGTCGCCCTCAGGGGTCATCTCGCCGGCAGTGGCAGCGGCGGTATCGCGCTTTCTCGACTTGACGCCGCTGCCCACGTCGACGGCCGTGGAAGAGGCGCTCGGCATGGACACGTCGTGGGAGTGGGAGTGCCCGTGTGAGTGGTCGTGCCCGCCCCCGCCGCCGGTCGCGATGCGCAGCCCCTTGTCCATGGCGACAAAGGCCATGAAGCCGACGAGGATTCCGACGCCGAGCAGTAGGTTCCGGTTCGGCTCGACGAGGACTAGGCGCATGCGCTCCGGCTCGTCCTCGCCCACGAAGATCTCGGGCAGCAGGTGGAAGAGGGTGTCGCCCATCAGGCCGCCGACGGCGAAGGCAACCATGGTGGAGAGCGAGGCGGGGTCGATGTTCTTGGGGCATAGGGCGAGGAGAAAGGTCGGGGGGCCGGATATGTAGCTGCGCGCGGGTTTGGGCCGTCTGGTCAGTCTTGCTGGATGGCAGGTACCTAGACAGCGGCGCCTCGATAAAGACGCGAGGACGGGCGCTCGACTCTGGGGAGGGGCCACCTACAAGGTCGCGAGGATGGCATTGATGGCCGGGCCACCGGGGAAGAGCATGGCGAGCAGGGCGTCCATCGAGGACGACGCCTCGGCAGCATGGTGGGCAGCCTTCTCGACGTTCAGCTGCTTCACGACCTCGCATTCTTGTAGCCTCTCGTCAAGGCGGTCGAGGCTCATGGATGTCATCATGTCGGGGGCTTGGGCGGTGGTGCCGGCTAAAGCGAAGGCCGTGCAGGCCCCCAGCAGCAGCCACGGCAGGGCATTCAGCCGAGGCGAAGGCATGGCTGCGTTTTTTTCCTTGCTAACGGGCTCTGTTTCTTGTCCGGCTCCTGGGAGTTGTGTACCCGTCGTGGCGGGATGGGATGGAGAAGATGCTTGGCGCTCTTCAAGCAGATGATAGTTAGGAAGCACGCGCGTGTCAACTTCGACCCTGAATCAATCCACTTTTGACATCTGGACTTTGAGCTAGCGCGCGCCCTGCAGCAGCCAGGGGTCTTGCCTTGTGGATTAGCTGATCCGTCAGCCCCAGCTTGAATCTTCGGCTCCATGCATCATGCCTCGGAAAGCCCTATTTCTCACTCAAGATTCCTGAGAATATTCGTCCGGTTAAGTCGTGTATAGAATTCAAGGTAATGGCCTTCTATTCACCGTCGCAGCTGTAATATATGTAATCATATCTGGCTTTTCTTCGTGTTTTGAGTTGCACAAAGACTTGCCTTTTTGGGCCTGCGTTCTTTGCCCGCTGCCCCAGATCCACTCGCTGTTCTGATCTTGGTGCCAGTTGTGATGGATTTGGATTAGCGGATGAGGCACCTTTGATCTGATTTCCCCGAAGGAGGGGCCAAGCAATGGCATGCAGTTCCGATAGTCTCGTTCCTGATGCCACGTTCTTTCTTATTGCTTACCCATTTTCTGTTTTCCTTTTTGAGATACTATTCCCTATTTCCTGTAGTTTGTCTCTCTTAGATTCATGCCCTTGACTCCTTGACCACCCTGGCTCTCGGCTTGATTGAAGCACAGACGTTCATCTGGGAAACGTGGGGGCTGAATGGGCATGTACGATACGGCCCTGTGTTCCATCAATGATGTCAGTTGACTCGTACCCCAGGTCTTGAGCTGGCTCGTCTCAGCGTGTGCTTGCCAACCACAAGGAACGACAATTGCAGAGCAGCACCACCGACTCATTGAAACGGCGCGGATCCCTGCTCCCTACGCTGCTAATCCCTTTTTGACGGACTGTGCCCCCGCCTGATGGCTGGCTTCGCGTCAGGCGTCGCAGTTCAGACGACGGGATCATGCGCCGTGATGGAATTGTTGGGCCTGTCAGACGCTCGCGCCTCACCAGCCACCATCATCCCCAACCAGTCGCCTCCATTGCAGTCGTCATCTCCATTCAATGTCCTCCCCAGAATCTGGATAGATACAGCCTCGGCCATCCAGGCCAGCGGGAGGGTCAAGACCGCCGGTAAACACTCATGGCTACCGTTTGTTTGTGAAACTCGTCAGCAACCTTATTTCTCGAGCGACAGGCGCCTCGTGCAGTTCAACAATGGATGACGACAATGGCCTTGGCTGGCCCAGCACCATTCGCCGCCTCAACATACGTATCACCCTCGGCCAAAGCGAGCCCCATCCAGACCTAGCTTCCAGAGCACCTCGAGAACCTCAAGATGCGCCCTTCACACACCCAGAAACGCCTCCGATACCGGCCCCCAGCGCGGGCGCGATGCAGGCATCCGACGATGCCGACTCGGTTCCGCGCAGCCGTTGGATGACCTTACTCCCCGACTCGACTCCGCTCTCGGCCCTCACGATCCCCGGCACACACGACTCCGCCGCCCGCATATCACTCCCGTTCGTCCAGACCCAGACGCTAAGCATAACAGACCAGCTCGCGACCATGGGCGTTCGTGCGCTCGATCTCCGTCTGCGCCGCGACCCGAGCGAGGGAGACAAGCTTTACTGCTATCACGGCGGCGTGCCGCTGGGTCCTCCCTTGGGAAGGCGCCTGCCCTTGGACGAGATTATGGCTGAAATCTGGCGCTTCCTTGGGGATGTCGGCACAGATAGGCCTGGTGCGGTCAAGGACAGTAGCGCCACGGCGGATGGGCGTCGAAGTGGCGAGACTGTACTTGTCCTGATAAACAATGATGACACTTCTGACGGCCGCGACCCGGCAGGCCGTGCAGCCTTTTACCACGCAGTTGAGGATTTTGTCGCAGCCACGCCGCCGTGGCAAGATGGAGGGGCAGATGAGGCCGCAAAAGGCAACGGACAGGGGAGAGCTGATTCGAGAAGCGGCGTCTCAACACCCCGCTGGTACACCGAGGCAAGGACGCCTACGCTGGGCGAGGTGCGCGGGCGCGCCGTCCTCTTGCGCCGCTTCCCGTTGCCTGACCCTGCCGGGGGAGTTAGCCCTGCGGAACCCCTCGGCCTCGACCTGTCGGCTTGGGTCAACGACAGCCCCGATTTCACCATCATCTCGCCACACAATCGGTTTAGAGTCCAGGACAAATGGCTATATCCCAAGCGGGTGCCCCTGGAGGAGCTCATCGCTTCCAAGAGCGCCCACGTCAGGTACATGATCGAGCAGGCTGCTGCCGAAAGCCGACGGAGCAGGTCGAGAAGGCTGCTGCGAGAGTCCGGAGAGGGCACAGGCGCTCACCAAGACGATGATGACCTCTGGTATATCAACTTTTGTTCGGCCGTTGGGGAGCGGTTAAAATACGGAGAGGTAGCAGACCCCAAATCGGTGGCGGCGGGCGCCTTTGTCGGCTGGGGGCGGAAGTGGCTGGACGGCGTCAACGCCTTGACTGCCGAGTACGTGACAAGCACTCTCCCCGCGTTAGACAAACAGGCGAGCAGGGCGCTTGGGATTATCTACATGGACTTCCCGGAGCTGCCTGTCGGCAACAGCCTAGTTGGTCAACTGATACAGAACAACTTTTAGCAATCCTTGTGAGAGGGTGCTTTTGTAAATAGGCGGCATCGTCAGCATAGATATACACAGATATACCCAGATATACCGCAGGATAGGAGCAAATTCAACGATTCTATGCGCGCAATCACGTCCCCCCAGAGATCTCCCCGAGACTTGTGTGATTTTGGTTCAAGATCTCTCGAGCCATATTGCATTAGACTGCAGACTTGGCAGCTGACATCGGGGAAGATGTGGTGGGACTGGACGGACATCAGCCTCCACCTCGGCTTGCGACGAGAGCAGCAGGAGATGTAAGCTGATGTCATGTGGGCTGGAATCGAGTGTAGCATTCAGAATGATTGCTGTTTTTGCACTTCGTAGAACATGCTGCCGTTTCTGAGCCGTCTTGCAAACAAAACACTGCTAGGTCAAAACAGAAAACGATAGCGGCGCTACTGCCATCGTATCAACTTGTTTCAAGATGCTCGTGCTTTCCGCACTCAACAGCCCCGGCCTAACCCAGGCTATCTACGCCGGAAATGCCGTAAGTCCTTGACCCAAGGTCAAGCTGCAGACACGACCCTCGAGACTGACACTATCCTGAGACGCTCAGCTGTGGTTTACGAGGCAAGACAGCCCCCCTTTTCTAGCACCGGTCGAGAACTGCTTCACTGACTGACAACCGGCCTCTCCCCCCCTTAGCGCCTTTGTGCACTTTGGCTTCCGCCAGCCCTTCATGATGCGCAAGCTCTCGCGGCGCCGGCATGCCAGCGGCACGGCCGTCGCGGCCTCACCGGCGGGCGACGCGTGGCACCACGACATCATGGCCTACCTCGGCGGCATGAACACGTCGCTGGCCCTGCTGGCCCTGCTGCGGCTGTACGCGGTCGCGCGCCCGTCGCCGTCGCGGGACATGGTGGGGGATGCGTCGTCGTCATCGTCGTCGTCCTTGTCCCCCGACGTCACAGCGCTGGCCGTGCTCGGGCTCGCAAACTTCTCCCAGGCCGCCCTCAACTTCACAATCGGCGCCCGGTCCGATCGCTGGATCATGGGCAAGGGACTGGACCGCATCACGGTGCTGGACGTAGTGTTTACCGTGCTGGACTGGACGGCGGCGCTGGCGAGGGTTGTTGCGTGAGCGGCGTGTGAGCGCACGCGTGGGGACTTTTTGTTACTTTCTCCAAGTGTTTTCTTTTTGTTTGAGCTGCCTGGCGCCTACAGGTAGGTGCCTATCTCGTAGGTAGCTAGAATCGTGTCCACCTGATTTTATCATATACAAATCTCATTACACTATCCGTAGGCGACTACCTCAATACCTGGCAGAACCATATCGTCTCGATACCTTCCCATCCATCCTGGTTCCCCAAAGCGCCCACCCAGGGGACAAATAACCTGTCGTAACTTCGTGACTATTAACACAAGAAGGAAGAAATAGAACAAGTTAGAAGAGCCAAAGACTCCAATCGCTGTGAGAATCGGCGAGCCATGCGTGGAGGGGCAAGCTGCTTAATTTCCCTCGCGGATGTTGTCGTACTTGCTGGTCGGGTACTTGAGCAGGTTCTCGGTCCGGTCCAGGCCATCGAGCCTCTCGGCGCTGGCGGCGACGAGGCTGAGCTCGCCGGCGCGGTCGCCCGAGACCTCCCAGAACATGGCGCCGCCGAGGGCGAGGTCCTTGATGTAAGCGACCTTTTGGGCGACAGTCTCGACCGTGTCGTAGCTCACCATCTCCCTCGCGGCCGCGTTGTAGCTGTAGGCGGCGCCCGTCTCGGCGTCGACCGTCTCGACGGCGCCCGGGAGCGGCAGCGCCTTGTAGTCCCAGATGCCCTGCTCGTACGAGCCCGGGCCGGTGCCGGCAAAGGGCCGGCCAGGGCCGTCCGTGTTCTCGAAGCTGCGACCGTACAGCGGCATGCCCAGAACCATGCGGTCGGGGGCGACGCCGAGCGCGAGGTAGTCGGCCACGGCGCGCTCGGCCGAGAAGGGCGTCGAGTCCGGGTTGGCCTTGCTGGCGCGCAGGTTGGCCTGGTGGCCGCTCTTGGCGTCCCAGCTGCCGGTAAAGTCGTAGGCCATCAGGTTCATGGCATCGACCTGGAGGCCCATGCGGCCGAGGTGCCTGGACATGATGTTGTAGTGCTCCGGGCCGGCGCCGACGGCCATGGTGAGTAGGAAGCGGTAGCCCGGCGCGTGGTCCGCGGCGTGGAGGTCCAGGGCCTCGCGGAGCTGGATCAGCAGCTGCAGCATGTTCTCGGATTCGGCCTCATTTTTGGGATACTCCCAGTCAATATCGATTCCGTCGAGGCCCCAGTCGGCGAGCAGCTCGACGGCCGTCTTGGCGAAGCGGCCGCGGTTCTCGGCCGAGCCGGCGGCGCTGGCGAAGTTGTGCGACCAGCTCCAGCCGCCGATGCTGAGGAGAACCTTGACGTGGCGGTGGGCCTTCTTGAGCGCGAACAGCTCCTTGACGCAGCCGTCGGCATTGTTGCCCGGGCCCAGGTAGCTCGCGTCCGCGGGGTCGTGGGCGACCGTGTCGGCATCGCCTCCACCCGGGATGCTGGGCGAAGGTGAGAATGGTCAGCACGCCCTCTCACTCTGTATTCTGGGAAACCTTTTTGGGAGAGCTTACACAGTTCCGTCGGGCTGCAGGTTGGCGAAAGAGTAGAGAATGTGCGTCACCTTCTCGGCCGGGATATCCTTCGCACGATAGTTGCGGCCATAGATATCCCTGTGCTCGCAGTGATGCAGCTGTCAGTTCAGGAAGTTGATATTTCAAAGACGCCGCCGTTTCAACTTACCAATTGGCAAAGTACACCATGTTCTTCTTCTTGATATCAGCTCTCGGCTCGACGGTGGGCAGCTTCTGCATCGTCACCAGCTTCTCCAGGCTGGGCAGAATCTGCACGCTGGACAGCAGCTGCAGAAGAGCAGGCTTCTCCTTGCCCAGCTGTGCCTCTGGGTGATGCTCCCGCACGAGGGTTGCGATTTCGTAAAGCCCTGTGGTCACCCACAGAGCAGCCCCGAGGGCAGCGTACAGGTGCATGTTGGCTATAATGGTCAGTAATAACTCCCTACAGCAGGAGAAAGTCGCGCTTGGGGTGAGTCGAGGTCAAGGCAAGGTTGGGGGCGAGGGGAGTGTGAGAAAAGGGACGGGGTGTTCATGCTCGGGTGAAGCCAGGTCGAGACTGGGCCAAGGAAGAGAAGTCTCTGATCTGACTTGACAGGAGAGGAATGCAATGATTTCAGTCTAGTGAATGGGGTGCTTACCTTGGTAGCTAGCTAGTCGTTGTGTGGCGGTTGCGTGCGAGATAGTCTGAGCTTGTGAAGGGTCGAAGTGCGTGTGTCGGTTGAAGAAAAGGTTTTGCACCAGTTGGGGAATTTGAAAAGAACTTATCAAGTCCAAATTTGTGGGCACGTCCTGGGAAGGCTGCCCGACGCGTCCCAGGGTTGCCGGGTCGCCAGGCAGGAGGCAAGCACGGCGCGTCCTGCCTGAGGAAGTGACGCACCTGACCCAACTTATCAGGCACGGCCGTCCAGGCCCTCGAAGGTCCCGCTACCATCCCACAGGGTCCAAAATATATACCAAACAGGAACAGAGACTTCCGTCCTTTTCCATCTTGCCAGCCCTCTATCCTACCATCCATAGCCTTCCCCCCTTTCATCCTCGAACAGGATCAAGGCTGGCTACCTAAGCAGTCCAACAACTTTATACCCATCCGCGAGACTCTTGATATAGGCCCCGACACTCTTCGCATCCTCGTCAAGAAGATCACCGAGATCGAACTCCAATATCGCTCTGGCCTCCACATAAGGCCTGCTTGGCACAGGTGAACGAAGACAAAGGAGATATCTTGAAGAATGCAGGCGCACATACCCTTACACAATGAAGCCTGGCAACACAGATGCCGTTTATTTGCAAGTCTAGCCGGGAGGGAATTAGCATTGTAGCTGCGCATACGTGAAGGGTGAGATTGTCTCCTCATTATATCCGATCTACACAAAGGCATCGATTCTAGTGTGTCGAGCTACCATATCTACTAGAGGGTGCCCGCCCCACGCACATTTAACCCGCAACTAAACGGGAGGTTAAATAAAAGTGGTATCTGCACCTCCAATAACCACTTTTATAAAAGGATTTAAATTGCAAATTAATCCCACGCGCGCGCAAAAAGGTACAATCCCAGTAGCCGCGTTTTTCCCAAGTCCTAGAGCCGGTTAGAAGTAAACTCTAAATTATACAGAGTGCCATACGGTTGCACCTCCAGCCCAACCGGATCAGCGAAGCCAAACTTGGAGTTTTCCGCGTTGTCGGCCATTTCCTGCGCAAACTTTGCAAGACTTGCGTAGAGGATGCCCATGTGCCTGTCGTCGCTCAGGTCCAGGGGCTGCTTGTCCCTGCCGACCAGCCTGATCTGCAGACCCGACGCGGCCACGCTGAGCCGCATGTCCTCCTCGTCGAACTTGATAGCGAGGGCGCCCAGGACGGTGCCGGCCAGGATCTTGGCCGGCAGGTCAAAGTCGTGCGTGACGGGGCGGCCCAGGCCGATGCCGTGCACCGTGTCCAGGGACCTGACCATGCCGGCGACGGAGCGCAGCCCGCCCGTGACGTAGCACTTGGTCCTCGTCAGCTCGGGCGCGATGGCGTCGGCGAAGTCGAGGAAGAAGGCCTCGCGCTTCTTGCTGGACTCGCGGTGGTGCTTGAAGCCGTTGGCCCCGTACGTGCCGCCCGAGAGCTCGACGAAGTCGAAGCCGTGCTTGTCTAGCGCCGCGCACAGGGCTTTGCAGTCCTCGGGCGCGAAGCCGCCGTCCTGGAACTCGACGCTGTTGAGCTTGATGCTTAGCGAGAAGGCCGGGTCCGGAACCCGCGCCCGGATCGCGTCGGCGATCTCGAAGATGATGCGGGACCGATTCTCCAACGAGCCGCCGTACTGGTCGGTGCGCTTGTTGGTGGTCGGGGACAGGAACTGTGCCAGAAGATAGCCGCTAGGAAAGTAGTAGGCGTGTTAGCTTCCAACACCTTGCTCGTCTTTTTTTCCCCTCTCACTTTGGGGTGAACTCACTGGGCGCCGTGCAGCTCGACGCCATCGTAGCCAGCCTTGTACAGGTACTCGGCCGCGTGGGCGAAGCCGCCGATGACCTCGTCAAAGTCCTTCTTCTCCATGGGCCTCGGCTTGGCAAATGTCAGGCCCATCGCCTTGCCCGTGAGCTGGACGTCGCTGGCGCTGATGGGTGCCGGGTTGACGCGGTCCCAGACCTGGCGACCCGGGTGCGACACCTGGGCGATGAACAGGCTCCCGTGCTTCTTGGCCTGCGTCGCCACCTCCCTGAAGGCCTCGAAGCGCTCGCCCGAGAAGGGCGCGCCGGCCGTGATGATGGCGTTGCCGGGGCCCTCCAGCTGGTCGGGTGCGATCATGATGTTGCCGTTGAGGATGACGCCGAAGCCGCCCTCGCCCCACCGGCGGTAGACGTTGGCGAGCTCGGGCGTCGGCACGCCGCGCTTGGAAAGGTCCTTGGGGTCCCAGGACGACAGGCGCTCCGTCATGGCGGCCTTGAGGAAGCGGTTCTTGGCCGTCTTACCGCTGAACTCGAACTTCAGTGGCTGCCCGAGGGGTGAAGGGTCAACCCTCTCGCTCTCGACCCTTTGCTGCGGCATCTCGTCTTTGTTCACGGCGTCTCGGAATGAAGACAACACTGGCGGTGGAAGGGGTCTGTCTGGTGGGCGGGTCAAGCAACAGCCAAGCTCGGTATGATTTCAATATTGATAATATGTATTGGGAGACGCAGCCCGCAGCCAACTTATATACACACCGCGCCTTCGCCCGGATCCCGGCTGTGACGAAGGGGTCCTCGGCGGGCTCAAGGCCGTCAATCCACTGATTAATAATTAACAAGGATTCCATGCCGGTCCCTGAATCGGCGAGCCATGTTTGTGGGCCCCGGCATCAAGCAGAATGCGAGCAATTGTCGGCCGTGGCCGAAAAGGGGTGTGCCGCCGTGTCAAGAAATCCAGGGATGCTGCATCGCGAGCGCCGAGCCTCGGTAACTCGGTAACTCGGTAAACGATGAAAGGCAGCACTTAGGTTATACCTTACAAATTCAACGGCATATGTAGATCGCTGGGGCATTTTGACTGGTTGACTGTCCGCTGTTGCGGGCAATACATGGTCAGGATCTGTGACTTCAAACATGTCTAGTGTGGAGACAATGCGAAAGTCAATTGATGTCATCCAAACAATGAATGCTTGACTAGCCTTGTTTCAACGATAGCAATAACAATCAGCGCCCCCCTTCCGACCAAGAACAAGCTGCTTGCAAGAGATGTAACCAATTCCCCCCCAAGCTACCTAATGAAGCTATTCGAGTGAGCCACCCTCAGAGACAGGCCTCAGCTTGAGTGGCACATATCAGGGCGTCAATAAGTGAGAGGAGCACGACATGAGGCACAGATGAAAATTAGGTGGCATTTTCCCGAGCTTCAACGTGGTTGCTCCCCGCTTTCACGCCGTGTGACCTTTGTTGAGGTAAGATAGCATCTGCATCTCGGTATTCGCTTATAGGTGATAGCCCTGGACGTTTTATTCCATTTTCTAGCCTCGTCTCTCCACAGATTGTTTGATGCAGAAAGGTACGCCCAGGTCACCAGCTCTGCCCGACTTTGCGTGGGGTTCAATCGAAAATGTGTTCCCGAGTTCTCTCGGTTGGGGGTTTTTTTTAATAATAAAAAAAGCAACAAAACAAAACAGGCAAGGCTCCTCTGACAAGCTCAAATGCCTCATAAATCGATTGTGGTCTGAATTATCCATGGGTGTGCTGCGGCTATCCTTCTCACGACAGTTCAAAAGGCGTGATATTTAGCTCACAATCCGAGAGTCCAATTCACCTATCTTTTCCACATAAACTGTTTGTCATACAATGTCGGCACCCAAGGCTGGCTGACGTCGAGTGACGGCACACAAAGGCCGGCCTCTGCCATCGATTCACCTTTGTTGCTCCTCGGCCCCGACAAGTGGCCAACCACCCGATGTCTCGCAGCGTCTAACCGCAGAGGCTACGCTAGCGGCCGTTTGTTCTACACCTTGCCCATGCTCTTGGCGCTAGCCGACGTACTTTTGAGCAACATCTCATGCAGCTATCCATAGCCTCCTGCACGCGGCATCACTAATCCAGACGAACCGAAAAGAGCTCGTCCGGTTTCAAGCTTTGGGAGAATCCCAAGTCCACCGCCCGCCGGGTTAGAGTTGCCGTCTCATCCAATATTAACACACCAGCCCCCAGGAACGCGAAAAGCCGAAAACTGGGAACATCTCTGACGAGGCGGAGCCACAGCTTGAAGCCCAAATCGCCTGCGTGGTCTCGACGCCACGATGCCATCGTGGCTTCTCCGCGCCGTCGAGCAGATCCCTCCTCCATGTGACCACGCCATTACACGGCTGACCGCCTCCCCTGCATCCAAGGTTACAGCAAAGTGAGGCCAACATGCGAGCGCGGCCCTCGTTCTCCTGCACGCTGCGTGCGCCTCTCGCATCTTCGCCCCCTCTCGCCCGAGCGTCTCACTGCGTTTCCGCGAGCCAGCACACACCGACGCCATGACGAAACGACACTGGCGGTTCTGTCCATCACGGCGCATAAGTGCTGAGTATAGGAAATACCACTCCCAGATGACTGGTGGGAATAAGCTGCAGGATGAGAACGC
Source organism: Gaeumannomyces tritici R3-111a-1 (assembly GCF_000145635.1). NCBI lineage: Eukaryota > Fungi > Ascomycota > Sordariomycetes > Magnaporthales > Magnaporthaceae > Gaeumannomyces > Gaeumannomyces tritici. The sequence continues at coordinate 1,863,983 of NW_008804546.1, forward strand.
CCTTGCTGCGTGCAAGATGCAGCAGCGCTGCGCAGCGTGGCCGTTGGCGAGCATGTGTAAAACAACGACGCGAGGAGAGGACGCAGTCAGCTTGCGTTTCTGTCCCCTTTTCTTGCCCCCTCCCTTTGGAGTCGGACCTGGAGGAGCGTAGAAGCCTGCGTGCGTGCATGCATGCGCTCTTGTGTCTCCGGGAGGGGCCCCGCATATGGCTCTTTAGGCTTATAAAAGCATCGATTTCCAGTGTTCGGACCAGAGGGCGTGCGTCCTCCCCTCTCCGCGTCCGAAGCCCATGGCGACGACGTGCATGCCGAATTTGCCGCAAGATCCGCACAGACGCTGCGCCGGCTTCTATTCTCGTCCGTCCCTCGATATTAAAAGCCTTCCAGAAGGGCCCCCTTATTCCACTGGCAGCTCTTGGCATCATCCGCCAACGCCATCTCCCCTTTCTTGGCTCCCGTCGGCACCCTCTAGTCAAGCCCAACTCACGATGCACGCCAACGGGCTGTCCTTGGCAGCCATTGCGCTTCTGCTGTTCCCCAGCTTTGGGGCTGCGGCTGCCACTACCCGGCCGGGGAATCTGCACAAGTCGTCGGTCCGCCAGACCGACTGCCGCAGTGCGTCCAACCGGGCGTGCTGGAACACGGATGGGTTCGACATCCACACCGACTACTATGGGAAGGTGCCGGTTACCAACGTCACGAGGAAGGTAAGAAGTCGTGTCCTCTTTTCCCTGCTCTGGAGGGAGTAGGCTCCTGAGTGACGCTGACACCAAGATCCAGTACACCCTTCACCTCACCGAGGTCGACAACTACCTCGGAGCTGATGGCGCGATCAAGGAGAAGGCGATGTTGGTGAATGGTGCGTGATGATCGGGCAACGGAACTGGTGTTTTTTGTGGCTGAGAAATGTCTACTGACCGTTCTACTTTTTGCAGGCCAGTTCCCGGGTCCTACACTGAGGACAGGTATGTATTGAAAGGATTTTCTGTTCAACTTAACCCTTGCCGGGTCTGCGAGCTGACGAGAACATATTTGCACCAGACTGGGGCGACTGGTTCGAGGTCACCGTCTTCAACGACTTGCAACTGAATGGGTATGCCTTCACACCCTGATATAGATAGAGATGGAAACAACAAGCAGCGAGAGCACCCCTCACTAACAAACTCAGCACCGGCATCCACTGGCACGGCCTCCGACAGTACCTGACCAACACCAACGACGGGGTCCCGGGCGTGACCGAGTGCCCGATCCCGCCGGGCCAGAGCAAGACGTACCGGTTCCAGGCCAGCCAGTACGGCACGACGTGGTACCACACGCACGTGTCGAGCCAGTACGCCTACGGCACCACCGGCAGCCTCGTCATCGACGGCCCGGCCGCGGCGCCCTACGACGTCGACCTCGGCCCCTTCCCCATCTCGGACTGGTACTATCCGAGCGTCGACAAGTTGCTGGCCCGCGCCATGAGCTCGCTCGACCCCTTCGTGCCGGGCCAGCCCGCCTCGGCCCCGTCCAGCGACAATTTGCTTTTTAACGGGACCAATGTGAACCCCAAGGGCCCTGGCGGCAAGTACGCCCGGGTCATGGTGACCCCTGGCAAGACGTGAGTTTTTGCTTGCTCCTGCTATGTCTTCTCAAGAAGGGTAGATATCTACTAGGTGTCTATGGTCGCACCTGACTGACTGACTGACTGACTGATGCGCTGGCTCCATCACAGACACCGACTGAGGCTCATCAACCCCTCGGCCGACAACACCTTCACTATGTCCATCTCGGGCCACAACATGAAGGTGATCCAAGCCGACTTCGTGCCGGTGCAGCCCTTCACCACCACCAGCCTCTTCATGGGCATCGGGCAGCGGTACGATGTGGTCGTGGAGGCCAACCAGGGCGGCGGCAGCTACTGGATCAACGCCACCTTCTCGAGCGTCCCGACGTGCGGCCAGTCGGAGAACCCGTTCCCGGCCGCCATCCTGACGTACGAGGGGTCCGAGCCCGAGGCCCTGCCCGCGGGCCCGGGGACCCCGCCGCCCGACACCTTTTGCGCCGACCTGGCGGACCTGCAGCCCGTCGTGGCCGTCGACGCGGCCGTGGCCGACTTTGGGCGCGACGCGGCCGCGTCGGCGCTGGCCGTGGCGCTCGACGTCGACGCCGAGTCGTCGCGCGTCTTCTGGACCGTCAACGGCAGCGCCATCGACGTGCAGTGGGAGAAGCCGGTGCTGCAGTACGTGCACGAGGGCAACACGGGCGGCCTCCCGCGCAGCCAGAACGTCATCCAGCTGCCCAACAAGGACCACTGGACGTACTGGCTCATCACCAACCCGTCGCCGGGGCCGCACCCGATCCACCTGCACGTGAGTTCATGGCTTTCCGTATATATATACATGGCCGCACTGGATAAAAGGTCCAAGATGCTGACACACAAGACTCCCCCCC
>NW_008804546.1:1866796-1981590 GCF_000145635.1 Gaeumannomyces tritici R3-111a-1
CCACCCCACCCCACCCCCCCCCCCCCCCCCCCACCTCCCCAGGGCCACGACTTCCTCATGCTCGGCCGCTCCGACGCCGTCGCCAACCCGCTCGACGCGTCGCAGCGCCAGATCGTCTACAACCCGGCGTCCGACGCGGGCCGGCTGCGCGGCTCCAACCCGGTCCGGCGCGACAGCACGGTGCTGCCGGCCTGGGGCTGGCTCGCGCTCGCCTTCAAGACGGACAACCCGGGCGCCTGGATCATGCACTGCCACATCGCCTTCCACGCGTCCCAGGGCCTGAGCGTCGACTTCCTCGAGCTCGCCGACCAGATCCCGGGCGCCATGGATCTCGGCGCCATGGGCCAGAACTGCGATGCCTGGCGGTCGTACGCGCCCAAGGCGCCAGCCAAGCTCGACTCGGGGCTGTGAGGGGGGGTTTCGTTTGTTGGTGTTTCTCTTGTCTCTCCTTTGTCACTTATTTTTCAGTCCTTCTTTCCTTTATTGTCCCTTTCCTTCTCGGCTTTCTGGCTAGATGTCATTGTTTTGGGTTGTCGCGTTTCCGCAGGTCGCCAGGGCTGGAATTTCGGGGTGCAGGTAATGTATGGTGTGTATTGTACACTGTGCTCTTTCCTGTTTTTCTGTTTGGTTCAGGATGTTGACGTGTGCTGTGCTCACACCTTGTGTAATCATAATACCATTAGCGTAGCTAGTTTCTTTCAAGGTGACGAGACGTTCGGTGCCAGATAGCTGTGCCGCCAGCTCCCACATGGAAGTTTGTGAGACAATGAACGCATGCCAAGCTCAGGGGCCCATATCAAGGACGACCAATAAACCCCAAACTTCGAAACCCAACAGAGGATACGAAAACGCAATCCCACGTTCTATAAGTATCTCTAAAGCGAATACCTCGTTAAACCGCCCTGTTTGCCCGCGACCTGTTCTCGCGGTACCGCTTCTCCTTGGCAGCCAACTTTCTACGCTTCTTCCAAGACCGGTTGAGATCGCCACGGTTCTCCCAGAACCACTTCTGGAAGTCCGAGCTCGACGTAGTCGTACCGTCAGCACCGTCAGCAGCCGGCTCGCCGTCTTCATCCCCTTCCTCCTCATCATCGTCACCGTCTTCCTCCTCGTCCTCCTCGTCGAGGTCCTCTTGCCCGGGGTTCGGCCAGAACTTGAAGCTGCGGCTGTGGTGGGCCGTGTCGGGCGTCGGGGCCGCGCTCCGGATGTTCCGGAACTCCATGTCCTGTCGGGAGTACGGCGTCATGGGCGGCTGCTGGCTACTCCTGGGTTCCTCGTCCATGCCGCCGCATTGTTCTTCATCTGCCTGATCGCCCTCGGCATCAAAGAAGGCGAACGAAGGCTGCGCTGGGGTGGCCGAGGCTCCACCGGCAGCGCCCCCGTCTGGCTTTGATCGCTTATAAAGAGCCTCCAAGGGGTGTAACTTGGGGGTGGCCGGGGTGCTAGGAGGGATCTTGATGGTGAGGCTCATGACCGAGCCTGCGGACTTGGGCCTGGGCGACTCGGTCTTGGAGATGGCGCTGCTGTCCTTGACCTTCTGGGCCGGCGACGAAGCGTCGGGGATAGAGATGGTCTGGGGATGCGCTTTGGACCTCGGCGGGGCCATCGCGGCCTCTGTCTTGCCATCATCGTCGTCGTCCGAAGAGGTATCGCCATCATCATCGCTGTCGCTTCCGCTTGAACTCGTGGTGTCGTCAGCCGCTTGTGGTGGCGGCGACGGCGACGGGGATTTTACCCTTTTGGAGGCTTTCCGAGAAGTGCGCGCAGAGCGAGCCGCCTCGACGATTTTGCTATCTTGGCTGATCCAACCAACGCCCTCAACAAACTCGTTGGTGGCGCTCGTTTTGGAAGACTCGGCAGCGCTGTTTTTGAGGAAGGTGGGGAACTTGGTCGTCTTTTCGAACTCATGGATGACTACGGTTTCGGTCTTGCTCTTACTCTTGCGCTTCTTTGGTGGTGAGCTCTGGTCGTCGGCCTCGGCAGCAGCGGCGGCGGCAGTGGGCACGACTGTCTTCATCAGACACTCGGGCGCATCCGTGTACCGCGAGCGCATCTCCTTTTTGCGCTGCTTCTTCTCTTTCCGGTCCTTCTTATCCTTCTTGTCATTTTTATCGGCCTTGTCCTTTTTGCTCTTGCGCTCCCTGCTCTCGGTGGCCTCGGTCGCAGTCCAGCCGCGCTTGACCCTACGGCCCTCCTCCAGCTCGACGCCGGGGATCTCCTCACGCTGGCGCTTGCGCTTCTTGCTGCTGTCCTCCTTGAGCCTGGGCGGCCTGTCCTCGCACGATCTTTTTTTCGACTCGGCGTCGGCACCCGCGTCGTTCTTGTCGTGGCGCGGCATCTTGTCGGGCCTGGCCTTTTCGATTCGGATCTTGACGCCCTTGAGGACGGCGCCGTTGAGCTTCTTCTTAATCTTTTCGGCCTCGAGCGTGGGGAGGTCGACAAAACCGTAGCGCTTCTCGGGGAAGGCCTCGAGAGTGTGAAACGAGATGTTTTTCGCGCTTGGTAGAGCTGTAGCGGGGACGATGACCTTGAGCAGGTCGGGGTCCAGGGGCGTGATGTGGAGGCGGGTGAGGGAGCTCGACGTGTCAGCTTCCATAGTCACCCCTCATCGTGGTGTGCGCTTTGGTTTGTTGTTGTCGAGGCTGGTGGTGGACGGACAGGGCTCGGTGGCAACGAGACGGGGTCTGAGGGTCACGCGCTGGCGCAATTTTGTTTGGACTGATTGCGCAAGCCCAGCAACAGCTCGATCAAATTCTGGGCGCAGCAGCAGGTCAGCAGTGCAGGCTGCAGGAGCTACGACCAAATTTTCACTCGGAGCCCGCCGATGGATGGCTGCTCGGATAATTGTGGGGCACGGGTCGTGCCACTGATTGTCCATCTGCCATGTCTGATTGGCGAACTTTTTGCAACGCTACGCGATCTCGGGAACGGAGATCGACACAACGATCCAGCAAAAAGGGAGGGTGTTGGCATGGAGGGCCGCGGGGATGCGCAATTCTATTCCTGGCTCGGAGTTCCTGGGTATGGTTTCTGGTTCCTGTGTTTCTACACCCCCCACCACCGGAATAGGTACGTAGATACCTATAATGATGGTGTGGAGTCTTCAGAATTACGCCGGACAGAGAGAAAATATCGACATTGGCGCGACTCTGTCGTTGTAATGGGCGTTTGTGGCGATAGAGAGCCAGCCTTTGTCCTCGGGGCCTTCGGGTGCCGATATCATGCAGGATGCTCAAGATGGTGGCAACGGAGACGAACGCGTGCTCATTCTTGCTCGGTGGGTGCGCGCCTGCACTAGCCGTGTCAAATCCCGTCTCAAGTTCCTGTATCAGATCTCTGTCCAGGATCACACCCAAAAAGGGGCCTGAATCTGAGAAACCTTACCGTCGATCCGGTTTTCGCGCCAATGACAGCCGTCCAAACTCGACGCAGCAGCAGACCCAAGACCCGGCCGGCAGGGCCAGCCGTCAGCTGTCGCTGCTGCACTCGCATTTGCAACGGCCTGGAGAGCAACGTCGGCCAGGGGGGTGCCCCTGCGATGGAGACGGCGCAGGCCCTGACCCCCATCCAAATTTCGCGGCTCTGCTGGGGCCGTCAGGGTGGGTATCAAAGGGGGAGAGCGGCGGGCAATTCCCCAGGTACTGTGGCACTGTATATAACCTGCCGATCCGTCGCCGTTGTTTGTTTCTGGTTACCTTTTGCGGTAGCCCAGTCTCTCACTATCCTTCGATTCTTGATCAGGCAGCCTTCTGGAAGGGTACCTCTCGTTTTAATACTCGCTTCATTATTACGCACTCTTATGACTTTGTGACCCTTTACCCTCTTCCGATATCTCTCCACGATCGCAAAGTCTTTCAAGATGCGTTTCTTCTCTGCCCTTCTGGTTGCTGGCGCGGCGCTCGTCTCGGCCGGTACGTATTCCACTTGACTGCCTCCCACCTAGGTACCTAGGTAGTGATCGGCCTTACTCTAGTCAAGTCCACTGACAGCCTCTTTGTATGACAGCCCCGATCGAGGATCGCCAGGCCAACCCCTGCTTCATCATCGGCAACACCGCCCTGCCCAAGGAGGTCTCGGACGTCGCCAAGACGCTGCAGAGCCGCATCACCTGCTCGGCCAACGCCAAGACCCTGTCGGGCGTGCCCGACCTGACGGCCGGCGGCGTGTCCTTCAGCTCCGTCGACTTCACGGGCAAGGGCACCCCGCTCGCCTTCGCGCTCGACAAGTTCAAGACGACGGAGCCGCTGGCGCAGAACGACCTCAAGAAGTTCCAGGCCGAGCTCGACGTCTACACGGCCACCGAGGCCGGCATCCGCTCCGTCGGCGGCAACGTCGCCGCCATCAAGGTGCCCAAGTTCTTCCTCTCCATGCAGGTCTCGCGCATCCAGACAGCACAGGGCAACCCGCCCAAGGCCGCCGGCCTCCAGGTCGACCACCTGCTCGGCAAGGTCACCAAGAACGCCCCGCGCGAGTCCAAGGCCCTTCTCGACCAGGTCACCCAGCTGGCCAAGACCCTCTCGTAATAAACCACCAGGCCAGAGAATAATGAGGTTTTTTTTTTTTGGACTCTCCATTTTGCGAGCTCGTTCCCCTGTCGCAATCTGCAAATGTGACATTGTGCCCGCTAGAGGGTATCAAGTAAATCGTAGTGGCATTAGTGACGCTAACCCATCAGAGATACATCTATCATCACAGAGGCAAGTGTGCCTTTTTCATCATACAGAGTGGAGTCGGACCGCAAACCCTCCAAGAAGCAAATGTGCACAACTTCCTTGCCATGAACCGCCCATGAACATTCGTCTGGGCAAAATACGAGCATCTTTGACCCAGTCGATACTCTGACCTCATTGTTCCCCCGTTTTGCCTAGAGCACTTCATCGGTTGTTCGACCTGGACGCCTGGCTCCCGTGCCTAACCTCGGCTCCAGAGGCGCGCCACCAGACATCGCCTCCCCAGCGCATCAGGCGCTCGGCAGAGCCGTTGAGCGTGGCGGCCGGCCGCACGTCGAGGTAGAAAACCGGCTCGCCCGTGGGCTCCGGGGGGCCGGTGTAGTAGTCGATGATGTAGCGAACCTCTTGCTGCTGGCCGTTGACGTTGCGTGACACGTACCAGTCGTGACGGTCAAACGGGGGTTCAGTACTGCGGGGAGAAAACGTGGATTAGCCGTGTGCCCACTTGGGAGGCAGAGCAAGAAAAAAAATCTCCGAGGCTACGGGACAACCAACCCAAACTTGGAGGGGTAGAGCCAGCCCAGGACCTGGAAGAAGGCGGCCTTGGGGGTCATGTCCTTTGGCCTGCCCTGGAAGCGGACCAGGCTCGGGGTCTCGGGTTTCCGGTCCTCCATCACCTCGAGCTGCCTGGCGATTAGCGGGGCCCTCTCCTCGCCCTGGCGCGAGATCTGCCAGCCCCTGGCCAGGCCGCGGCCGAAGCGCCTCTCCCACTCGACGATCTCGGCCCAGGCGCCCTCGTTGAGGAAGTTGTGGATGGCCACCATGGGCTCGACAGCCGACGGGTCCGTGTCGGTGTAGCCCTTGCGCAGCAGCGCGTGGTACATCTGCTGCGGCGACGGGTACTCCCAGTTGCCCTCGCCGCCGCCGCCGCGTGGGATCGTCGACGCCTCGCGCTCCGTCGGGAGCGCCATGGTCTGGTTCGGCGCCGGCTTGTTGGACAGGTCGGGGAACATGTAGTTGAGCGGGTTGAGGCGGGACAGCGCAGATTGTTGTTTGGCCGGGGCGGCCCCCGCCGACGGCTGGTCGTGGGCGACGGGGCATGACGACGGCGGCGGGGTTGTTGCGCTGGCGCGCGGCTTTGCTGATGCCGGGGTGAAGGCGTCTACTGTCTTTTTGTGCATGGGGCAGCCGGCCTGGTGTAGAAGCACGGTTAGCATCTTCAAAGTTATCGACTGGGGTGAGCGCACGGCTTGCGGCAGGCGACACTGCATACAGGAGGTGCGGCGCCCGAAACCTGGTTGTGGCGGGCGACTGATGGCGCCGGCGGCGTGGGTGAATCTGCCCAGAACCAGCCCATCTCAGGACGTTGTGAGGCGCAAAAGAGGTAGGTAGGATAGGGTGTGAGGCGCAAAAGAGGTAGGTAGGATAAGGTGTGAGAATAGACTGGCTGGTAAACGATATGAAGGTGATATTATGAGTCGTCAATGAGGCTCTCTCTTTTTTTTATTGAGGCTGCTGCTATTGGTGCTTTCCCGCGCTAAATTATTTCACGCAAGGGTGCCCCCGATAATGAATCGGCAACAAGGGGCAGGGGTACTCTGGCGACTTGTCGCGCCTAAAAGCTTGAGCTTTGCATGTGCTCAGCGCATCATAAATGTATTACGTCAGGCCTGCGCGGGTTAAGTCGCTGAGCTGACCTTCTCCTTCAAGGAAGAGAGGAATGGGCCATTCCAGCAACTCAGCAAGGCCCTCCACCAACAACACAACTCCAATGGCGTGGATATGATGGGCGCCCGGCGCGGCAAACACTACAGAATCAAATCCAACAGTCCCCAGCGGCATTGCGCGGCGACATGTCCCTGCCAGGGCTCATCTCCGTCCGCGTCTTGTCCCAACTTGGCCGAGGCTCATCCGCTGCCGCCTTGAGCCGATTTCACCATGCGGCAAACATCACTCATCCTTCAACAGCCGCCCGCGGAATTCGTCATTTCTTTCGCGGAAACAGTAGGGCCACGCGCAGCCAGGGCCACCAGACATGGCCCCAACTAAAGCGGTCGAGGAAAGGCGGCAGTCGGGCCGAGCAAAGAGCCGATGGCGGCGGAAGAGGAGGCCGAACTGGAGCTAATGCGCCATTGATGGCCAAGATGGGAAGCGGCGCCGGCGCGGTCGCCCTTGGCACGGCAGCCTTTGTGCAGCTCTCGGAGTATGATAACGGGGACGACAACGAAACGGGCGAGGACCGCATGTTGGCGGCGTCGCGTCGCGAGATCGCCAAGGAGATCCACGACGACGACCACGGCCTCTCGCGCCTCGGGCACCAGGTCGTGCTCCTGCTGGACCTCTACGTCTGGGAGCCACTCTGCACCGGCCTCCGCTTCCTGCACCTGGCCGCCATCTTCGTGCCCGTCATCCTGGCCGTGCCGGCCGTCTGGGTCGGCCGCCGCGTGCCCGAGCGCGACAACGAGCGGACCGGCACGCTCTGGTGGTACGGGGTCTTGGTCAAGAGCATGGAGCTGGCCGGGCCGGCCTTCATCAAGCTGGGCCAGTGGGCAGCCTCACGCTCCGACATCTTCCCAAACGAGATGTGCGACACCATGTCCCGGCTGCACTCCAACGCGCCCGCCCACTCGCTCCACGCCACCAGGCGCATAGTCGAGGCCGCCTTCAACGGCATGCCGTTCGACTCCATCTTTGACGAGTTCGACGAGACCCCGCTCGGCGTCGGCGCTATCGCCCAGGTCTACCGCGCCAAGCTGAAGCCGGGCCTCGCCTCGCCCGCCGACGTGGACGTGGACGGCGGCGGCGGGTACGGCGGGAGGCGTGGCATCAACGTCCGTAAGAAGGTCGAGACGGTCCTCAAGAGCACGCCCAAGCGCGTGCCCTCGTCGTACGTGGCCGTCAAGGTGCTGCACCCGCGCGTCGAGCGGACGGTCCGGCGCGACCTGCGCATCATGGGCTTCTTCGCTGCTGCCATCAACGCCATCCCGACCATGCACTGGCTCTCGCTGCCCGACGAGGTGGCCCAGTTCGGCGAGATGATGCGCCTGCAACTCGACCTGCGCATCGAGGCCGCCAACCTGACCATCTTCCGCAACCACTTCCGCGACCGGTCCACGGCCTGGTTCCCCTTCCCCTACCCCGAGTTCACCACCCGCAACGTCCTGATCGAGGAGTTCGCCACAGGCATCCCGCTCGCCGACTTTATGGAGAACGGCGGCGGCGTGTTCCAGCACGACATCGCCGCTGAGGGCCTCGACGCCTTCCTGCGCATGCTCCTGATCGATAACTTTGTCCACGCCGACCTGCACCCAGGCAACATCATGGTGCGCTTCTACCAGGCCGAGAAGCCAGACCTACCCAACCTCCCCAGGCTACCACATCTCCAGCGCCACGGCCAGCGCGGCGCGCAAGAAGAGGACGGCGAGCATGACGACCACAACACCCCCGCCGGGCGGCAGCAGCTGGACGTAACGGAGCAGGTCCTCTCCCGGCTCCGGCCCTACCGGCACCGCAAGGACAAGGCCGCGTGGGAGGAGGAGCTCCGACGCATCGACGAGGAGGGCTTCCGGCCGCAGCTCCTCTTTATCGACACGGGCCTCGTGACGGAACTCAACGCCACCAACCGCCGCAACTTCCTCGACCTCTTCCGCGCCATCGCCGAGTTCGACGGCTACAAGGCCGGCGCCCTCATGTGCGAGCGCTGCCGCCAGCCCGACGCCGTGCTCGACGCCGACATCTTCGCCCTCAAGATGCAGCACCTCGTGCTCGAGGTGAAATCGTCCACCCTCGCGCTCGGCAACGTCCGCATCGGCGACATACTGCAGCGCGTCCTGGCCATGGTGCGCTCCCATCACGTCCGCATGGAGGGCGACTTTGTGAACGTGGTCATCAGCATCTTCCTGCTCGAGGGCATCGGCCGCGCCCTCAACCCAGACCTCGACCTGCTCTCGTCGGCCCTGCCCATCCTGCGCGAGCTCTCGGCCCAGAGCGGCGCCAACATGGTCAAGCAGGGCGACTTTTCCATGATCATGGTCTGGGTCGGGCTTGAGGCCAGGCGTTTCGTGCAGGCCAGCATTGAGGATGTGAGTTTTTCTTTCTTTTTTCTTTTTTACATGCTCTCCCTTTTTTTCTATCCTAGGTCCGACCACCATTTACTAACCACCCCGTGATATTCACTCCAGGTCGAGCGTTGCGTGAAATACGATCAATTATCACCCAACATTTAGAGTCTTAGGAGACCTTGACTAGAGCACTGACGACGAGAAGAGCTTGTCATTTGACCAAAAGAAAACCCCTGCTAGACTTAAGGAATACTGAGACAAGGTACTTCCGCCCACGTAGGGATACAAACGGGCCATATAATGTATAACAGCGAAGGAGTTTGTGGGCGGCTATACAATATTCAGCAAAGGGACATTGTCGTCTCCGTTGCGGAATAGAGAAGAGTGCGGAGCACTCGCTATTTTCGACAACCTCCCAATCAATCCTAGATATGCTTACACACGTCTTGCGTCCGTCGAGGACACGTACACGAGCATTGAATCAACACAGAAAACTCATCAGCAAATCCCCATGCAATTCTATCCACCTAGCGTTGCTGAATCAGAACACAAGCACAAAGTTCCTAGAGCGCATATTCTCCAACCGTCCAAGAAACTCCCAGGTAAATGCCCCCGACCCCTCTATCTCTATCAGGCTTTGGCCGAGGCCTCATGAGTATCAAGAGGTCTCGGGGCCAAAGACTGACTATAACTAGTCCCAGTATTATCAAATAATGAACGAGAATCATAGCAAAAAAAATCCCTCCGGGCCACGAATCTCGCCCAAGCATCTCCGTAAAATTTCATCTCCCACTCCACCATTGATTAAGGTGCGCGTGCCGATCAAGAGACAACATTGCCTGATCACCAGAAGCTGCACCATCCTATGTAGTGCTGACACAGGTTCTCCAGCTTGGTTGCCTCCATGATCAGCTTGTGCACCTGCGAGATCACGTCGAGCTCCTCCTCGGGCTTGAAGTCTCGCCCCGTCAGCTTCTGTGACACGCGGTCCAGCACCTCGACCGCCCGCTCGTTCTGAATCTCGGCAATATCCTGCTTCGGGACTTGACCGTTGGCGCCCTGGCTGGTCCCCAGAGCTGACGAGTTCGTCCCCGCCCGCCGCCGCCCATTGGGCGGTCCGCCCGCCGTGAGGCCGCCTCCGTCGCCGTTGAGCTGCGCGGCCATGACCTCGGATGGCGGCACGTTGACCTCGAGGATCGACGGCCGCCGCGCCCGCGCCGCATCGGGGCCGACAAGATCGCGCTCTCGCTCGGAATCGAAGTTCGGCCCAGCCTTGCTGGGGGCTTTGGTCAAACGCCAAGTGAGGAGTGGATCGTGGATGAACTGCGGGTTGCGAGAAACGAAAAAGGTCAGCAAAGAACATCCAAGACGCTGTCGAGGATGGAGACTAGAGCGAGACTTACGGCTTCCAGCACGGCCATGACACTCTCCTTGTTCTCCCGTAGCACCCGCATCGCGTGCTCGCAGGTAATCCTGAAGCTTCCCTCGATGTTGCTGACCTCCATGGCGTACGTGAGCATGCGAGTCAGCCGGAAGGGCACGCGCTCCGGATACTTGTCGCGCTTCATGGCCACCTCGAAGCAGTCGCCAAAGTCGATGTGCACTATCTTGCCCGTCACGCGGTCCAGCATCAGGTTCGACGGATGCCGATCGCCCAGGCCGAGGATGTACCCGACCATGGACATGACTCCAAGGGATCGCGTGTAGTTTGTGCGCCGCTCCAGCCAGGCCTCGGAGCTCTTGCTCTTCAGCCACAGAACGCGGTACAGATCTTGGCCCGTGGTGTTGTCAAGCGCATATCCAAACACCTCCACCTTCTGCATAAGAGTCAGGTTGTCATAGTCTGGCGCCATCTGGAGCATGATGCGGTGCTCAATGTTGAGAAGGATCTTGCGGCTGTCTCGGTATTCCCTGATCAGCGTGTGGAGCGTGTCGCTGTTGGGGACCCAGCCCAGGAGACCAGAGTTGTGCGACAGGGGGATGGCTGGGTAGCTCTGGATGTTGAGGTGTCGCTTGTAAGACTCCGAGTCGTTGGCCAGCAGTGTGTTGCATAGGCCGAACAGCTGCATGACCCGCTCGTCCTGCCGAATGTCCTCGTGGCCCTTCAGCAGGAACGTGTATGGAATGCCGTCGCTCCCGTTGATGTTGAGCTTGCGCGGCCGCTGCTTCGAATTGATGACAGCGACCGTCGGGTCGAACGAGGCAATACTGATGATGGGGGTACCACTCTTGTAGGTACCCGGGACGCATAGGTCCAGGTTTGTAGCGTGGAGAAGCTTGGGCGAGCAGTAAGCAAGCTCCAACGAAGTCATCTGAGGCACTTGCCTATAGATGCGTCGGAAGACTTGGTAGTAGAGATCCCAAGCGAGGTTGAGGTCGTTGGTATCCCGACTGTGCTGGTACTGCCTACACCACTCGCGAGCTTCGGTGAGGTCTCGCCCAAAGGCCTGCGCAAACGAAATCTCCCGCAGCGTTTCCGGCCCGTTGTCTAGGGCCTCGTGCAGCGGAGCCAGTGCCTTGAACATGCCCTCGATGTCTCTATCGCCAAAATAGAGGCGTGAGGCTTCCTCCAGCCCCTCGTGCCACATTTCGTGCCATAGGATGGCCACGCGAATCAACTCTCGGCTGACTACAGCCGCCTCGTCGACAAGCTTGAGGCTATGTTGCCTCATGTTGTCCATGATGACGCTTGCCGCCACCGACTTCTTGGAGTGCTCCGACTTCTCCGTCGCAACTGTCAGGGGGTAAACGAGCGCCTGTGGGTGCGCCCGGCCCACGTCCGCAAGCAGGTTCTGCACAGACAACTGCACCCGCTTGTTGGACTGATTGATGCGCGCAATCAGCTGCGGGATCACCTCCAGCCACGTATCCACATTGACCTTGGTAGACCCCTCGGTGACGGCAGCGTTGACCTCGGGGCTGCTGCCGTGTGCGAGCCACAGTGTGAGAAGTCGCAGCGTGTCCTGGAGCGCGCTTCCTTGCGACAGCGCGATCGACTTGAAGAATCCCTTCACCGCCGGGACGACGTGCTCGATGATCTTTTGGTCCACCTGGGAGGCTTGACCTTGAACGCCCTCGCTGGCGTTCTTGTTAGTAAGCGCCTGGACGACCTCAAAGTTGGCAAGAGCCCAGGCGTGCCACGCCTTGTACCAGTCGGGGTTGTATCTAGTTGCCTGGTAGTAGCTGTGAATGATCTCGTCGACCTGCGTGTACTGCCAGTCGTCCTTGTTCAAGGTCTTCATCCACTCACCCTGCCTCAAGAAGCACTTGGCGAGCAGGATTGCGTCCTCCTTCATCACGCGCTGGGCATCGGGGGCAAGATCAATGGTTTCGGGGAACGGCGCGAACTGCCCATGCCCATGGATGTGACCGTTATGCAGCTCCATGTTGTTCGGCGGGCGCGCCTGGAGCTGCTGCCTGGTGACATCGATGCGGGCTGCGTTGTCCATCGCAAAGTCGCGCAGGCATTCAAGCGCCTTCTCGGCCACACCAGTGGCCCTGTTCTGAGGCTGGTGGCCGAGATCCCACTGGAACTTGAGGACAGCGTACGTGACCTGCGGGGGAGTACCGATCGGTACTGGAGGAGCTTCAAAGTGGCGTCCGTCCCCGTTCTGGCCGCGCTCGTCCATGCCGCCTGTCCAGCCAGGTATGGTGCGTTCAAGCGAGGCGTCGACGCCGATGAGTTGCTTCAGCGACTTCTCTGCCAGCCCCATGCGCCCGGATTTGCGGCAGAGGTTGGCAAACTTGATCCACATGTGCATATTTTCCATGGGCTGTATGACCAGCGATCGGAGACGGAGCATGCGCTGCCACACCTCGACGTTGCGCTGGCAGCCCTTCAGCCTGGCCTCCCATGTGCTCCTCATAGTGGCCTGCTTCTTGGCATCACACTGCTTGTATGTGATGAGCTCCTCTAGCTCAGCCAGCATCTGCACTCGCACGATAACAGTGTATGCGCGAGTGTAGGACTCGCTCACAAGCGCGCTGAGTTCCGTGTCGAGGCCTTCGCGCGCCTGTTCGATGCAGCGAGCGGCTTCTCCAAATTGGTTACGATGTAGGGCGAGAATAGCGCCGAAGAACGATCGGTCTGGAGAGTTCCGCTTCATTGTCTGCAGGTAGCCGTCCATCGAGTCCCACTTGCCCAGACCCCAGGCGGCCGTGGTGGCGAGCGGCGCAATACGCCGCTGGAGCTCGGATGAGGAGTTGGACCACGCTGTGCCTGCCAGTTGGGCGAGAGAGTCCCATTCGCCGAGAGCGTGCAGGCATCGCATCTTGCCCATGAAGATCTCCACAGGTGTCACTTGGCCCTGCGGGATCTCCTTCTCCCTCTTTGTGTAGAAGGCCAGGGCCTCCTCCCAGCGCTCGAGCTTCTCAAACCACGTCTCTTTGAGGTGAATTCCGTCTTTGTAGTTCTGTGCTTTGCGCAGAATGCCAATGGCAGCGTCGGATTGCTGAAGCTGGTTGTTGATGACAATCAAGGCCTCGACGGCGCCGCTGCTCTGGTCTTGCAGGAATTCCAGCTCCTTGTAGTGAAGGGCCTTCGCGTAAGCGTGGCAGCGAGCGGCCTCTCTACCCAGCACGCGGATGTCTATGGGCAGCGCTTTGTCGTCATGCTCCATGAACTCTGCCAGATTCAGCAGCAGGCCAAGCAGGTCCGGGGGCACATTCTCCGACTTGATGGAGTTCTCGATGTTGTAAATCAGCTCCTCCTGGTATTGCTCATAGAGCTCGCTCCAGCATGAGACGAAGGCCGAGTTGAACAGTTCACGCGCAAGCGGTGGGTACTGGTTGGCCAGCGCTGAGCAGGACCGCAGGGCGTGGTTCGGTGACTCGGCAAGTAGTGTCGTGCTGAACCGCCGTAGCCACTCTTGCCAATCCTCTTTGGTAGACTTGCCCTTAGTATCCCACGCAGCCTTGAGGTGCACGGCATTCATCTCCAGTTTCTTGGTGGCCTGATCAGCGAAGGACAAGTCGTCGGCGGCCGGTCTGCTGTCCGACCCTGGAGGCGGCAATGTCTCGCCGGCCTGGAGTTTGCCGAGCAGCATGTCGTAAGCAGAGTGATTGATCGGGACGCCAGCGATTGCCTTGTTAACAGTCGAGGCGAAGTGAAGGAAATCTCTCCCTAGCTGCATTATCAGCGCGCAGAGGGTGTCGACCGCGGCCTGCTTGAGCTGGAGTTCGCCGGTCGCAAGCACCCTAGTGAGGGGGTGGATGATCTTGGCCGCGTAGTCGTTGAGGTTGACCTGCTTCGAGATTTTGCCGATAGTCTCGATCGCTGCCCGCCGCAGGAATATCGGCTGCCCCTGTTTCTCAAAAGTCCGAACGACAACGGGGATGATGAGGTGCATATACTCCTCCGCGCTTGTGCCAAACACGAGGAACGCGTGGAGCACCTTCTCGGACTGGGTGCGTTTTGCGCTGCTGTCCTTTTGGAGCACACCCAACATCAGGGGCAATAGGCCTGCGAGGTATATCTTGAACTCTCCCTCGAGCGACTTTGAAATGGCCTCGATCAACGACAGTATCGTTGACTGGAGGGACTGTTGGGACCAGTATTCCTGAACAAGGTCGATGATGTCCGGCAGGTAGTTCCTAATGTGCTGGCGGACGATGCCGACGAGGTGTCCCAGCTGTGCGAAGTAGCCCTCGACCTTGGTGGGCGACGAGCTTCGGATCACCTGCAGGAAAGCTGGTATGATGCGGTCCAGAAAGGACACACATTCAAGACCGAGGGTCCTGAATATGCTCATGATTGCCTCGATGACGGGTTGATGATATTGGACCAGGGAATGATCCTTGAGAATGCCCAGCAACGCATTGATCACCACTGTAGGGTAGTACTCCTTATTTG
Organism: Gaeumannomyces tritici R3-111a-1; assembly: GCF_000145635.1. Classification (NCBI taxonomy): domain Eukaryota; kingdom Fungi; phylum Ascomycota; class Sordariomycetes; order Magnaporthales; family Magnaporthaceae; genus Gaeumannomyces; species Gaeumannomyces tritici. The sequence continues at coordinate 1,881,379 of NW_008804546.1, forward strand.
AGGGGGTCAAGCCCGTCATCATCAGGGAGACGTCGGTCATCTGGGTGGACTCGACACGAACGTTGACATCTGGAGTCTTCTCCTGGACCTGCTGGTGCTTGTACGGATCGAGGGCACCCAAAATGCCAAGGAGCTTGATAGTCTCCTGACGCAGCCGGGTGTGATGTGGCTCGCCGCGGATTATGCTCTGAAGCAGGTCCAGCAACTGTGGGAATTCGATGTAAGGCGCTATCACGTAGCCAGAGTTGCTGGCGAGCTGCCCAAGCGTATGGAGGGCTGCTTCACGCTTGATAGTGGATGACTGGTCCTGCAACGCCTCGATGATCAAGGGCATCAGCTTGTCCTTATACTTGAGCATCTCCTCGCCGCCCACGGTGCAAAGCTCCCCGATGGCCTCCAAGATGGTCGCAGCCACCGACGGGATCGGGTCGTTGGCTTTAGGGAGAAGAACGGTGACCATTGGCTCCACATAGGGTCGGATGAGGCTCTGGGCGTTCCGAACGAGCAGGCTCAGGAGCTTCGCGCTCTCCTCCTTGTTCCTCGCCACGTCGGAGAATTCCAGCTCTGTCAACATCTGGATCAGAGTCTTGCGAAGCGAGGGAACGACATATGCCGGGTTGTGGTGGGTGAGACGCCCAATGATCTCGATGGCCACCTCCCTGATGGGGAAGTGCTCGTCGTTGAGGGCGAAGAAGAGAGTGCGGATGTTCTCGGCCTTGGCCAGATGCCGATCGAAGCGATCATCCAAGGCGGCCAGCACGACCTTGCGGATGTTGGGGTCCGGATCCGAGACCCCGACGGTCAAGAGCTTGTCGAGCACATCGCCGACGACCTGCAGAGCATGGTAGCTAACCTGGTTGACGATTGGATCGACGACGTAGAGCTGGCAGCATGTAAGGGCTGCGGCCTGGCGGATTTCCGAGTCATCATCCTCAACATACTTTATAGCAACGTCGCGGACAAACTCGTTGAGCACATGACCTGTGAAATCAAAGCTACCCAGGGTGTTGAGCGCCAATTTGATCTCCTGCTTGCGGTTGTCATGTGCTTGGGGGTCCTTGGGGTCCTTGGGGATGATGGGGACCGAGGTGAGGGTATTCGGCTGGGGGGCGCCGAGCGGCTTGAACGGCTCGCCGCACAGAACTTTGCTGATCATATCGAGCAGCCTCTCCTGGATGGTGGGACGAAGCGGGGGTATGTAGAAGGCCAGGTCGACGAGGGCCTGGGTCAGCTTGGGGTTGATGTCGCATTCGAATATCGAGTCCATGAGTCCGCCCATGTACTTGCTCAGTGTCTGCCCAACGGCGACAGCAAGCCGGCTGAGGCAGTCGAACACGGGATCGACAGGGACACCACGCTTCCGAGCTGCCGGACTTAAGCCTTCACGGACATAAAGGAGGATCCCCTCGAGGTAGCCTGCCATTTGGCTCTTGACCGCATTGGCAATGTTCCCGATGGCCACAAACGCCTCGTTCCTCTCCTTGTCCCTTTTAAGCATTCCTGAGAGGTAGACCATGAACTGGTGGAGGTACTGCTGCCCAAACTCGGTCGGCGCATAATGGGCCAGGTCTGGGATCAGTATAACCACTGTCTTTCGAATGACAGCCTCCTTGTGGTCCTTGTACTTGAAGACGATATCGCAAGCTTCGGGATAGTATGTCTGCATAAACATGCCGCCCTGCTCGAGAAGCTCCTTCAGTACGAGCAGCGATCCGTGGATTGCCTCGACTGTGTTTATCTTGAGGCCGTGGATAGCTTGCTGATACATTTTGAGCATATATGCCTGTTTCATCTCCTGGTCTCGCTCGCGGATGATGCGGAATGCGGCGCTGACGGCCTCGGCCGACGTGGCCCGGATCAGAAGGCGGTTATCCCGCAGGCCAACCCAGATCCAATCAAGCACCTCGGCAACATGGCTGTACATGAGCGTCGGGGCACTTTTGCAGAGCTCGCGAAGAACGAGAGCGGCACTATATCTCGACTCCTCCAATCGCGGGGTCTGGAGGCACTCGATGGCGAAGTTTGTGAGGAACTGGACGAACTCGCTGACCATGGCACCGCCAGGTCGACATAGCTTTCCGATAACGACGGCGGCCTGTTGCATGCAGTTGACGTCCTTGCCCTGCATGATCTTGGATAGGGCGACGGAGAATCTCGCAAACTTGGCCGAGTAGTCGACGCCATCGAAGTCGACAAAGACATCGAAGGCATAGATGCCACCCAGGCGGTCCGCAGTCGTACTGGCACCGCCGTCGTGCTTCTGGAAAAGCTCGGCGATCTTGCTGAGAACGGTGCTCCAAAAAACTTGGAACTGTTCCGGAGAGGAGTCTAGAAAAGGTGATGGGTATAAGCAAGGAACTAGAGAAAGACGTATAGGACAGGTACCACGCCTGCATCAAGGAAGGCAAAAGACCAGAAGCACCAAGGGACGCCATATACACACCTCGTTGAACAAGCGACACCAGGTCCTTAAGCTGGAGCGACGCCCGCCGTCGACCATCCTCGCTAATGGTTCTGCATAGATCCAAACGTCGGTCAGCCTCGCGCGCATTCTCACGGCACCATCAAAACTGCCTACGGCAGGGCACATGCCAAGCGGGGCGGGAGCAGCTGGGAGGGCGGGCGCACTTTGACCGGAGGTCCTGGATGATCTCCGCCAGCGCGGCGGTCGCGCTGGGGTTCGGGGCGGCCATGGTGTCTGGTCTCTCCGTTCCGGGCGCGACGATCACCGCGACATGAAGCAGTCAGGCCGCACCATTTGCAGCAGGTCGCCGCGGATGGGAGGTGGCCAAGGGAGCCGGAAGGCAGGGCGCTTGCGAAGTGTTGGGACCCTATGGCGGGAGGCGTCGCGGGGCTGAAGCTACTGATCGAGGGACACGAGCCTATTCGAGTCGCATAGAAGGACGGCTCAAACGGTGGCTGGCGGCGCAAGCGCGGTGTGACAGGATGCGGGGCCCAGGCTAGACTCCTTCACAGCATCCACGATGGAAGCCAGCGGGGTGATGCGAGAGCAGCTGCTCGAGGAGACCCGGCCGGGGGTGGATGACGAGGATATCAAATGGACATGGGCGTCCTGACGACAAGAGCGGGAGCTTCAGAGATTCGGTTTGGGTTCACGCGCCTCAGAACCGGGGACCTTCCGCCCCCTTGTGTGGGGCCTGCTCCAAAGCCAGAGACACCCATTAGGATGATATGTGGGTCAGGCGTGCGGCAGACCCACTCCATTCCCAGAGGTACCAACGTATCTTTGGCCGCAGTCTGCGCTGTTGATTCGCTTCTGTCAAGGAGGCTTTGTAGACGGAAACAACATTTGCTGTCTGTACTAGGTGTAGAGTATCTCAAGTAGAGGAAATATGATGCCATGGAGTACTGGAATGGGCAAAAGGGTCCAGGCTGTTGGTCGTTACCAAGGTATTTGCTGGGGTACAGTACCGATTCGCACAGTCTGCACCGTCCGCTGCAGCGGGCCTTTCCGCTGTCATCTCCGCCATCATCCATCATCGCCAAACCCAACATCAAACGCATGCTGCTACCCGCGCATCGACAGAAAATTTCTCGGATCAGCAATTCGGAACACTCTCCACGATCGCCTCCAAAAGCAATAGCCGTTTCACTACCAAATTCTGCTAAACGCCATGGGAAACGACGGCGGCTCCATCCCGAAGCGGCGCGAGCTGGTCAAGGAATCGGCCCGCCTGCCCACCACCTCGGAGCTCAAGGCGACGGCCTTCGAGTCGCTCGGCCACGCCTGGGCGCACTGCGCCATCAGCGACGAGAAGCTCGACATGGACAACGTCGTGAGCGACTGGCGCGGCCATCTCTACAGCTACGAATCGGTCCTCCAGGGCCTGGTGCCGTCCGACGACTGCTCCGCGGTCGCGGCGGAGCGGGACGACAAGTTCGCCGCGACGGGCATCGCGTCGCTGCGCGACGTCGCCCGGCTCAAGTTCCAAAAGTTCTCGCCCGACCCCAAGGCGGCCGCCATCTGGCGGTGCCCCCTCTCGCTCAAGGAGTTCGGCCCCGCCACCAAGGCGGTTTACCTGGTCCCTTGCGGACACGTTTTTGCGGATGTGGCCATGAAGGAGGTCTCAGACTCAGCGTGTCCCGAGTGCAGCGAGTCCTTCGAGCCCGAGAACATCATCCCCATACTGCCCAGGGAGACCGACGAGCTGGAGAGGCTAAGACAGCGCATAGCCGACCTAAAAGAGAAAGGTCTTTCTCATAATCTCAAGAAGGACAAAAGCAACGGGAAAAAGAAGCGCAAGGCCGATGACGACAAGGACGACAAAAAGAAAAAGGCCAAAGACAATGCCAAAAAGGAGGCATCCAAGTCCGGGAACATCAACAACCCAATGACGGCCTCCTTGACAGCAAGGGTCCTGGCAGAGCAGGAGGAGAGGAGTAAAAGGAGAAGGCTTGCCGCCGCCGCAAGATGATCCGCAAGCCCTTGCAATCGCTGCTCTGCTCTGTTTGTTGATGATAGATGTTATGATACCCCTGAGACACGTAATCAACCGCATTTTACTGCCACGCTAAAACAAAATTGTCTAATGAGGAATGTACTGGACTGGAGCAGGTGAAGTGTCATGTGTGGGATAAAGATCGAGCAACCCGCCCGCTCGTTCCATCTCAGTCTCGAAACTGCGCTTGCTCGATCCATCCGCTTATAACTCATCCTTCGCGCGAGCACCGTCGCCAGGCGCCGCCTTGCTGTCCTCGCAGACTGCAGGGGTGCCGACCTCCATCCTGTAGACACACTTCTCCGCCTCGCTAACGCGCCAGAGCTCATCCTTCTCAGCACAGGCCAGCCAAACATCCGTCCTCCTGCTCGGCCCATTCCAGCAGTGCTGCCCGTTCTCGTACCGGAGAACCACACGCCGGCCGCGGCCGAGGCCCTTGCCGTCGGCCCGCTCCTCCTCGTCGGCATCACCAAAGTCGAGCTTGTCGAAGTTGCCCATGCTAGTGTTTCCGTGACCTTTCTTGGACTTCTGGGTTGTCTTGTCCATCCAGCAGAGTTCGTACTCGTACTCGCCCGACTCGACGCTGACGCACTTGTCCTTGAGGGCACGGAAGACGTCATCGGTCCCAAAGTCCTTGGCGATCTCGGTCTGCTCGGTGGAGAGACTGTTACGCTTGTTGCTGATGTCATTGCTGACGGCGTCGAGAGCCTCCCGAGCCGCCTTGATGATATGAGACTCGCCCTGGTTGGGGTTGTCGGCAAGGAGGCCGTTCTCGATCATCCACACGCGCAGGCCCAGGAGCTTGCTGTGGAGAAACTCCTTCATGAAATCCGGCAGGTAGGCCTCGAAGCTGTAAACTTTACAGGGTGTTGAACAGTCAGCAAGGATCCGAGATCATGTACCCCTCGATTTGACTTACGGATATCAGTGTCGGTTATCTCCTCCTCTTCGAACTGCTTCCAGTCTATGCCAGACTCGGAACTGTCCTCCTTGAAGATCTGCGTGATCTCGTCTTCGGTGAGGTCGGTAGGCTTCTCCTCCCTGTGCTTAGCTTCGTAGTCTTCCCAAGCCCTGACGGCAGCCTTGGCACCCTCGTCGTTGAAGTTGGGGTTCCATTTCTCCTTGAGGACCGCGAGAATGCCCTCCAGCTCCTCAACCTTGCCGTGGAGGTCGTCGCGCTGCTCGAGGACCTTGTCCAGTGTGTTGCGAAGCTCAGCCACGCGCGACTTGGCCATACCAAGGAGCACGCTGAGCCTGCCTCCCTTGCCCCCCTCACGCTTTACAATCTTGCCCTTTTCGGACCTCTCGACCTCCTCGAACTTGGTACGCAGATCCTTCTCCTTGGTCTCCAGGCCCGCGATCTCGGATTCTAGTTTGGTGATCCTCGCCTCAACCTGGCGTCGGAGCTCCTTAGCCTCCTTTACCAGAGTGCGGCGCCTCTTCATGGCCTTCTCTTGACTGAGCCTACGCTCTTCTTGGATGCGGCGGTGCTCCTTGCCAATGGCATCGCACTTGTTGGCGCACTTGATTCCGCCGACACCGCCGTACTCCTCGGAGCCATCGCAGCATAGCTCGTAATCGCAGACACCGTCGTTGACAAACGAGAAGGGGACGTAGGTGCCCTCGTGGCCCTTGTTCTCGCACCAGAACCCGGGCAGGGCGTTGGCCGTGTTTGTCGTGCCACTCAACGAGCCCTCCAGCGGCTGAGGGGGCGAGAGGCTGTCGAGATAGGCGCAGGCAGCGGTCCCGGGCTCGTCGCTGCCATCCGGGCAGTCACACGAATTGTCGTTGACTTGGGAGGGCTTCAGCACAACCGTCGGGTGGTTGATGCAGGTGAACCTGTCTTTTGGCTCGTAAAACCGAACAACTAAACCACAGAACAAGAAATGCGTAAGCCTCCATCAAGCAGCCGCCTCGACAAGGGGAAGCACAGAGACGACGTGTGGATGCAGAACGGAGCTGGGCCTACAGTCAGGGCCGACACCTCTGGGCACGCCCGAGGCGCCAGCTAAGCTTATGCCAGCAACGGTGCCCAAGAGCACCACAGACGATTGGTGCCGCATTGCTGGGAAAACAGAAATCCAGCTGGTTGTGCGTGTTCTGGATCGAGAGGCGAGCACTGCTCGGCTTGAACTCCCCCCAGGAAAGCAGTAAAAGTGTGGACAAGTCAACGAGAGGCGGTCCTAATAAGAGGAAAGCAGGAGCCGAGCCCCCACTGGAGCTCTCGTCTTGTCTCAAAACAGGCTGGCCGGGGTCAATTGCCAGCTGTCCGCTGCGGCAGAATATTGCTTGGCGCCAATTAGGACTGTGCTTGTATCTTTTCTGCACTGGTCCCAATCCGGCATTAGCGCGTCGCGAGTCGCGATCGCTGCTACCGTGCGTCATCCCTGACCCCGCCAAAATTTTCACCAACGGCTCAGAGCCCCGCCATCAAAGCAAGCAGGGCTCACTGTATCTCAACAGCAGGGCTGGACTCTTCCGGGGAAACATCGACCTAGGTACCTACCTAGTCGTGTGTTTTGCCCTAGTAGTATTCTTCTTGCAAGTAGCAAGTATCTCATACTCTTGTACTTGCGTCTTTCTGCCCTCAAATCGGCCTGAGTGAGCTTCTTTCAAGGACACCCGGGCGGCGCTACAGCGCAAAGCATATCAGCAACCACACGCAAGTCCAGGGATATCAAAATGGCGACTCAAACAACAGAGCCGGATCCCCTCACGGGTCTGGTCCCGACGGTGATCTCTATCATCAACTACGGAGAAACTGAGATCTCTAGGATCACCTCAGGCCAAGAGACGAAGGAACAGCAGGCCGAGCAGGACAAGCCGGAACTGAACGCGCTCGAGCTCGCAAAAGACTCAGCAGAGTTGATCCGAGCACATGCTACCAAGATCTCTTTGTTCATCATCAACGAGCCCTTCACCCCCACAGCCATCGCAAAGGTTCTCAAAGAGCTTCTTAAGGAGGCGCTCCCATCCATCGTCATGGCCGCCCAGCTCTGTGCCCCAAGCCGCTACACAGCTACGTTCCGCAAAGACCTGGCCTGGCGCTGCGGGCGGGTACTGAAAGAGCTCAGAGTCCTCCTCCTCAAGATACCCTCAGATGGGAAGATCCTCTCCGATATCCAGAAAAACGGCAGTCAGGAGCTGGGGGGTGACAAGGGCAGTCTCGCCATCACGGGTCTCCTATGGAATGCCTGCGACGACTTGACCAGCATGGCAAAGGGAGGCATTGTTGCGCACTTATCGAAGAAGGTTGAGCAGTACCGCGACACTCTCAAGGACGTCATGGAAGAGCTGAAGGAGTGGAGTGAGGAGACGGATGACGATGACGAGGATGATATCGCTCTGGACTACGGCGATGCCGACGGCCCTGCTCAGAACGTCATCTCCACACAGGCCATGCTGGACGACATGATGAACTCGCAACGGCATATCCCTGCAGACGACCCAGACAGCATTAGGCCACGACTGGACTCATGTCTGAGACGGATTCGTCTAACCACAATACTGTACCAAGCTGTCATCAAGAGGCGATTGAAAACGCTCCCTAAGCTCCCTACGCCTGCAGCCAGTGCCGCCTGTCCCAGGATCGACGAGGTGCTCTTAATGCTGAAAAACGTCCCCGACGGCTTTAACGATGTTGCCGCAGCTTTTTACGAGTTATCGCCAGCGGATATCGACAAGCACATGGATGAGCGCTTTCTTGAGGCCTTCGCCATATCAGAGAAGCTTCTGAAGCCATGGACAGGGGCGGAAAAGGACGAGTTCACAGACTGGGCTCTCAAGTTCCAGGTGGAGATCAAAAAGAACTCATAGCCACAGGTCACTGTAACTCATCCAGCTTTATGATACCCTAGATTAGACACAAATACTGGCAGTAAACGCATCCAGCTCATGCTTTAATAGTTTACACCAGTGTCTCTCAGCTTTCTCTCGTCGGTATGTACTACCAACAGCTCACCACACCCCCGACATCTCCTCAAGCCACCTCGACCGACTTCTTTTCTACGTGGGCGGCCTCACCGGCTCCCGCCTGTTGTATCTTGGTCTCGTGTGCCTCATCGAGCTGTTCCGCATCCTCATTTCCGTACCGTCCGATCTTGTACCACGGCAGACTGAACAGTCTGTCCATGCTCTCGAGGCTGCGGCCAGCCGTCTCGGGGACGAAAAACCACACCCAGGCGCCACCGAGGATGGTAACGGCGGCGAAGCACCAGAATGTACCCTTGGGGCTGATTCCGCCGGCCGTGGTGTCGAGCAGCATCACCGGCACAGCCCGCGCATTGCCATACTGGTTCAGGAAGTGAACGGTCATTGCCAGTGACGTCGCGAGAGCCCTGATACGAAGGGGGAAGAGCTCGGCAGTGAGCAGGTACTGCATCGAGTTCCATCCAAGGGCCCAACCGAAGCCCGAAACATCTGTAGGGTTGGGGGTTAGCTTTTTGCTCTGTAGAATCGAGAAAGGTTTCTATATCAAACAGTAGCCCTGGCTCATCCGCTTCCAGAGAGCAACACGGAATAGCCAAAGGCTGTAGCAGACTCACAGATCATGGCAATGGCCCCGCGCGACGGCCCGATCTGGGCCTCGCTGAGCTTGTATTTGGGGATTATGCCTAGCTGGGGAACGGCAGTCAAAAAGCCGGCGACGTATAGCATCGACAGCGCCTGAAGGCTGATGCCAATCAGGAGCGAGCGCTTCCGGCCGATGACGTCGACGAGGAACAGGGCGCAGATGATCGCCGCCGTCAGCTTTACGATGCCGAAAACGGCGGTGATCAGCAGGCTCTCGTTGTCCCCAGTGACGCCTAGGATCGAAAACAGGTCCTGGGCGTAAATCGTGACCGAGCCGGCCCCGGACCACTGGCTGAGCAGCTGGGCGCTGACGGCGAGCCCGACCCTATACAGGTTGCTCGGGATGGTGAACATCTCCTTAAGCATCCCCAAAAAGCCGGTGCCTTTGGTCGCCTCCATCTCCTCGTGATGCGCCATCTAGAGCAGCTGTCAGCAAATGCCCCCTCCCCCAAGCTCCAGTTGGTTATGCATAACAGAGTTCGGGCAGATGTTCCCCCACTCACTTCGATTCCTGTGACCTCTTCTCGAACGAAGGGATGGTCTTCGGGGAGGCCACGGAGACGGGACATGACCGCCAATGCTTCGTCGTACTTCCCCTGCTTCACCAAGAACCTCGGCGACTCGTACTGCAGGAAGCTGAGCGCGAAGATGAGGGAGGCGAACATGATGTGAAGACTTGTCGGCACCATCCAGCGGGCGTGAGTGCTGTCGCCCAAGTTGACCTGGCAGCCGTAGTTTGCAAAGTAGGCGAGCACTATGCCCAGATAGACAAAGCCTGTAAAGATGCATGTGCACAGTCCCCGGATGGGCGCAGGAGATATCTCGGCCAGGAAAACGGGGCCTACCACTGGGGTTTGCTAGATAAAGTAATCGCAAAGGTTTAGTGATCTGAGAGAAGATAAACGGAAAGGGGGTGCTTTGTGGCAAAAGGCAAAACTCACTCCAACCCCCATGCCGGCAATAAATCGGCCAGCATACATCATGCCCAGATTGCCGTTCGCGCCGAGAAAGAGGGCGATGCCCAGGATCCAAACAAGACATAGTTGTCTCACAGCCCATATGCGACCAATTCTATCGCAAATGACGAACGCGCTGCAGAAAAGTATATTCGTTAGAAGATGGGAAGTCGAAGAGTAGGGAGATTCCAATGGCCTTCTCGGATGTGAATTGGACTATACTCACAACAAAGCACCAGCCACGGAGCCAATCTGAACCATAGCCGAGACATTTCCTTTGATCTGGGCGCGGTCGTTGAGGCTGTACGAATCGTAGTTGATGGTCTTTTGGAAGTCCTTGCTGTTCCACGCCCCGGGCGGCGCCTAGGAGTCCAAAGGAGAAGACGGCAAACCAAAGCCTCCAGTTGAACACCTCGGAGGGGAGGCCGAGGTTCTTCAGCTTGAAGACGTTGACCGGCTTTTTAGGTCCGCCCGCCATTGTGCTTAGCTAGCTGTTGTTGGTAGATTGAGGCAAAGGGACGTGTGAGTGGGACGGGAAGCCGTTACGGCAGGGCGTGCACTGCTCTGGTCATTATATATGTACGTCCGCACGCTTCCAGTCCTTGTCCTTGCTCTTCATACCACCATCATTCCCCCGAGCGGTAAGTGTGGATGGGACGTAACCGGGATGGAGCCCCGTATGTATGTCGAGTGTGGCAGCGCGACCTTGGGCTGCATGATGTCCGTAGCTGAGGACGGCGGGAATGCTGGTATCAACGCAAGCGCCCATCCATCCCCACGCAATGTGCCCCCGGACATGCAACCCAGCGCGACGGGATTGGTCGGGTGCGACATGGATGTCCCCAGAAGAGCCGGCACGAGACTCGTGGGGAGGAGGGCTCGGGGTGGGTGGACATTTTTGTACGACTCGAACGCATTTGTTCCTAATCAGACTTGGGATATATCTCTTCATTGGAATGGATTCGGCGGGCTCTCGTCACCGCTGCCGCCAGAGTGCCCAAAGGTGTGAAATCCAACGACACCCCGTCTCACGCTGTGCGTCATTCTGCATGCTGTCCGTAGCTGAGGACGGCGGGAACGTGTTGGAGGAGAGTAGTAGGGAGTTAAGGGTACATGGCAGCCAGGATATGATGTGCCCGAGGTGCGAGGTCGCCTATTCGGCCCTTCCTGCCTGCCCACAAAAGATCTGCGGCTACTGGCTTCCACCGGCCAAGTCAGCACCACCCCCATTTGCGTGCGGCGATTGACAACAAGCGCAGAAAGTGTTACGGAATGGGAACTGCGGATCCATCTCTCGACTGTATGTGTTCGTCCAAAGGGTTATCTTTATCACCCTGTTTGAAAAAAATTCCCCGAATCTGGAAGAGAGACGGAAATGTGTTAAGAGAAGATGAGGCGACGCAGACCACCGACTCCATGCTATCAAATACTCGCGTGGCATTCGTTGCGGCTCGCAACCATCTGCTGCCGCATGTATCAAGCTTTTGCGGATCGTAGCCAAGATTTCCGCCAAGCGCTATGGCTTCAGTGGGGTAAGCGGGCGCCCAGGCGGGTCGGCATTGCCTTTCTAGGAATCTCCCAGCCATCTTGGCGCTGAATCGCCGATAGACGAGTCGTCTAGACGGCAATTGGAGGAACATAAAAGATGGACTCGACGTGTTGGCCAGAATCAATGGGAACCAAGGCTGCGGGGTGCGTTGCTAAAGGAATACATGTTCTACCCATGTCGAGGTCAATTTTTTTTGCTGATCACCAAACAACATCTGAAGAAATAGAAATGAGGGAAATCATCTGGCCTTGAACAAGATGAGATCATGCTTATTCGTCCATATAATGCGATGATTTCCTTCGAACCACGTTATTTATTGCGATATCCAGTCCACAAACGCGAGATGTGAAATACTTGGGTTTGAGATGAACCACCAAAGGCGCTGGTAACGTCTCTGGACAACGTATCCATAAGTGAGCGAAGTGATCAGTCGTAGCGTGCTGATGAAGATACAACGCGAACAACATAGCGCTCTAAAACCTCTCCAATCACTAGTAATCAAGCGTTCTTCAAGGTCAAATCCAGAATTTTGTATTAGATTGCCAAAAATCTATCGCTAAAAATGCCGATGGTGATCACCCTCACGGCAGAACAAGTTTTATCCTCGACAGATGTCCTATATCACCAGCGTCCCGTTCAGCCTCAGGTCACGGCTGCTGGCGCCGACGTAGATCTTGTACTCGCCGCGCCGCACGCGCCACTGCTGGGCCACGACGTCCCACACGCTCAGGTCGCGGCGCGTGAGCTCAAAGGTTATGGGCCTCGCCTCGCCGGGCGACAGCGGCCCGACCCTCCTGATGCCGCGGAGCTGGCGCGCGGGCGAGTCGCCGCCGGGCACGCCGACGTACAGCTGGGCCGTCTCGATGCCCTCGACGCCGCCCGAGTTGCGGACCGTGGCCCGCACCGTGGCCACCGTGTCCCAGAGCTCCGGGTGGCCGCCCTGCACGACGCGCACGGCCGGGTCCGGGAGCTCGGCCGGGACGGCGCCCTCGGGCGTCGGGACCACGGCTGTCTTGAGCCCGTTGTAGGCGAAGTCGGTATAGGACAGGCCGAAGCCGAAGGCGAAGCGCGGCTCGATGCCGTCGCGGTCGAAGGCGCGGTAGTCGATGTACAGGCCCTCCTCGAAGTCGTCGTCGGGGAAGAAGTCGAACTTGATGGACGAGTTGAGCAGCTTGCCGTAGTCCTCCTCCCTGCGCGCGATGGTGTAGGGCAGGCGGCCGGCCGGGTTGACGTCGCCCCAGAGCACGTCGGCCAGGGCGTGGCCGCTCTCCTGGCCGGGCAGGCCGCCGAAGATGACGGCCGTGACGTTGGGGTGGTCGACCCAGGCGTCGACGGTGCGGATGCCGGCCGAGTGCACGACCACAATGGTGCTGGCGCAGTTGTTGGCGATATTGTTGACCAGCCGGTCGCTGTGGCCGTCGGCCAGGCCGAGGCGGTCGAAGCTCTCGCTCGCGTACGAGTTGATGAAGACGAGGCACGCCTCGGCGTTGTCGTAGTAGCTCGCGGGGCTCTCCGAGTAAAAGTCCCACCGCAGCACGCCCGCGCTGGCCGAGATGCGCTCCTGGATGGCCTGGAAGGGGCTCACGACGTACGGCGGCGTGTTGCCGCCCGAGCCGCCGGCCGTGATGAGCGTGCCGTTGAAGGTCTCCCAGCCAAAGTTGACCTCGTAGCCGCCGCCGTACCTGTCGCGGTTGGCCCACGGCGAGGCCTTGACCGTGGCGTCGTATCCGTAGATGGCCAAGAAGCGGGGGTCCTTCAGCGGCAGCGTCTTGTTAACGTTCTTGACGAGGACGGTGCCGGCGGCTCCGATCTTGCGGATCAGCTTTGCGTGGTCGCGCTGCGCGTCGACGCGGAAGTGCTTCTGCCTGTTGTTCCAGATGCCCGGCTGGGGGTAGTCGTGCTCCTGGCCCAGGTGGTACATTGCGGCAAAGAGCCTCGTGGCCATGTCGTCCAGACGGGTCGTGGAGACAGATCCGTTCTTGACGGCCTCGGTCAGGTTGTCGCCCCAGAATCCCCCGCGAGGCATCACCACGTCCATCCCGGCATTGGCCGAAGCCACTCCGCCCATTTGGGCTTCCCAGTCCGAAACGACAAAGCCCTCGAACCCGAGCTCCGTCTTGAGTATGCCGTTGAGCAGCTTTGAGTTCTGACAGCCGTAGCTATGGTTTGCGCGTTGGTAAGAGCACATGACTGACCCGGCTCCGTGCGCCAGGCTGTCCATGAAAGGCCACACGTAGAGCTCGTGAATGGTCCTGTCGTCGACGTTGGAACTGACGGCCTCGCCAAGGGCCGACTCGCGACGGCGGAACTCCTGCTCGTTGAGCAGCCAGTGCTTGGGCGTTGCTACCACGCCCGAGTCCTGCATCCCGCGCGTCACCTGGCCCATGCCGACGCCGGCAAGGTAAGGGTCGTTACTGAGGCCCTCCCAGTTCCTTCCCGCGCGAGCGATGCGCCCCAGCGGGCCCGAGACCGGGCCGAGGGCCATGTGAACGCCCCTGTCGCGGAACTCACGGCCCAGCGCCAGGCCGTAGTCGTACATGAGCTCGGCGTCGAACGTGGCCGCCAGGTGGATGCCTGCGGGGAAGGCCGAGACGAACTCCTGGCCGCGGAGGCCCGCCGGCCCGTCGGCGAAGCAGATCGGGGCCACGCCGAGGCGCGGGACGGCGCCCGAGTTGCCCACGCACTGGCCGGGGAAGCCGCGCGTCACGTTGACCTTTTCCTCGAGCGTCATCTTGGACACCAGCGTGACCGCCTTCCGATAGGCGTTGGTCCAGGCGCGACTTGAGTTGCCATTGCCGGGGGCTGCCTCGGTGGATTCCATGTTAGCTTGCCTCGGCTCTGTAGCCGCGCGCCGAGGTGGGTGCGGTGTGAAAGGAGGCGGCGAAAGAAGAACATACGTGTCGGGTATACCGGCGGACTTCGGCCATAGTATGGCACTTCGGATGGCTTTTCAGCCACGACTCCCGAGGCCAGGGCCAGCAATGCGACGGCTGTGAGGCTCTTCATGGTACTGGGTTGCCCTGCGGGCTAGGTAGGTGACAGGTACCTATGCTTTCCCGAAGCTGAAGAGGCCGTGTGCTGAGATTGCAACAAGGCTGCGGATGAGAATTTGGACGCGCTTCCCGCGTTTGCTGGTTGGACTGCAGCTCCCCACGGACCAACGCCTGGCTTGGGCTACTGGTGGTGCAGCAAAAGAAGCAACGACAGCCAAACTGGACGAAGATCCATGCTCATGTTTATATAGACACCTACTCGACGTCGGTTGCTCCGAGGACGGAACTGACTGGGACCATGCTTACGCTATTATTTTGCTTCGTTATTCGTCCAGGACAGACCTAGAACCGGACCGGCATCCCTTCGGCCATTCGGGCTCTCCAGCGAAGACGTCCCCTCTCGGATCTCCAGCAAAAGAGAGCCGAACATGAGCCGGAGATGACATCTGCGTGCCGGTGTGAGGCAATCCCCATATTCTCCCCCGCAGATCGGACAGGTGATCGGATATTCTCCAGTCTGCTTGACAGAGTCGCCATTCGGTGCTGCAACCTTGGCTGCGGCGGAGAGCGACTCGTTTGCAGCAAGACTGCTGGGCCGGTGAGGGGTTCTCAGCGTCCGGAAGGCCTCCCAACTGCCGCCACGGGCCGATTGTTGGTCGGGGGAGAGCCGCGGACCTTGGTTGGACATGCAAGGGCGGAGACTGAGTCGCATCCAGAGGGGGGGAAGCTGTGAGGGGAAGGTGCCAGGTCTCCAACTTCTTGCGTCATGAGAAAAACAATCAGGCGCGGACGTGGCGTAGGTGGAGCAGTGGCTCGATCAGGATGGAAAGTCACAGACATTGTCACTCCAGCCTGACTTAGCCCGGGAAAGGCGGGTGGAAGCTGGAAATAGCGATTCCTGCATAGATGGGCACGGATATTGGTGGTTATTCTTCGTCTGGTCCTTCGTCCACCTAGGTAGCTGTGTGCTAATTGGCCAAGAACTCGACCTTCCCAGAAAGGCAACAGTTAAAATGGATTTCATGGGCATGAGAATTGTCTCCCCAGCGTTGGGCTACCGACAGTCGTGTCGGTAGAATCGCGGGTCAAAGGTGTAGGTGGGCATGGGCACCTTGCTTCGAATCCTCCAAGCAGGGAATCTTGTGAAATGGAACGTTGGCGCGTGGAAGACAAGGTGGACAAGGCGTGGTGGACGAGGCGATCAAGTGTTTAATTTCCCACTTCCCCGGTAGCGATGGCCTTGCCCGTTCCAGCGACCTCAGCCCACGCACAATATCCCGGGCCCGATCGCTGCCCCGAGCTGGTTCCCGAGAACAGACGGCAGACATACGCTTCTAGCCGATGGCACGCACACAGAACACGCCGTTACCCCGCCTTTTAGGCCAAACGAGGTGGATGTGGATGTACTGTTCTCAATGGCCGTGTGTCACACGATGGGCCTTTGCGAGCACAAGGTTCAATATACATCCCTGGCCTGCAAAAAGCGAGGGGATAAGGCCTCCTTTTCAAGGGCGGGTTGCGAGAAGGAGCCTTCTCCAGGTTACATTCTGCACTGCGTATAAATTACTTGGGGCGTTTTTGATACGCCTTGAATGCTCCGAGGTGGTTTCGTAGCAGCAAAAGGAAATGTGAAGCTAATACTAGGCATGAGAATATACGTGGATATGGCAAATAGCATTCACGGAATAGCCTTTTTTTATTATTATTATTATTATTTTTCGAACGCCATGGCGAGCTCAAGCCTGACCATGCGAGACGGGACGAGACGGATCATGCGTTCGCAGATATTGTACCACTCGGGATAACCCGTTCTTCAACCCGTCGCGTCCGTGACGAGGCTGGGCAGTATTTACATACAAACCGTATTAGTATAAACATCCCTCGTGCGCCCGGGTATCTGGCAAAAGCCGTCGCTCCGGTGAGATCAACCAGAGAACGGAAGCGGCGGAAGGAGTTCGGGCCAAGACGCCTAAAGTTTGGACTGTCAACGCAGGGTAATGGCGGGTGGTGTTCCGCTGGCGCTAGGGATGCGCCGCTCCATTCTTGATCTCAGATCGTCGAGTCGGCCCTGGCTGAAAACCAGCTCACCGGGCCTCACCTTGCCGCCCACCTGCCCCAGCCATGGGCTGCTTGAGATGTGGCAAGCGTGCTGTGGAGGAGATTAATGCTCGGTTCTTTTTCAGCTTTTTAGCGAAGGTGGCGGATCATCGGTCAGTCGACCAACCGCCAGAGCAGCTGGAGGCATTGTGGCATCAGGCGACTCGACTCCTGGCAGCTCCCAAATTGGGCAGGAAACAAACAAACAAATAAACAAAACAAAAAAATGGGCAAATGCGCGACTTTTCGGCACTCAACCCTTCTTCTACTCTCTCCAACCCAACCAGGCGATTCCGTCCTCACCCAAGGCAACCCTAGACTCACATCGCTTGCAAAATGCCTGGGATCATGTGGGCCGATGGGTCCGGGTGTCACTACAAGAAGAGAACGAAAGGATCCGCTTGAGCTCTCCCCCCCCCCCCAAAGTCTAGGCCCGGAGTCGCTTCTGGAAAGGATTTCCTGGCAATCCGAGCCCGCGTGCCGGTTGTGGCACAGCCGAGCTCTGCAGACGGGGAAAGCAGTTGGGATCGTCCTTCAGCCTGTTAGGCCAAACATTCCGCTGAAATCCGCCCCTGGCTAGCGCCGCAGCGGACAGCAGAGGATTTCACGAGGGCTGACTGCAGGCTAGGGGTTTGGAGGGACAGGCTATCTATCTCTCAATAGCCCAGATAGCACATGTCTCGCAGATTGCCTCTTTTCAAGCCTCGTATTGGAATTTCGGCTTTGCCATTGCCACCGCTCCGGCGGGGAACAGGCAAACAGCAACAAAATACACCAGGCTCTCCCATGGCGGCACGCGTGGGTGGGAAAATGCGTTTTCCCGGAGGGCCATGTGCTAGGGTGCGGACAAGGTCCAGGGGGGGTTACATCCCTTAAGGCCAATCTGCCGTATTACCCCACCTGCACTCCAGGAAGAGTTAGGTCAGGAACAGCGACACATTCTTCCTCCTCTTTAGTGAGAGTAGAGTGTGGGTGGGAATGGTGACAGTAAGGCCCCGAATCTGGATCTGCTCGAGAGGACGTCGGATTGAGAACATGACGGGGATCTGGTTAGATAATGATCGAAAGAGATCTGTATAGAGGGGAAACCGTTATTTTCTCCGTTCGCCGCGATGCGATGATTCCCGGCAGGTGCCGAGCGCCGCCGTTGAAAAAGCTACGCACAGAGGTTGCCGGGGAGCCCGCCTGAAGACTCGCTCGACGCGATTCCAGATTTGCGGTGTGCAAGAGACCAGCCGTCGGGGCAGGACAGCCGCATTTCCCCTGTTCCGTCTCTCCGCAAGACTCGGGAACTTGGATTGCCCGTCGCGGACATATAAATGGTGTCATTATTGCATGCAGAGGGCGAGGCGGTGCGCGGGAGAACGAACATATTTGTTTCGCCTGCGTCTGGCAAGAGGCAAGGAGACGATGTTTGTTTCGAGCGAGGGCCGATCGCCTGCGCGTCAACGGAGGGGATCCCGGCCTTCCTCACCCCGCGGCAATCTTTCCCTGGCTGCTCTTTGGTAGCAAGAGGAGGAGGAGGAGGGTGGCAAGCCCTTGTGAAGGGCGGGCCGTCACATGAGGAAATGTCCATTTTCGACGCCGCAGCTTCTGCGACAAGTTGACGGAGGCGCATGTGGCACCCATCAAGGAGCGAGGCCCCAAGGCTTGCAGGGAGCGTTTGACGGCTGACACAGAGGGTGGCAGAGTGAGAGGAAGATTGCGGAATGCGGCGAGGAAATCGAGACAATCGCCATCGCCAAGGAGGCACATGCGAGACCCGAACTCTAAACGGCTGCCGTTGCTCTCTGCCGTCGCGCCATGGCGCTTTGACATGTTGTCTTCGAGTGGCTGCCGGTGTCCTTTCTTTTTGTTACTCTCGGACCTGGACATCTGTCTTGATCGCCGTCACAACCCATCGTTGCTCGTCTGGCCCCTTATCCTTCCCCTTTTCACAAGCCGGCCACAGGCCAGACGTCGTTGTTTATCCTTCGTCGGATCTTGTGTGCATACCCTTTGCGCATAGGATGATGGGGGTCGCATATGATTCTATTGTACTGTATTATTCGTCTTGAAAGGCTCACCCGAGTGGGGGCAACAACATGCGGCGTCGGGGCTGCCCGAATACGGACTGTGCTATTTCGAATCGAGTTCCTCTAGGCAGCATATGGCATCAGCGGGCATTGTGTGGCTACACAAACAGGAACGGAGGATCACGCGTTTGCAGCTGTGCCATCCATCGTATTCCACCTTGTCGTCCCCGTAGCACAGCAGGAAAGGCGCACCGCACCGTTCCTGTCACAGGCAGCATTTGCTGGTGTGATGTCGTGGTTGGTCAACGTTGAACAATAGGATCGACACGGTGAGCTCGAGATGCACATCAAATTTGATTTCGGCGCACTATTACTGGTTGACGAACGCCTAGTCTACCTGGTCCGGGTCATGAGCAACTCGACGGGTGGCTCAAACGCCAGGGACCATCTGGAACAGCCTGAACCAAAGATGAGGGGTGGGACAAAAAAGAAAGAACAGGAAGAAACAGAAAACCAACAGCAATCTGGAGGGAGAACAGACGCCCACCAGCACAATCACCACAACTTGTAATATAAAGCTCAAGATCGACAGGAGGTAGGGGGCAATTGCGAGATAGTGTGGATTGTATTTATTTATGTCCCAATGGCCTCGGTGGACTCGGACAACAAGTCAGGCGCGAGTGCTT
Source organism: Gaeumannomyces tritici R3-111a-1 (assembly GCF_000145635.1). Taxonomy (NCBI): domain Eukaryota; kingdom Fungi; phylum Ascomycota; class Sordariomycetes; order Magnaporthales; family Magnaporthaceae; genus Gaeumannomyces; species Gaeumannomyces tritici. Next base: position 1,900,707 of record NW_008804546.1, read on the forward strand.
CGCTTTTTGCTTGTTGGTTCGACGGCGACAAGGGATGAGCAATGTGGGACGGTGGGGAGAAGGGGGAAGAGAATAAACAAAAAGACATAAGCACAGGGTCTTCAGAACACAAAAAAGAGGGGCGCAGAGCAGATGCATGGTGTTATCATCTTGCACGGGGGTCGTAGGTTGTGGGTGGCAATGCGAAAAGGATGCAGAGAGATGAGCAAAGAAGAGGGCATCGGCCATCCATCACATCCAATCCCCTTTTCTGGCTCGGGGTGGCTTGCCGCAGGGTGCTCTGGGGTCGTCGCTCGCCGGTGCGCTTTGTTTCTTGTCGCGACAGCCCGACGCTCTCTCTTCGCTCTTGGGGGCGGACCACCCTCACCAGCGGCCACTCACAGGCGGGCGCAACCCTCTGGCGCGAGGCCAGTGCGCCCCAAGCAGGCCGCTGACTGGCTGCGGCGCCCACACCCTCGGCCGGGCTGCCTTAGTGCCGTTGGGCCCCCCCGTTCCTGGCAGGCGCCGCCAGGGGCCATCCCGGGTCACTCCCGGTCGACCCCTGCGCTCAGTGATCCCCTGCCCGTCGTCTCCAGCTTTTCCAAAGCGGGTACGCACAGGTGGGCCAGGCACAGGGAAGCACCGAGGCCTGGCGCTGATTGGGCGTTTCTGCCCATTCCAATCAAAGACCCAGTCCATGTCCAGTCCCAGTCCCTCGTCGCCCGCCCCAAAGCGTTTGCGAGCCCACCCTTGCCTACCACAGCAGGAGCTTGGCGTGGGCGGACGTGCGTGCCACAGTGCAGTGCTCAATCTCCAATCTCGTTATTTTTTTCTTCTGGGCTGTTTGTCCTGGCTCTTTCCCTCCTCCCCTTCCGAAACCACCACCTCCATCTTCTCTCACATTTGTGGATTCACTTCTGAACCTTCCCTTCTTTTTTACCCTCGAGAGCCTCGTCCACCTCGGGACACCGTGCAGTCACTCCTTTAGCACCCGCATTAACCGCCTCGCCGGCAGCTCCCAGCACAACAACTATCAAGCAGCCCTCGTCCCGACTTCAGACGAGAGTGAGGTCCTAGCTACCCTCGCGTTGTGCCGCCTCCGCCCACGTCCCTCGCAAAACGGTCTCGTTGAGACGACCGACCTGCCTACCATTCACATTCACTCATTAGTCTTGATCTCCTCTTGTTGAAACCGCACACACCAACTTTGCGTTCATCTTCTTTCGAAACGCCCGCCAGGAGCCGACCACCACCAACCCGATCGCCCCGCCATACTCTGCGTCGCTGTTCACTTCGTTGGCCGTAGGCTATTTGGCATCTGGCACGAGAATTCCGCCGCTTTTTCTTCACCAACATCACGCAACCTGTGTGTCGAGCGCAATAGTTCCTTGTAGGGAGATACCAATCCCGCGATCGTCATCTGGGCCGCATATTCTTCGATCGACACACGATTCTCCGCCTACTCGAAGTCCGGGCTAGACACCAGTTTAGAGAGGGAGCACGGCAAGGTAGGGAACGAATTCATCTGTCTGGTTATTTCAGGTTATTTCATGCATGGGCTTCCGTTCTAGTGCGGCGCGACCCTGGCACATTTCCTACGCTGCATCCGCACTCTGTTCTCACCACCACGACCTCGGCGCCAAGGTGTGAGAAGGGACGATCGCGACCACGCGCCGGCGGTGCGAATCTGGCACTGACTTCTCTTTTTTATACAGGCGCTCCTTCGCCCTCGGGCTCTCCAACTGGTCGACCGAGCACGCCAGCAATCAGCAGCCACGGGCTGCATTTGGTCTTTGGAGTGACCACAATTGCCCATGACCATCCAGTCCAGGTCGGGCGGCAACTAGTTTCTTGTTTTCTTGCGCCAATTCACATTCTTTTATCCTTTTTTCAAAACAGTTTGGCGCGGCCCAAACTATTCATTCTGTCCATATTACTTTCCGTCTACGACGATGAATCGGTTCCGGAACAAGAAGAAGGGGAAGGATGCCGTGGAGGGCGAATCGAGCTCAATGTCCCTCAAGGGATTCTTCAGCGGCAAGAAAGTTCAGGAAGAGGAGGTCAAAGAGGAAGTCGACCTCACCACTGCTCTGCCATCCCACGACGAGTTCCGTACCAGTCTTCTGATGACTGGTCTTTCCGCCCGCTTCTCTATGCTACGGGAGCAAGACGACCCCAGTACAAAAATAGGCAAGGCCAGCGACGACAGCGTCTTGTTTCCCAAGCATTCCTCACGGCTCTTGGATTACGGCTTCCAGGGAGATCTGAATGATATTGCCGAGGTGGAGTCGCTCAGGACACCGTTCGGAGGCCGCCTGGACATGGATGACGCGAGCTCGACCAAGGGCAGCATCATGAGCAGGGGAAAACCAACTGATGGCAACAATCTGTTTGGTGGAAGGCAAAAGATCGTTATCGGAAACCGGACTTTGTACGAGAGCGACGTGTCGATGTCCGCATTTCAGAAATGGAGGCGGGAGGAGAGGGAGAGGCAGCGAAGGTCACAGGAAAACGAACGCGAGGACTCTCAGGACTCCCAGGACCCCTCTGCAGACACTCGGCCACGTCCGAGTGAGGAAGGTTCTGCGCCGATGAGGTCGGAGTCGCCCGCATTTATCGACTACAACCAGAAGCGCGGGACGTCATCGACTACGGCGTCGTCTCTGGCGCGCAACTCCACCGCTGCCACCTCCGTCAACTCGCAGGCTGCTGCCTCTATCAAAGACTGGCAGCCACAGCCCTCGGCACCTGCCTCTGCCAACGCTGGCGCGACTCTCGATCGGTCTGTCACCAGGACAAGGAGGCTTTACGAGCAAGCTCTCCACCAGGATATGCATGACCAGCAATCAACGGCCTTGTCTCGGATTGATACCCTGACGGGCAAGCGGCCCTTTGCCACTCGCTCTCCCGATCTGTCATCCAGCACCACAATCTCGCCTACCGGATTTACTCCTCTGAATGAGCGTCGCGCAATGTTGACCAAGGCTAGTGCCCCCAACCTGCGGACGACGGCCTCGCCAACTACGGCTCCGCCGCCTCCCCCGACGGACATGGACTCCAAGGTCTCGAGCCCAGCAGAGTCACGATCCAACTTGGTCGGAACCCCTCCCATCAGCCCGCCGATCAGCGAAGCAGGCGAGTTTTCGGCACTGGCTATTCAGCCAAATGATCGAGGCAAGGCTACGGCTCTTGGTGTGTTCCAGAAGCCCGCGCAGCAGTATGACGAGTCCAAGTACGCCCAGCGCCAGCTCCAGCTGCAGCAAGGGCGTGAGACTCCTACACATCGCACCCGTACCGAGTCGAACGCTACTGGCCGTTCGCGGTCCTCGTCGACGAGCGAGAGGCAGCAGTTCGCTCCGAAACTGGAGCTGTCAATCCATACCGAATCCAGTCGGCAAGGGTACGGGTCACAGACTTTTCTCGACACCTCCGAAACTGAAGACGAACGTGTGCCTGACGAGGTTCACCCTGCTTTTAGACAGACCGCTCTCCCAACACCGCAATCCTTCACCTCGAGGGCCAGCACGGAACCCTCGCCCGTGTTTGAAAAGCCAGAGTACCCGTTGACTCTATCGCACAACGAGTCCCCGGAGGAGTCGCCTATGCTGAGCCCCCCCTCGGGGTCCGGTCTCGGCGGCATGGTGCGCCAGCATATGCGATCTGAGAGCGGTGCATCATCCATCTACGCCGCTCCCCAGTCTGCCGGCGTAGACACTCGGTTCCTCACCGACGCCCGTGACTCGTCCGTTCTCGGCAACATGATCTCTGGCCTTCGGGCTAGCACCCTGGAGTCGTCGTCGTGGAATCCCTACGGGGACGATAGCCGGACCCGAGATACGTTGCTACCCATTGATGAAAGCTTTGACAAGCTGAAGCAGGAAGACTCGGTCGTGAAGGGAAATGAGTCTAAGCCAAGCAATGACGAAGATAATGACTTCGCCAGCCAGCTGGCCAACGCCCGGAGGCGGGTCCAGGAGAGACTTGTCTCGTCCTATGCCGAGTCTGAGAGCAGCCGACCAACGTCTCCGTTGCCAGCTCTTGAGTCGCCGAACGAGCCACCGGCGAAATTTGGTCTTCTCCGGGGAAAGTCCAGCCGGGGCTCTCTGATTGACAGGAACCGCGACACTTCCGGAGGACCCAAACCTCTCAAGCTTCTCGGGCTCGGGTCTGTGACAATGAGCACCTCGCCGGGCCCGGCCAAACAGACCTTCGACGACGCTGGACTCCCCCCTATGAAGGAAGAGGAGGCCGAGTCTAGCTCTGGTCGGGTATCCGAGTCGACGGACGCTGGCGCTAGGCGTAGTGACGACCGAGACGCCGATGCGGCGTCTACAGTGTCTAACGATAGGGATGACGACAACGTTCATCCAGGCCTGCGGGCCTTTCGCAACGCCCGCCGGGAACTCCAGAGGCGTAAGGAGCTGGAGACGTTGGGCAGGCACCACGGGTCAAACCAGTCAACTGGTGGCTCGTCAGTCGAGGACTACCGCATGAATGATGGTGAGACGGGATCCAGGGCCGCTAGCAGAGAGCGTGGACCACCGCCTCGATCCTACTACCAGCGACGGGATCCTAGTCAAGATTCGCGCCGCAGTGTAGCGTCGCGGTCTCCTCCGCGTGGCGAGAGGGACCGCAGCGGATCAGAGGCGAGCAACAGCAGGGCTGGCAGCCGTCCGCCCCCCCCTCGACTGCGAACCAATTCGTCTGCATACGATCTCTCTGGCCAAGGCCCCATGAGCGCCGGCCCCATGCTCCGTCAGCCCATGGTGCGGTCCCCTGGACTTCCAGGCACCGACATCCGCAGGTCTCCCATCATGCCTCCTCAGCCGTACCCTGGATCTTCACCAAGCAGGTTTGAGAGGTCGGCATCCTCGGGAAACCTGAGGGTGCAGTCAGAGAGGCCGACTCTTGATATGTCGGGCTCCCCGATGTCGCCAAGTGTCAATGGGCTCCCTCCGTCTCCCCGTCTTGCTGGCCCTCGCAGTGGTGCATCGCCTATTGTGCCTGTCGGCGGTGCCCAGAGACGCCCATCAGCGCCCCCAGCGCCCTCGCCCGGTGGCAGTACAACGAACAGCACTCTCCAAGAGTCGATGAAGAAGGTCATCAAGAAGAAGGACATCTCGGATCCGACCTTCGTCATGAGCACCAGCCGTGTCCCGACTGTCAGTCTGCAGGACAATGGAGAGTCGGGCCAGCGATCGCGCAACAACTCCAAGTCTAGCAGCAATGGAGGCGAGTACATCGCGCCCCCGCTGCCGCCCATCAACCCTCGTCGTACCAACCGTATGACTGGGTTCCTGGGGCGTAAGCACAGCGACGCTGAGGATCCTGATGTCCGCACGGAGAGCTTTGCTAGGTCGACCCCGGCCTTGACGATTCCTTCCAACCGCACGGATGGTGGCGACATTCGCAGCGCCTTCTCCGTCAGCGACGACGAGGATGATAAGCCTCTCAGCAGGTGGCGACTACGCAAGCCAAGCTCCGAGGCCAGCAAGGTTCCTCCGCCATCGGCTATCCCCAACCCATTCGGTTCTCCCAGGGATACGCGAGGATTTGCCGCTGCGGGACCCCCTGCCAGCCGCCATCTCGTCACACCGGCTGCGAAGCCATCGTCGTCGTCTTCCAAGAGCCCTTATGGAAATAGCATGATCTAGTCTTGGGTCTCGCTACGGTGCCGCCTGGACTACCGGGAAACAAGAACTAATTCAAGACGAATAGAGAAAGAAAAGGGCGGATGACATAAAGCAACAGCAAAAGCAGAACGCAGAACATGCGTTGGATCTGAGTTCTTTTTATTACTCTAATTTCTTGGCTTTTTGATTCTTTTACAGCAGGGAGAAGCGCGTTTCTACTGCATCGCCTAATCTTCTCGGCACCTTTCACACAGTCAGTCGCACAAACACGAAGTTAACGATCCTCGAGATACCTCCACTGTATAACAGGGTGTACAAATCTGATTCTTTTTTACCTTTTTCCTCACTCTTCCTTATTTCGATTCCTTGATTCTCTCTTCGTTGGCGTTAAGGCTTTCGATTCCCTCTGGTTTCCGTTTTCCAAGGCGTCCTTGCCCGTTTCGGTTTTTTTCTCTTTGTTTTTTCTTCTCTCTTCGGACAGATAATGGGACCTTGTCCTGGCTAGGTGACCATTTGGCTTCGCTTCTTGGGTGCCTACTTTCACCCCATTCTTCGATTGCTGGTGATCATTATTACCGCCCTGGGTCGCTCTCTGCTTTGATCGACTGCTCGACAGAAGAGGTCTGGAACGGTTCTTGCGGATTTGTCCGCTGGAGTTCGTGAAATTGAACAGGAAGCTGTCAGACCCCGAGGGCAGAAGTGGGCATTGCCACGCTCTTTGCAGCGAGGAGCCTTGGGGCACTTTCTTTCCTTTTCTGTCCTTGAATCTTTTGCGTCTTGATTCATTTTCCTACTTTGTCGTCGAGCCTCCTCTGCTGTTGCGATTCCCCACGACGAGGACAGCCAGGGTTGCTGAAGTAAAACAAAAAGTCCCAGATGTCTGGGCTTCTGGCTAATGCTTGTTGCTCGTCAGCCTGTGTTCGTGATGCCCTGACCAAAACCATTGTTGATCCCTGCTGTCTGTTGTGTTTGTCAGTGAAGGAAGGTCCTGTGCTGGCAGGTGCCACTTGCTGTATCAATTCGTGTGTCCTGTTGCCGCACCCCGCACGTGAGTTCCCGACTCGTTTGGTCCCCTCGACTTCCCCGCGCGGTCCGGCAATGACATGCTAGGCAGGCTCCTGCATGCTCCTGCCAAGTTTGGGTCAAGTCGTACAGCCACTGTGATGCGGCAAGAACGACCTGGTGCTTCCCGTCGGACTTGCAGCAGGTGCCACAGGTGCGCAGGTGAGGAATACCTGCCCCCCAAAAAGTGTTGGCATTCCGTAATCTCTCGTCAGCAAGCAAACGCTGGATGTCAAAATAGGGGGGGAAAAAAAGAAGAAAAAAACCGAAACTCAATCTCACTCATCCTACGCACACTCTAAACAAGGAGTCTTTTGAAGCATCTAAAAGTGATCCCACCATCGCAACCGTTGCTATCTCATCTCTGCTTGGTCAACGACTAACGCCTTTGTCTTGATCAGACGACAGCGGAACTTTGTCGACACAGGCCGCATGTGAAGGGCTGATTTTTCCTGTTCGAGTTTGCCTGCGGACCCCTAAAGCTTTCTTGCGCAATGGCCTTCATCCGTCCGTACCAGGAGTCCGACTTTGATGCGACGGCTTTCATCGTGAGTTCCCGAGCTTCCTTTGCTAAGAAATGACCTAATTTTAGCGTCTTTCGCTTCTGTACCTATTTACCGTACTTATTCGCCCATCCAACGTTTTGCTACGAGAGCCTGACTGAAAGCAAAAAAAAAAAAGTGCCGCGCAACCCTCCCGCCGACGCTGCAAAAATCGGAGCCGGCAAGGCGCCTGGCGCCCTACATCTGGACGCACCAGTACACGGACCTGGCGCCGCGGCACTGCCTCGTGCTGGACGACGGCGCCGGCCGCTGCGTCGGCTACGTCATCGGCTGCCCGGACGTCTTCGCCTTTGCGGCCGGCTACCACGCCTACGTGTCCAAGCGGCTGACGGCGCCCGAGTTCACGCCGCGCCAGATGGCCACGCGCGAGCCCTGGTCCGTTCCCGGCGGGGGGGACGGAGGAGAGGAGGGGTCGGAGGAGGAGGTGGTGGCGGTCAACGAGCAGTTCCTGCTCCAGGTCGCGCGCAACCCGCGCTGGCTGCTGCTCGAGGGCGCGGGCGGCAAGGAGGCGCTGGTGCAGAGCCACCGGGCCACGATGCATATCGATCTGCTGGAGCCGTTCCAAGGGCAAGGGTGGGGCCGGAAGATGATCGAGGCGTTCGTGCAGACGGTGCGCGAGGCCGGCGGGCAAGCGGCGCACGTGGTGGTGCTGGACGAGGAGACGGGGCTGGGTCGCGGGCAGGAGATGGTGCTGGACTACGGAAAGGGGATCCACATTGGCGTCTCGGGCGAGAACACAAAGGTCGTGCCCTTTTACGAGAGGGCCGGGTTCAAGGTGTACCCCGGCGGCGAGGTCGAGGGGAACGTGTGGATGGTCTATGATCTTTGAGAGGCTTTGCCCGTATTGTGTTGGGAGGCGCTACTAGAGTAGTCCAGCCCTGTTTTCGATATGCCCAGTTTGAGAGCAATGAAGCCCGGTTTTGTAGTATGAAGCACGAGATGATATGTACGGGAGGCGTGTGTACAAGCGAGAGCAACACTGCAAATCAAGTATATGCGAAAAGAAACAGCATCCTTCTCCCTGGTTGAGAATAGTCATCCACGTGCTCTGGTGGCGGAGGGATATCTCAGTTGGTAAAAAGCTCGACGCAGTCGTATATCTGTCAAGGTGGCGCCAGGCAATGGTTAGCAGCCGCGCAATACAGAGATTGAATGAATGACTGGAACGAGAAGGGGCAAAGGAAAGCGCCCGATTACACATACAAAATTGGGACTCAAAAAGGCGCTTCCGCTGCTCCCCGATAGAGACTCGATGGTTATGGTGTTCTGCCCGGCCTTGAGGGTGCCGGCGGGGATGTTAACGTCGTAGACGTCCCCCCAGCCCCTGTACGCGCCCCTCGTCACGCCCCTGCTGTCAATCTTGACGGGCGCGGGCGGGGAAGGGCCGGCCCAGCCGTTGATGGTGGCGCGCGGCCTGGAGCCCGCAAACGACAGGGTGGTGGCGATGCGGAGGGTGGCGGCGGCGGCGGCAGGCGGCGGGCTGGCCAGGTTGAAGCGGATGGTGGTCGGGTTGTTGACGGCCTGGAACTGCGCCATGGGGAAGTCGGCGGGCGCCGAGGAGCCGACGGTGTAGGTCAGGGGCCCCCAGGCGGCCATGCGGCGGTCGCTCGGGTGCATGCGCAGGAACCTGTCGGCGTTGCGGAAGCCCGTCGGCTGCCCGTCGTACTCGCCGATCTTGAAGATGGACGTGGCCGCGGGGCGGAGGGTGCTGGCCATGTTGGCCGTCGCGGTCCTGCCGGCCGCCACGGTCACGGTCGCGGTGGCCACCTTGTACTCGGTCTGGTAGAGCACCATGGTGTAGGTGCCGGGCTTCATGGCCGGGGACTTGAAGGCGCCGCCGTTGGGGCTGGCGACGGTCCAGTACTGCGCCTGGGCGTTGTGCCAGTGCACGACGGGCTGGAAGGACGACGGCACGCCCGAGACGGTGCCCGAGACGAAGCCGCGGCCCGAGGCCGGCACGTAGCCCTGGATGCCGGGGATCTCGTCGAAGAAGGACAGGTCTGTGTCGCGCAGGGTTGGACGGCCGGAGCGGCTAAAGCTCATGACGTACGGGCCGTGCAGCCCCATGCGGTAGGGCTCCGTCTGCGCGTGGCCGCTGTTCATGTAGTTGTACAGGTTGGTGGTGCTGCCGCCGGCGTTGTTGGACTCGATGTCGCGGAAGAAGGGCCCGCCGCTCGACGACTCCATGTTCGGCACGACGACGCACACGTGCATCAGGTCCGAGCCGCCGTAGACGCACTGGGCGTCGCGGTCCATGAAGCGCGTGCTGCTGTAGAACTTTGACCGGGTCTGGCCGTTGACGACGAAGACGTCGGACCCCTCGACCGTCGAGCTGCTGCCCGCCGTGGTCGAGGCGTCCCCGAAGGGGTACTCGCCCGACAGGACGTTGGCGTTGAGGCGCGCGAGGAAGCGCAGCTCGCCGATCGAGGGCTCCTGCGTGATGTGGGTGGCGAGGAAGATGCTGCTGTCGCCCTCGCGCACCACCATGTAGTGCGTCAGGGTCGGGGTGGCGCAGGTGACGCGGACGTAGCGCTTCCCGCTCGCGCCGCCCGTGAGCTGGCTGGCGCTGACGGTGGCCGAGCCGAGGCCCGAGCCGATGTGCGTCCCCTGGCCGCCCGAGGACTGCAGCTGGGTGCCGCGGTAGAGGATCGAGTTGATGTCGCAGCTGCGCGCGTCGACCTGGAAGACGAGCGGGTTGGCCGAGCCGGCGTCGATGACCAAGTTATTGCCCGACCGAGTAAAGCCAAAGGCGGCCAGGACGGTCGAGGATGTGGCCAGCGCCAGGACCAGCAGGCCCTGAACGAGGAGGCTGAGGTGGGGATGCATAATGCCGCGCGCCGCTGCTCGCCTGTCGAGTTGTCGTCAGCCGGGAGGAGGTGTCAACAAGTCCTTCAGCGCGGCCCTGGGGTTACGAGAAGGACCACCGCCGCGCTTCCCCGGATCTGGCATCACTTTATACGTGGTGGCTATAGCGCAGTAGTCACTCTGATGCAGCTTCCCCCCCGCAATGGACAAAATCCCCGGACCATGTCGTCCTCGTTTCGCCGTCTGTAATAAGTGGTGGTGGGATTGATGCTGTGTTTATTGGTGGGGTTTTACTTGGCAGCTGTCCAAGTCCCTCCTTGATATCACTTCCTCGTCAGGTACCCGCTGAAGGAATATGGGGGCCGCCCGCTGAGGGGTTCAACTTCTCCAAGCTCGACCTTTACGCGCGCCAATGCTGGCATTGTGGCCGGCCAGTCACAAGGTAGTAGCAGCAACACAACAATGGACGGTTCGGCGGTGGACCCTCCGACAAAGCCAATCATCCGCTGCTTATTTCCCGAAGCCATCACATGCATAAGAAACGAGCTTCGGTAGTCTCGAAATCTACAGTATTTGCTCATGTCCCGGGTTGAGGTCTTATTTCTACCCATCCAAGCCGACCCCCTCCATTTCTTCACCTATCTAGAGCCTGCGACTGACACTACGGGAACGCAAGAACAAAACACATGTCAGCCGAGCCGAGAAGGCTCCGGGAGCATAAAGAGATGGGGAAAAAGAAGACTCACCATATCGTAATAGACGCCCCTCCTCTTCAGCAGGCCCGCATGGTCCCCCCTCTCTAGGACCCGCCCGTCCCCGAGCACGAAGATGACGTCGGCCTTCTGGACCGTGGCCAGGCGGTGGGCCACGACGACCATGGTACGCGACCGGCGCGTGCGCTCAAACACGGCCTGAACCGCCCGCTCCGTCGTCGAGTCGAGGCTCGACGTGGCCTCGTCCAGCAGCAGCAGCCGTGGGTTCCGCACCAGCGCCCGCGCGATCGAGAGCCGCTGCTTCTGTCCGCCCGACAGCGCCACGCCCTTGTTGCCCACGGCCGTGCCGTAGCCCTCGGGCAGCGTCGAGATGAAGTCGTGGATCCCCGCGTCCTTGCACGCCTGCACTAGCGCTTCTTCCATGTCTGTGGCCTTTTCGCTGTTGGCTTCTTTGGCGTTGCCTGGCGCTGGGGATGCTGTGCGTGCAGAATACCTTTTGCTGGCCATCTTCTCCACTCCCTCTTCGTCCTTGAAGCCGGCTCCTCGAGTTTCCTCGTAGTCCATCCCAAGGAGGATATTCTCCCGGATGGTGCCCTCAAAGATGCACGGCTCCTGCGCAACCAGCGAGATGTCTTTGCGGTAGCTTCTCAGGTCGAGGTTGGAGATCTCGATCCCGTTGAAAGCGATCCTGCCGGCGTTTGCCTTGTAGAACCTTTCCAACAGCGACACTACGGTGGTTTTGCCAGATCCCGAAGGACCAACAACCGCTGCGAACATTCCCTTTTCAATCTTTGTGCATGGGAGCCGGTTAGTTTCTCTGTTAAACGACTTGAAATTCCGCATGGGGAATTCCTCACCGTCATGTTCAGCCCGCTCAGCACAGGCACGTCCCGGGTGGGATATCTGAACCAGACATTCTTGAACTCGATCTTGACGCCCATGTCATCGTCGCCAAGATCGCCCCTGTCGAGGGATATTAGTCCCCCGTCACTGTTGTCCTTTGTCCGCAGGTCGACGATCCGGTTGGCTGCCACTGAGGCTTGTGCGATGTCTGTTTTTTCGGCCCGTCAGTAAACGTCCTCTTGTCCGGCTCGTTTCAGCGATTAGAATCACAGGGAATGTACTTACTCGGAGCGAAGCTCAGCCATTGACCTGCACCAACGCCGCCCTTTTTTCACGTGTAAACAGGTTAGTGGAAGTGTTCTTTGTTTTCTTTCTATTGCTCTTCGGGGTGGTTTCCAAGGCATGTCTCACCTGAAGCACGGCAATATACACGACAGCTATTGAGGCACCGCTCCTGTCAGTGAAACCAGATCGTCGGAATATGACGCGGCGCCACCGGGCACTTACTGTACTGGAAGGGAGCGTACTCGTGCTCCGCCATCAGCTTTCCGCCATACCAGAGTATGAAAGCCATGCAGAGCAACGATATGCTGTCGCTGAGGGCAAACAGCGCCGTCGACCCGCTGGACTTGAAAAAGGCCGCGCGCGTGTGGTCCCTCAGGAGCTTCGCGTAGCGGTCGCAGATGACGCGCTCTAGCGTCAGCGACGACACGGTCCGGAACGCGCCCACGCCCTCGCTGGCGAACTTTGCGCTCTCGGCAAACACGGCCATGCCCATCATCTCCAGCCGCTTTTCGTACCGGACCCGGAAAAAGGCCGCGCCCAGGATGAGGGGCAGCATCGTCAGCACCGTCACCAGAGCCAACTTCCAGCCAAAGTAGAAGGAGATGGTGAGACAGCCGACCACGCTCAGGACCGAGACGAGCACAAAGGCCATGTTCATCCCGAGAAGCTGCTGGAGCTGGGCCGGGTCTGTGGCCAGCCGGGCAGTGAGTGCCCCTGCCGAGTTGCCGTCTTGGTCGAAAAACGACGCGCGTTTGGAGAGCATGTTGCGGATGTACTCCTTTCTGTAGTGCCGGATGATGTGCTGAAAGAACAAAAGATGACTTTATCAGTAAATCCTGCTCTACTAGACCGAGCCAGACACATTGGGGAGGAGCATGGGTAGGGAAGGTAGTAACGGACAACCGAAAGAGTGGTCGCGGACCAGCCCAGGGCAAAATAGCTCAGCCCAACCCCGGTTGCTAGCACAACAAACATCAGACACCAAAAGTTGGCTAGGCTCTGCAGCAGGCCGAAGTTGCCCCAGAGCTGGAATATCGACACCGTATTGGCAAAGAGGAAAGCCTGTATTGGCGCGCTGGCTGTGTGTTGACGTGCGTTGTGCTCAAGTGTCAGCTTGAACAAAGCATTGATCGGGTGGGCGAGCATCAAATTGGTACGTACCTCCACCTGCCACCGCACCAGCTCCCAAAAGCAGGTACCACGGCCAGCGCCGCTTCTGCTCCCTCAATAGCAACGTAAAGCTGCCGAATATGCCACGCTTCCTCTTGCTCGCCCCCGGCTGCGGCTGGCCCGAGGAGACCAGCGTCTCCTCGTCTCCCTGCCGGCTCTCCTCGGAAGTGACCCAGTCGGCGGCGCTCTTCTTCCCGTGCGAGTCGGCCCCGCTGTCGCGCTTGGGCGTGGCGTCGCCGTCGCCGTCCTTCTCCTCCCCGCTGAGGCGCTGCGCCGTCGCCAGGCCGTAATAAAGGCCGCCGGGCCCGCGCGCCATCAGCTGCTCGTGGGTGCCCTGCTCGACGGCCCTGCCGCCGCGCATGACGACGATGTTGTCGGCCCTCTGGATCGTCGAGAGGCGGTGCGCGATGGTGATGGTGGTCCGCCCTTCCGACGCCCGCTCCAGCGCCGCCTGCACCACCTTCTCGCCCCTGACGTCGATGGCGCTCGTGGCTTCGTCTAGTATCAAGATCTTGGGCCGGCGGATGATCGCCCGGGCTATCGCCAGACGCTGTCGCTGGCCGCCGCTCAACTTGATGCCCGAGTCCCCGACGAAGGTGTTGTACCCCTGAATGTCAATGTTTTTTAGCATATCGACTTGCTCTGGATCGCGAAAGTGGTCACGCACCTCTGGGAGCCGCTGGATAAACTCCTCGGCAAATGCCTCCCGACATGCCTCCTCGACGCGCTTCGCCTTGTCCTCTTCCGGCGAGTCTTCCCACTCGGTTCCAACTAAACCGTACGCGACATTTTTGAAGATCGAATCGTTAAAAAGAAAAGGCTCCTGCTGGACGAGGCCAATCTGCGCCCGCCACCAAAACAGATCCATGTCCTTGAGCGGACGGCCACCGATCTGCACGATCCCGTTACGGAGCCAAAGAACCTGTTTTTTTTTCGCTCTTATGATTCAGCCGAGACGCCCGTCACTAGAGAGAGAGAGATGTCAAATAGCGGGGAACCGACGCACTCACACCAGCGTTGCTCACGGGGTCGCCGTCCATCTCGTACCAGCGCTGCAATAGCGCCACGACGGTGCTTTTGCCGGAGCCCGAGGGCCCGACGATGGCCGTGACCTTGCCGGCCGGGAACCGGACCGTCAGGTCGTGCAGGACCCGCTGCAGCGGCCGCGCCGGGTAGGCGAAGTTGACGCGCGTCAGCGCAATGTCGCCCGCCGCCGACGCCTCGGGCGCCCTGAGGCCGCCCGTCTTGGGCTTGGGCAGCTCGTGCACCTTGCGGAAGATGCCGGCCGCGTTTGCCGAGCGCGCCGCGGCGCTGATGGGCGTGCTGAGCGTCCCGACGGCGCCCGTCATCATCATGACCGAGAGGAGGACGCTGGTTTTGCGAGGGTTTAGCGGTGCTGGTTCATACAAAGGTTTTTGGCTGACCGAGCCGAGAGGAAGGGGGTACTGACACGATAAGGACCTCGGGGCTTGTAATTCTGCCTTCCATGTACATCTTGAGAGAGTACCAGAAGCAGAGCGCGAAGGTTCTGTACTTGTTGGAAGCGCCGAGATTAGTATCCTATATCCTAATAGTACCGCTGCGAAGTACAAAGATCAAGACTCACGAGTATATGGCAAAGAAGACTGCACGTTTGCGATGTATTGAGATGAGTTAGCCATGACCTAGACAGAGTCACCACTACCTCCAACCTCCCATATACACTGACCAGGCGCCTGCTGGCAGGCCACAATCGGCGACATCTTCAACCCCGCGCGGCAGCCCTGGTCGACAAAGGCGTCGTACCGCCTCGCCATCTTAGCCTCGGCGCCGCAGGCGGCGACCATGCGGGCGGACGAGAAGACCTCGCTGGCGACGGCGGCGGCGGCGATCTCGCAGCGCTGCACCTGGTTCATGGCGCGCACGAGCATGGGCGTGGTGGCCGCGTAGACGGCGGCGATGAGCACGAGGCCGCTGCCCGTCACCAGCGTCAGCTCCCAGCTGTACAGCAGCGACACGATGAGCCCGGAGCCCACGAGAGAGACGGCCTGCAGCAGCACGGCCACGTTCTCGGCCACGCCCTGCTGCAGCGTGCTGGCCAGGATGGTGATGACGGCCGCCGTCTGGCCCGGCGCGAGCGTGTCGAGCATGGACACGCGCATCGAGAAGACGGCGCGCATGTACTCGAGCCGGATCGCGGCGGACATGCGGAGGCTGCTCATGCGAAAGCCCAGCTGGTGGGCAGGGGTGGAGGAGTTGGTTGGTTAGATCTGGAAACTGCCCCAACACATAGGAGTATCGACGAAGCTTACAAAGGCAATGTAGCTGAATGTAAACCGGGTGATGAACAAATAGACCAGATATAGTCTGCAAAACCCCAACGGCAGGTTAGTATTCAACCCCCTGCCCTTCTATAGCGGCCAAGTCAAGGCTGCATCAGCACTTACACGCATTCGATAATGAGGCCTCGAAACTCCTGCTGCGTCCGATCGGGCCCCAGCTGGTGGTAGTAGCCAGTGAATGATGCAAAGACCTTACCTGTTGGGCCATCATGTCAGTGGAGGCCAAGTGCGGGTGACACGCAGCATTTTGGCCGCCGTGTTTGCCGATAAGCACGTACCAAAAACAACATTCATGATGGGCATCGTGACCCCTGAGCAGATTGATGCCAAGACAGACGCCGCCATGAAGAGCCGATCAAGCCATGTCGAGTGCGAAAATATCCACTATTGTCCAGGGGGCTACAGGTCAGCAATGGCAAGAAGAACAAAGTGTGGCACTGATGGCAGCGGAGAAGAAAGCTGCAGCAACTAACCATATAGTTCTTAAACGCCGTCTTGCGGTCCGTCTTGAGACCCCACAAGCCGCTCTCAGCTTTGCCAGCTGCCAGCGCGCCGGCGACTGCGCCGGCCCCGGTTCCGGCTGCAGAGCCACCGAGCCCCGCTCCAGGCGCACCGGCGTCGCCACCTCCACCGACGCCTGCAGCCCTTGCAGGACCCCAGGGCATGCTAGCCCCGCCACCCAAGGCGCCCGCGTTGGCGGAGGACGCAAGGGTGGCGGCAGAAGGCCTGCTAGACAGGAGGCCGGGGGTCGGAGTGGTCGCGGACGGTCTGTTGGACAGGACGCCCGGGGCCAGCGTGGTGGCCGACGACTTGGTCGACACGCCGCCGGCTGGAGTCGCCGCCGGTACGGGGAGCTGGGGCTGCGGTAGCGACTCCAACGCAACCGAAGACGCCTCGGCGGACAGGGGCCCCTGTTGCTGCGTGCTGCCTGTGGGCGGTAGTCTCCCGCCATCACCAAAGTTGCCGCCGTGACTGGTCATGGGCGGTGATGCAGCACCTGGTGATGGCGAGCGTGGCAGCGTCTTGCCCTCGTCGATCGTAGGCATGGGGGTTGCGGCCGTCGTTGCAGGTGCCGATCCCACCACAGGTGCCGCAGGGTCTGCTGTTGTCTTGCTGGGGGCTTTGTTTTCTGTTGGCAGCGCCATGTTGACACCAAGATGGGATGGATGTACTATGGTGGGCCACCAGACCGAGTGCTTCAGGGAGCTACGGTGACTAGAGAGCGTCCGCCCTGCCCTTTCCCCCCACGGCGCGCCCGGCTGCGGGTGACGCGTAGAATGGCTGTAACCTCGCCTGCGTCGGAAAGGGCTGACCAACTTCCGGCTCGCTCGCTGTCTCTTCGCGGAAGTGGACACCCAAGCATACACGCTGTTGGCAACACTCGCAATTGGGATCTCGATGAACTGGCTCTAGGGTGATAATGTCACATGCTGCAGTCAACACTGGTGCTGTTGAGAAGGGTGGACGCTGAGGACTGGGCGGGTGGAGGCGGGCCAAACGAGAGAGATCGCCGATACTGAAGAGCAGTTGGCCCGCTGGAGACAACTAGCTGTCGGGAGTAGACCAAAAGCCCTACGCAGCAAGAGTGCCACCTTGAGGAAGAGCCAGAGCGGACAGCCGGCAGATCTGGTTTCTCCCGAGGCCTGCATGTCCTGTAGCGACGCAACCGCCACGTAGCTCCTGCTCCAACCCTTCCTCGGGCTCCCACGCTTTCTCTCAACATCTCCCGCACCTAATCTCGTTGCTACGGGCCAGACCAGGCCCACGGCTGCCAGGGGCTCGGAGTAAAGGAAAGAGAAATGTATTGCGGTTTCGGGCGTCGGCAAAAATGGCAGGCAGCTGCACCCCGGACATCGGGCGCCGCTGGCCCAGGCCTCTGTGTATGAGGTGCAATTTAAGCGGACCCGTCAATGAAAGGGGACATAGCCACTTGAGGAAAACAGGGATAGTCGGCAGGACAAGAACAATCAACCTTTGGTGCCCTAAACATGAGAGCAAAGGAACTCACCCGTCATGTTGACGGGGCCGGATCGGAGCTGACCAAGGTCCCGGGCCATCACGCGCCGGGGGCCAGAATGGGTAAAAAGTCCATCATTACTTCATAGCCAGTAGGCACCCCGAAGCGCAGAGAAATACAGTTTTGAGATTGGCCAGGAAAGCCCACCGGCGATATAGCGAGCGCGCGGCTGCTTGTACCCGATACGAGGTTAGTGATAAGCAACCGAGTGGGATATATACCGGCACTCATCATGGATCCGTTATGCAAGGCACAGGTCAGGTCCTTCGGCTAAGGGGTCTGTTGCTTCCCGCCGTCTCGCTAGAACGGCGGCACATTCCCCTTTTGGACCAGAGCCTCTTGGGAGTCTGATAGCGGGTAGGGGTTGTGCCGCTGCCACACCACGGAGCTCATCACTTCGATTGTGAGATGAAAGATAACGACACCCTGCAGGGATTTCATGCAGGGAAACTCCGGCCGTTTTGCCGTCCCATGTGCCGGCTCCAGTGTGCCGACGCCTGCAACCCTAATGAGCCGCCGAGTTATCTTTCAGCATCCGGTTTACCCAGCTACGCTTATCTCGACGGCACATTGGACTTGTTGCATCACCGGACAGATTGCGGCTTGCCAATGCTATTCCCTCATTTCAATTTTCACCTCTCTCACACACCCGATTTTGGTTGTCCTCGCCCCGCTCGGTCGAGAGGAGTCGCAGCGATGCGATTCACAAGGAAAATGGGTTGAAAGAGACTCGCGCCGTGCCCCCAAATGTGAATAGTTGAAATCCACATCTATAGTAGTCATCTGGAAATCTACGTAGTATCTGGAATATGTCACGGATCCTCACCGGTTCAGTATTTCCCAGGATCTAGACAAAGGCGCGACGGAGAAGATGGTATATTGGTGCGAAATTCCAGTTGCAGTCAAACTAGACAACCGAAAGCCAAAGACAACTCAAAGTGAGCTGGGTTGATTGAAGGAGATGGTGGGGGAAGCCAAAATTGGTCACTGGTGACCACCTATTTGATCCCATACTCGGCCTTCGCCATGCGAACGACGTTACCCAGCTCCTTCACCGTGTCCTTGTCGCGCGGGAGTGTGTGGCCCTTTGCGTGGTCAAATAGGTATGCCGTGTCTGGGTCGCACACGTTGTACAGAGCCATGGATCCGTGGAGGTAAGGATCGAGGGAGCCAACTGAACGCCTGTCAGCGGCCAAGAACGGCCAAGAGAGGAGTCGGCTTGTGGAAGAAACATACTGATGTGACACGTTGGGATCGTGATCATCTCCTCGCTCTCGTCGCTCAGGACCACCCAATGCGACTCCGGATCGACCGGGGGCCAGCCTGCGAAGAAGATGGCATATTTGAACATGGGCTTGATGCCCTTCTTCTTCAGCCGCCTCTGCTCATGCAAAAGCAGGGTCGAGGCCACCGTGGCTCCCTCCGAGTACCCGATGATGCCGTCGAACGGGCCGTCCTTGTGCATTATATCCACTAGGTAATCGAGCGCCCGGTGGAAGCTTTTGTGGCTGGTTGAGAGGCCTTCGGACATGAGCTCACGCATCGTGTCCTCGGGCGTTTCACCCTCGGGGAAGTCCCGGATCCGATCTAGAATATCGTCATCGCCCGACTTTGCCGTGTCCTGGTCCGGCTCGATGAAGCGGTAGTACGGAGGTTGGCCGAAGTATTCGTTGAACCCGCCCGGGGGGATAGCCTTGCACGGGCCGTGGATGAAGTGGAACGTAGCCGTGTTATCCGACGTGAGCTCCTTCACAATGGGTGCTGAAGTAACGACTTGCTGTCAGCGTTGTTGCGAGCGTGCCTTGATCTCTGTCATGCCCGTCGAAACTCACCCAGCTGGACCTGGAATTTCTGTCGTGAGACAGTGTGGTTAAGCAATGTCCTTAGATATCAACAGTTGTTCGGTCCGTAATTGATGCTTACATCGGAGCTGCCATAGGCACCAGGGAGGCAGAGAAATCGCATCGTGAGTGTGCAACCGACAAAGGGATGAGGGCAGTATCGACGACAAGCGCTGGGCGGCCGATTGCCAGTTTGAGGAGAAAGACTAGAGAGAGTTGAAGAGAGGGAGAGAAATTGGGGATGAAAGAAACAACCTAGGTGATCAGGGAGATCAACGGGCGAGGTCAAGATCAGAAGCAGTGACAAAGTACAGGCGAGTACCTGTCACTGAACGTGAGAGTAGGAATGAGCACTAATAAAGAAGAGCGGGCTGGTGTGGAATTTCGTTGGTCCGAGAGCCAGAAAGTCACCATGGGGTTGGGATATCTCGGCTGTGGCGCTGTCGCAAGCGCGTCCAGGCCGTGTCCTTGGATCCTGGAAAAGAGAAAGGCATCCAGATTCGGGGTGGGATCGCTGGTACGCGGGCGGCGGCACGAACGAGGGTGGCAGGATATACAAGCTCATAAGCGACGCGGAATCTGCAACAGGGCCACCCCGCATATTGGCGGACCTGGTTTCGAGGCGCGTCTAGGACCTTTTTGGCGAGTGTGTACGTCGCCTTCCGGTAGTATGCTTCAAGTGCTCGTTCCGTGCTGAAGACGGGATGTTGGATGACAGGGGACATTGCATTGGCGTGCGCGCAGCTTGGTAGCAACGCGGATAGCCGCCCACAACCGCCCGGACTTCCGGGGTATGAGGGGGGGCAAGACGGCAAGCGACTTGCTTCAGACGCTTGACTCGGACGGGGAGCCTCACTAGAACTGGTATCGGTAGGCGTTCGCGGTAGGATACTCCGGGGATTTGGGCCTGCTCGTCTGGGCGCAAACATGTGGCCAGAGAAAGACGGGCAGTCAAGGAGAGGTTGGTTCCGATGGCGAATCTCGAGCATCAGGCCGCGGCCGTCCCGACCGGGTTGCCGCCGCTCGGTCCGAGATTTCTGGGACATCAACATCGAGGGAGAACAGGTGGCAACACGGCCGTCTGAGGTAAATGGAGAGATAGCGTCGAGGACTCGCGCCCGCGATGAGCTTTGGGGGCCAGCCAACGAGTGGGCCGATATGGCTCGCATAGTGCCGATTGCTCGAGACAGAGTGCCCACGCCTTCATCCTCGGGTTGCACGTGTTGGCCAGCGGAGTCATGACCCGGGTGGGCCGTTGATGCCGTCGCAGGCGGGGAAATGGAAGCTCGTGCCCTGGCCGCTTGCCTATGGTGCGAACAGCGTTCACAGAGCGAGGCCGATGACTCGACGAGGGTTGTCGGGATAGTTGCATGTCACTAGGCGGGCGCCGCGGCGTTCCGAATACTACTCGGTCGATCGGCGTGTGTCGCGGGTAGGGCGGGAGGGACGCAGGGGGGCATACGTAATCGAAGACGGAGGTGTCGAGTATACAGTTGAGCATATGTACGCGTGTAGCTGCAAGGTTAATATCAATAGAATGGGACTCACCTGTGCTCATATCATATGGAGCTGCCGCAGAATTAGCCAGAATGCGCCCCATTCTCGGGACGAGCCAACTGGGAAGGGTGGCTCTGGGTGGTGTCTCAGCGTCGCCGCGGCACACTGCCGAGCAGGGCAGCCGAGGGACTGCAGCGCCCGCCCCTGGCAGTATCACGCCGGACCAAGTACCGTTGTGTGCTTGCCGCCAGCCCTGCGATAGCATGACCGAGCGTGGGGAACCTCCTGGGATCCGACATGGACGTGAACCAGAGTGCACGTTTTGGGGATCATCGTCCAAATTAGCCGCAAGAACACGCGGCCGTGGACAGCATCCAATTCAGAGCGGAGCCGGCTGCCAGCCCTTCGCCGTCTTTGCCAAAGTCGAGCAGAGTCCAGGCGTGGGGTCCGCCGTCAAGCACTACCCGACAGCGGCTTCCCGGAACTGCAGTGCCATAGACATGACCCTAGCAGGCAGCACCCGTAGGCGAGCGCGTCAGTCACGCTGGAGGGATCCGGAATGGCCCAGGGGCTTGCGCAAGTGCTCATTCCGTGCTTCGGGGGTTCGCCGGGTGGGCCTCCCGAGACAAGCAATGTCGCCCCCATTGCTTCCACCGCATTGGGCATGACAAAAAACCTTGGAAGTTGCTCATCTGTCCTCAAGGTGTCTAGGGCGAAAGGTTCTTCAAGTGGCAGTGCAGAAGTCTGCGCAACCCAAGGGTCCGACCCTTGTCGGCGGCCAAGAGTCTCGTCGAAATTGAGTGCAGAGGACGCTGTGCCAGTGCTGCTCGGGATATAAGCCAACCGTAAAGCCACACCACAAGCACCAATTGAGGGGCCGACCATTGCCCCAAGAACTGCAAGAGTCCATTTCTCTCTCGCATCCTGGCTCCGACCTTGTGATAAACAGGACTGCCAAGAAACTGCGAGATAAGCACTCGGCCCGAAGCGATGGCTCCTGGCGCTCTGCTGCCGGACAGTCCGGGCGGCACCCCGACTTCTGAGACCACCGGTGGCGGGTTCGTGGGCGGCTACTGGGCTCGCCTCAGGGGCGCCGCAGTTGCAAGGCTCAGCACTGGCTTTCAGACAAACACCAATGACCACACCAGCGACGGTCACCAGGCAGATGAACATTCCAATGGGGATACCAACGGTCATGCGAACGGCCATGTCAACAGCGACGTCAACAGCCGTGAAAATAGTGGCTCCAACGAACACGTGCCTCATGTGAGCAGCGCCGTTCCCAGCACTGCCGCCAGCACAGCACCCATCAGCGGGTTGAGGGACGGCGCTGCCGCCAATGGTCACAGGCCAGCGATCGGGCCCAAGGCCTCGACAGGCGCCATCGCCATCGTGGGCATGTCGTGTCGGATGCCGGGGAATGTCTCCAGTCCCGACGAGTTCTGGGAGCTCCTGTCACGGAACCGTTCCGGCTTCAGCGAGATCCCCGAGGAGCGCTTCAACTCTGCAAGTTTTTACCATCCCAACCCAGGCAAAGGAGGATGCTATAATCCCGTGGGGGGGAACTTCCTCCAGTGCGACCTGCGTGACCTGGACGCCCCCTTTTTTGGTCTGACAGAGAAGGAAGCCATTTCGATGGATCCCCAGCAGAGGCTGCTTTTAGAATGCACATTTGAGGCTTTGGAGAATGCCGGGATCCCCAAACACCATATCGCTGGCGGAAATGTGGGTGTTTTTATCGGTGGATCATTCCCTGAATATGAATCGCACCTGTTCAGGGATAGCGACACGATCCCGATGCACCAAGCCACTGGTAAGTGCCAACAGAATGGAGAGCGGAAAAGGGGTCGAGGCAGTCGACGAGAGCTGTTCAAAGATTGCTGATGGCTGAAATTCACCCAAGGCTGCGCATATGCGATGCAATCAAACAGAATCTCCCACTTCTTCGACTTGAGGGGTCCGAGCTTCACCTCGGATACGGCTTGCTCATCGAGCACGGTTGCGGTCCACCTGGCGTGTCAGAGCTTGCGCGCCGGAGAGTCCAGTCTTGCACTGGTGGGAGGGTGTCACTTGAATATGTTGCCTGAGTTCTGGATATCCTTCTCCACATGCAGGTAAGTGACGGAGCCGCGGGTGAGCCCCTTGTTGCAGATCAGTGCTGACAAGGCGTGTCTTGCAGGCTGTTGTCAGACTCGGGGAAGTCGATGGCGTTTGATAGCCGGGGAACCGGCTTCGGGAGGGGTGAAGGGTGCGCAATGATTGTCCTGAAGCCCTTGGAGCAGGCGCTCAAAGACAACGACGCGATCCGAGCCGTCATTGCTGGGTCTGGCATCAACCAAGACGGCAAGACTCCGGGCATCACGATGCCAAACGGAGAAGCCCAGGGTGAGTCAAAGTCCTGCCATGAAAGGGCAACTTTCGGCTGACTGGCCCTCCTCTTCATCTTCCTCAGAGTCCTTGATGCGGCAGGTTTATCGCGACTTCAACCTAAACCCCTGGGATTGCGGCTTCGTCGAAGCGCACGGGACAGGTACAAAAGTCGGAGACCCAATAGAGGCCACGGCAATCCACAACGTGTTGGGGAAGCGCCGCACTGCGAGGGAGCCGCTTTTGATAGGCTCTGTCAAATCCAACATCGGCCACCTGGAGGGTGCCTCGGGGATCGCCGGGATACTCAAAGGAGTCATGATGCTGGAGCGGAGTTTCGTGCTGCCTAATCATGACTTCAAGAGCCCAAACCCCAAGATCCCGTGGAAGGAATGGAGCCTCAAGGTCCCACCGATGCAGAGGCCGTTCCCCCGCGGCAAGAAGTACGTCAGCGTCAACAACTTTGGCTTCGGCGGGACTAACGGTCACGTCGTCCTCAAGACTGCCCCGTTCCGGGTGAAGGAGGAATTGACCGAGAACGAGCTCGACAACCAGCCCAAGTTGATCGTGTTCTCGGCGAATGACAAGACATCCCTGCAAGCCATTCTGAAAGACACCGTCATCTACTTGGAGCGACGGCCAGAGGCCTTCGAGGGGGCCCTGATGCGCAACATTGCCTATACGCTAGGGCAACGCCGGTCATTGCTGCCATGGAGAGCCGCCATGCAGGCAAGGAAGTCCCTGTCGCTAATCGAAGTTCTAAATGGGGGGCGCGCTGTGGTGAACAAGGAGATGGAGTCGGTTCGCATCGGGTACATCTTCACCGGACAAGGAGCCCAATGGTGGGCAATGGGCCGCGAGCTATACAACCATTATCCTGTCTACACCGACAGCCTGGATCGAGCCGACAGATGCCTCGCCAGTCTCGGAAGCGGCTGGTCGCTTGTGGAGGAGCTTGCCAAGTCCGAATTGTCGACCATCGTGAGCGAAGCGCGCATCAGTCAACCATCATGTACCGCGGTCCAGCTCGCCCTTGTCGATTTGCTGCAGAACTGGGGTGTGAGGCCGACAGCAGTGGCGGGCCACTCCAGCGGGGAGATTGCGGCCGCATATGCCGCAGGGGTTATCTCGTTCGAGTCTGCCATCAAGATCGCATACCACCGCGGCAGGCTAATCCCTGTGTTGAGGCAAAGATTCCCGGGCCTCCAAGGCCGGATGATGGCCGTGGGCGGGAGCAAGGACGAGGTTCAAGAGCTGATCGACGGACTCGACGAGAGCCAAGTTCGGATCGCATGCTTCAACAGCCCTTCTAGCCTGACGATATCAGGCGACGAAGTCGCGCTAGCAGCGCTGGAGAGGCTTGTACAACAGAAGCAGATGTTCAACCGGAGACTCGTCGTCGACGTGGCATACCATTCTCACCACATGAATTTGGTGAGCAAGGAGTATCATGCTGCCCTCGCCGACCTTCCAGCTCCTGTCCCTTCAGATGTCAAGTTCCATTCCTCTCTCGCCGGAGGTCTGGTGCATGGGGCGGAGCTGCGGCCGAGCTACTGGGTCAACAACCTCACATGCCCAGTGAGGTTTTCCGAGGCGGTCGAAAGCATGCTTCAGCCAGCCGATGGCTCCAAAGCGGGCGTCGATATGCTGGTAGAGCTCGGTCCGCATTCGGCACTGCAAGGGCCAATCAAGCAAATTCTCAAGGCTGTTGGCGGTTCTGCGGCGAAGACAACGTACGAATCGGCTCTGATCCGCAAGAGGGATGCTGTCGAAACGGCGCTTGATCTTGCTGGCTCTCTCTTCACCAAGGGCGTGAACCTGAATCTTGGGGCCATCAACTTCCCCAAGCCCGGCATCCCCCCGATTCTGCAGATAGACATGCCCAGATACCCGTGGAACTACCAAACCAAGTACTGGCAGGAGTCCAGGATGACGGCGAAGCACAAGCAGCGATCTCAGCCGAGAAGCGACATACTCGGCGTTGAGGCCATATATTCCAATGACCTTGAGCCAACTTGGAGGAATATCATCCGGCTGGACGATCTTCCTTGGCTTCGGCAGCACAAGGTCCAGTCGCTGACCATGTGCCCCATGTCGGTTTTCATCGTCATGGCTCTCGAGGCTGCATCTCAGAGAGTGGTCTCGAGTGACAGGCGCTTCGACAGAATCGAGATGAGAGATGTCAATATCGTCAAGCCGCTGATCATCCCAGACGACGATATTGAGGTCACGACCACGCTCCGTCCCCACCAAGAAGGCACCCTTGTGTCTTCAGATGTTTGGGACGAGTTCAGGATCTGCTCCTATTCGAACAAGATTGGTTGGACAGAGCACTGTGTCGGCTTGGTCACCTCTCTGGCCCACGAGACCAACGACGTGGATGGAGTCAGGCAACGCCTAGACTCTGAGGCGATGCTTCACACAGCGGCCTCTGCTGTCCAAGACTCAGAACCCGTGGTGGTCAGAGTCGAGCAGATGTACGGCGCATTGGCAGGGGTCGGCGTAGCTCTTGGGCCTGCTTTTCAGGGCCTGAAAGACTGCGAGGCCAGCAGCACGCATGCGACGGCCAAGGTCCATATGGATGATTTGGCTAAGGAGATGCCCAGCGAGTGCCTTGCCTCGCCTCTCATGCATCCATGTGTCATCGAGTCTCTGATCGGCATGTACTGGCCAGTGCTTTTGTCAGGACAGTCGAAGATTGCGACCGTGTATCTGCCGTCCGCGGTCTCCAGGGTGTCTATATCCACACAGGCGATGGAGATATCGAAGGCCGCCGGGCGTTCTTTGAGAGCGCACTGCAGCGCAGACTTTGGCCAGGGTGCTTCCAAGCCGGCTCGGGTCACGACGATGGCGGTGGACGGTGACCACGGCAGGGAGCCTCTCATCATCCTGGAGGGTCTCCTCATCGCACCTATCTTGGATGGCGAGACACAGATGCAGGCCGATGCGCCGCGAGAGCTTTGCTACAAGCTAGAGTGGGAGCCGGTGCTGGTACCAGTGCACTGCTCCAGCGAGAAGTCGAACGGAGCACCTGGCAATGGTGAATCAGGCCCGGGACCACTCCATCCTCTGTCAGTCGTCATTGTCCATGATGACTCGGTCTTGCAAAGGTCCGTGACACAGAAACTAGCGACGGCCATGGATAAAGCGGTTGGGAGGATGCCAGAGATTGGGCAGCTGTCAACTATCCAGCCAGAGGGCAAGATCCTCGTCTTCCTCTCCGAGCTTGACACGACTCTTCTCTCCACGATCTCAGCAGCTCAATTCGAGCTCCTTCGGGGAGCTCTGGCCAAAGCTGATGGATGCCTCTGGGTAGTCCGTGGCGCATACGCCAGCTCGACGAACCCAGAGGCAAACATGATCACCGGCCTGAGCAGATCCATCCGGTCAGAGACAGCGATGAAATTTGCGACGCTGGACCTCGACGGCCACGAACCCCTCGCGGAAGAGCTGGTATGCGGTGCCGTCATGCGGGTTTTCAGGGAGGTTTTTGGGCCAAGCGCAGCCAACATGCGTGAGCTCGAGTTCATGGAAAGAGGAGGAGCGTTCTTTACTCCAAGGATCGTCAATGACGACCTGATGAATGCCTTCGTTCAGGAACAAATAAATCCTGCAGCGCTAGAGGATTCGCCATTTGACAGCGAAGATCGGCAACTCCGGCTTTCCATCTCAACGCCGGGAGCTCTGGAAACGCTCCATTTTGTCGACGACCCTATGGCCAGCCAGCGACTCGCAGGCGACCAGGTTGAGATTGACATCCGGGCGACTGGGGTGAGTTTCCGCGACGTCATGGCTGCCAAGGGGCAGACTGCGGAGGATATTGGCTACGAGGTCAGCGGCGTGGTTGTCTCGGTTGGTCCTGAGGCTGTTGGCCTGGCGGTTGGCGACCGTGTAGCCGCCTTGGTCCAAGGAGGCTATGCCTCCAAGGTGCGCACGCCCATCAGGAACGCCTTCAAGTTGCCGCCAGCGATGACCTTCGAAGCAGCTGCCACGCTACCATTGGCGTACTGCACGGCGTACTACAGCCTCTTCGAGATTGGAGGGCTTGAGCGAGGAGAGAGCGTGTTGATCCATTCAGCGGCCGGGCCTGTGGGACAGGCTGCAATCGTCCTAGCCCAAACAGCGCAGGCAGCGATATTTGTCACAGTTGGAACGGCTGAGAAGAAGGCGCTCATCATGGAGGAGTACGGAATTCCCGACGAACGCATCCTCTACAGCCGACGGAGGACCGCATTCAGCAACACACTCCGCGAAGCGACGGATGGGAAAGGGATTGATGTGGTACTGAACTCGGCAACGGGAGATGCGCTCCGGGAGTCGTGGGAATGTCTCAACGAATTCGGCAGGTTCATCGACATCGGAAGAAGAGATGGCAGCGTGAAGACGAGATTGGAGGTGACCAGAGCAGGCAAGAACTCGGCCTTTATCTCGCTTGACTTTTTCGCAGTGGTTGCTGAGAGGCCAAGGGTGATTGGGCGTGTGGTCGGCGAAGTCTCGCGACTGCTCGACAGTGGGAGGATCCGCCCATTGACTCCGATTACAGTGTTTGGAATATCTGAGGTCGAGACAGCACTCAAGAAGATGCAAAGTGCAAGACTGGCCGGGAAGCTGGTGGTGGTGCCCCGGCCGGGCGAAATCGTCCAGGTGCGTTTTGAGGTTTCGTCACCGAGACCGCATAATTAAGCTGACCAGATTCGAGCAGGCAACCCAATCTCGGCCAACGAACAGACTGCTTCGTGCAGATGCCACATACGTTCTCATCGGTGGCACTGGCGGGCTCGGCCGGAGCATGGCCAGGTGGATGGTCGGCAATGGAGCCCATCACATCGCCCTTGTGTCTCGAAGCGGTTCTGCTGAAGGCAAAGTGCGAGAGCTGATACAAGAGCTCGAGGAGCTAGGGGCGGAAGTGGTTGTGCGCAAGTGCAACGTCGTCAGCCGAGACGAAGTCGACGATCTGGTGACGAACGGGCTTCGGGGCATGCCTGCCGTGCGCGGTGTCGTCCACGGAACAATGGTCCTTCATGTGAGTGACAGTCGCCTTTATCGACATGGGGAGCATCGCTAACAGAAGCGTGTGTACAGGACGTGTTGTTTGAGAAAATGACGTGGGATGAGTACGTCAAGGTGACCGAAGGAAAGGTTCAAGGCGCCTGGAACTTGCATCATGCCCTCGCCGGCAAGGAGCTCGACTTCTTCGTCGCAATCTCTTCGGCTGCCGGAGCGGTCGGCAACAGAGGTCAAGCCGCATATGCAGCAGCCAACTGCTTCCTCAACGCCCTTGTTCAGCACCGGCTGTCGTTGGGGCTTCCCGCTTCATCGCTCGACCTGACAATGGTGTCCGATGCAGGCTATTTAGCAGGGAATGCCGACAAGCTCGCCGAGGTGGCCAGGAATCTGGGAAGCGACAGCATATGCGAGTCCGAGGTTCTGGCGTTGCTTAGAGCAGCCATCGAGGGCAGACTCGCCGCTACATGTAACAACCACGCCATCACCGGAATGCGTATTACGCCTGCGATGCAGCCTTTCTGGACCTCGGATGCCAAATTCAAGCATCTACGCTTGGCTATGGAGGCTCAAGCAGCACAGGGAGAAGGTGGTGGCATCAGCACCGTCTCGTTTGGTGCTGCAGCCAAAGCAGCGAAGTCGCTCGAGGAAGCCGAAAGCGCAGTTTGCAGAGGCTTGGTGGACAAGATCTCGACCGTTCTCATGCTCGAGCCCGAGGAAATGGACGTGACTCGGTCTCTATCGCACTACCCGCTGGACTCGCTGGTGGCTATCGAAATCCGCAACTTCATCGCGAGAGAGTTCGAAGCAAATATGCAGGTGCTGGAACTGCTCTCGAGCGGGTCGATTCAGGCATTGGCCAGGGCAGTGTGCGTGAAGAGCAAGTTGATCTCGTTCACTTAAGGCAAGTTTCGGGGGCTTGATTAGGAGCATGCATATTGCGCTGGGCACTCGAGAGATTCGACTTGAGCGTGTGGGGGCCTGACGTTCGCATGGTCGGCGTGAGATATTCTGAGTCCAGGCCCTCACGCGGGTTGCGAGGGGATGGCGACGGATGCGCCAGGGACAATACTTCGGCAGCATCGACGTCGAGGCCAGGGGTAAACTATGAGAAGGAAAGAATGACAAAAGAATGGTGCCCGATTTGAAGAATGTGAATCACTCGGGGTCAGTGTTGAGGCCTCGAGGCAGGCGAGCGACGCCTTGAGACTCGACGAATTGTAGGAGCAATGGCAATGGCATCTTGAGATTTTGTGTGCAGTTGGGCGAAATGCTGAACCGGTAGTTGATGAGGAAGCTATCAGAACGTAGGAAAGCCTGTCAGGTGCAAGGCTGGCATAACTGCTGGGGATAGAAACTGCAGTCGCAGAGAAGCTAAAGAAAAGCTTGATAAACAAAGGGATGTTGAAGGTTGTGGGCGTCTGTCTTCCCCCATCTTTATACTTGGAAGGAGCGAGGGTATAATCAGGTGACGCTGGTGGCGACTGACTCAACTCTGGAACCTTTGTCCCTTGCCACTGAGGCTTGGTTCTCGCGTGGCATCGGGTGGATGTCAGCCGGTGGGGACAGATTCCCCCGAAACACTCACAACCGGCCTAGGGTTTGATCGTGGTAAGGGACCATCCGGGAGAGAAAAAAAAGGAAACTGGGTAGAAGAAAAATCCGAGCTGGAGATAGAGTGGCTAGAAAACAAGGCAAAGTCGATTCACATCTCTTGTCATGGAAGCGCATGTCATTTTCTCTCGCTCGTGCTCGTTGCGTCATTCGGCGTTTTTGCCGACCACCCTCGGCCAAAAACGGAAAGACCTACCCCACCTAAAGCAAAAAAAATCAATGCGCGCTTAGGCAACGCGTGACCGGCCAGCCCGAGCCAGGACAGGTCAATCGCATGCGCGCCCAGGTTTATCGAATATGCGCGCCGGCAATTTATATAAAGGCAACCGGAAATCGCAAGTGGAGTGCACGCGTTACACATTGTGCTCTTTCGATGTTGGCCAACGCGGCCCGAAAAGATCTGTTGGCAGGTCCCCAAGCCTTTCCGTTTTGGGCCGAGGGGGGTCGATTTCCCAGGTCGCGAATTCTGATTTCACCTGTGCGACCCGCTCCACTTCTGGGTCAGGAATAAACGTGACCCCCGGCACACGTCGGAGCTTGTCTCAGCCACCAATCAATTCTTTTCTTAGATTCACCTCAGCTTTTTCGGCAGCGCAGCCCGAAGCGCCACTTTACATTCCACGCGCCGCAGTCGGGCAGACATCGACTTAACTTCCTGTTACCTTTGTCGCAACATCACCTCCTGCTCGCGGGCAAACGGCCTTGAGACTGCTCGTAGGCTCCCTGGAGAAGAAGCCAGCCAAGACCAAAGTCCGTTTGCTTCCAGTCAGTGAGTATCAAGGCGCGTATCTTGTCGCCATGACAAGTTATCGACCCCAGCGCCCGCGCGGCGAAGGCGGAGGCGGAGGCGTACGTGACAGCTACCACCCGCGCGATGATGGCAGACGTGGCCAGTATCGGCCTCAGCCCAACTCGTACAGCGACTATAGCAATACGCGCAACTCGCACCATCCCCCGCCGCCTGGCTTCGACAGCTTCCACCCTCCCCAGGGAGAGTTCACCTTTCGCGCCGAGAAGCCGTCCGGAATCCAAGAGTCTCGCTTCGATGGTGATGGCGGCGGCGGCCGTCATCATCGCGACCGAGAGCATGATCGTGATCGCGACCGCAATCGCAGAAGCCACCGCCCCGACTATGGCCGCAGGGGTGCCGAGCGCGATGGAGGCGGCAGAGGCCGACCGTACCACGCCCAACATTATATGCCTAACCGGCGCCTGCCCTCCGCCCGCCCCATCCTGACTACCACACTTGACTCCAACAAGGAGCTGTCTTTTAAAGAGAGTGCTAGCGGTGTCACGTACAGAACGCTAGGCGAGCTGTCGGACAGTGACGACGCCGAGATGGACATCTCAGACAACGAACAGGAGGGTGACTCGGAAGAGCCTAGTGGCCACGGCAACAAGAAGCGGCGGCTCGCCGCTGGAGATACTTCTGGAAACAGTGTCCCCAAGTGGTCCAATCCGGACCCTTACACGGCTGCTCCCCCACCCGACATTTCACAGCAGAAGAAGAAGGACGTGGTCCAGCTGATCCGCAAGGCTCGCGTGCAGCCCGCTGTGGGGTCCAAGCCTGCCGTCCCGGAGAGCGCAGATTTTATCTCGTGTAACCTGGACGATAGTGACGACGAGGATTATGTTGTGCTTCGGCCTGATAATTCGGGACGCGGCGACCAGTTGGAAGCCTCGCTGGTGTCAAAGGCCCCACCCACAGCGTCGCTGCCTCGCGCCCCAACCTCAAACTCGGGCGGGAAGCCGTCTGGTGTTGGCCATCCCGCCAAACCACTCTCGCTTCCCAATCGACCTCCTCCTCCTCCCGCAGACCTGGGCAGTCGCAAGCGCACCCATGACGACGAGATCAAAGTGCCTGACCACGCCAAACTCAAAAAGCACTCGACCAAGATGTCTGCTGGCGTTGTCTCCCCCGAATGGCAGCCCGTCCACGGAGGGAACTCGTGCCCGTGGGTAACGATGGATCATTCGGAGCTCCATTATGTGTCTGTCTGGTAAGCCCTGTCTCCAACCAAACCCCATCTACCGATCCACAGATGTATCTCCAATGGTCACGACGCCAGTCGCTCGATATCATGAAGACTAACGGCTGTTCGATGGGGGTTCTTCGGGTAGGCTCGACAAGGAAATTAAAGACTTCTACGACTACGTGAAGCCCACTCACTTCGAGGAGAAGCTTAGGCAGAGCTTGGTGGACGAGCTTGTGACGCACGTTAGGCGTACGTGGAACGATGCCTCGGTTTACCCTTTTGGCTCCTTCAAGTCGGGTCTCTATCTGCCCACGGGCGACATGGATCTCGTGTTCTGCTCAGACAAGTACCTGAGCCGTCACATTGCCCAGTACACTCCCAAGAAGCAGGTTTTCCACTTCGCCCGCTTCGTGGAGAAGCGAGGGCTGGCTCACCAACACCGAGTCGAGAGGATTCACAAGGCCAGGGTTCCGCTGGTCAAGTACGTTGACGCGCGGACCGGTCTCAAGGTTGACATCTCGTTCGAGAACTCGACTGGAATCACTGCTGTCAACACATTTCTCGCGTGGAAGGAGGAGTTTCCCGCCATGCCAATCCTCGTGACCGTCATCAAGCATTTCTTGGCGATGCGGGGCCTTAACGAGCCTGTTAATGGCGGCCTTGGTGGCTTCTCCGTTATCTGTCTGGTGGTCAGCATGCTGCAGATGATGCCCGAGGTTCAGAGCCGCGCCATCCTCCCTGGCCAGCACCTCGGGGAGCTCCTTCTCCACTTCTTTGACTTGTATGGAAACAAGTTCCAGTATCAGAAGATGGCAATCTCTCTGAAGCCGCCCCGATATGTGCCCAAGGTATGATCAGAACCATAACACAGCCACCTGGAAATCTCAGCATGCAGATGCGAGAACTAACGCACCAGCAACACTACAGAACAAGGTTCAGACATTCGCCTACAAGAACTCTGATAGGTTCTCTATCATCGACCCGAACGATCCAGAGAACGACATCTCGGGCGGCTCGTCCAACAGCCACACCGTTCAGGAGGCCTTTTCGCGGGCGTACGACCAGCTGCGCGATCGCATCGCCTTCCTCGCGCGCTCTCCAGTCAATGCACCTTTCTCGAGCGTCCTCGAGCCCATCTTCGCTGGCAACTACACCTCGTTTGAGGATCAGCGTCGGCACATGCAAACCTTGTGGGATAGGTCCAACCGTGGACGACGGTAGCCGTCTTGGCCCGGTCGAGGTCTCGCCCAGCCGTAGCTAGGCCGCATCCGGCTCTCATCCCCTTTCCACCTTAGACGGGAGCATATACGGCAGGCCACTGTTCGCGGCAACTCATTTCTTTCCTTTGTTTTCTGTCTTCTGTTTTTTCGTTGCGAAGGTATCTGGCCCCAGGTCCATGGCACGGCGTTTTGGAGGGCGGGCAAAATGTTTTTTTGCTACTCGGTTACGGCCGAGAGTCTCACGATTACGGCGCCACTCACGTTTCCAGGAGCCGCTGGCACGTCGGTCACGATGCCACCGACGACGATGTGCGATCTCCCTTCGATGTCTTAACAGGTACCCCCTTCTGAGCAGACAAGACGCTCACTTTCCTTCAGTTACAGCTTGACGGGCGAAGCTTGCCAGTCGGGTTTCTTCATGTATCATAGCACGGGAGTATGGCCCTCTTGCCCGGCACGATATTTTCCATGTCGGGTTCCCTCCCCCGTTTTTTGCCATGCTCTCCATCCGCAAAGGGACGGCCGACCTTGGCCTCTGGCCCCGAGTCATCTTTTTCACCCCCTCGACTCGAGGCATAGCCTTGATTTTACCGAATCGATCTCCGGATACTCCGGTTTCTCCGCCTCTCCCCTGCCCTCGGTGCCATGGCAAG
Organism: Gaeumannomyces tritici R3-111a-1; assembly: GCF_000145635.1. Lineage (NCBI taxonomy): Eukaryota > Fungi > Ascomycota > Sordariomycetes > Magnaporthales > Magnaporthaceae > Gaeumannomyces > Gaeumannomyces tritici. The sequence goes on from NW_008804546.1 coordinate 1,934,270, forward strand.
GAAGGCGCACAATGATGCGCATTCACACGTGCACAGGGACTAAATACTCTGGTTTCTTAAAGAACCAGCTCTCCCCATTGTGAGCCTGGTACGCTACACTGACCATTGTGATAACTAGGACCCGAATGGCGATCAATGCGACAAGAACGCGAGCTCTATGCTATTGCCTTGCACAACAACAAAAGCTTTCAGCGCATCTAACCATTCACTAGCTACCAACTCTACGACAAACATTATCCATCCTGCGGTCTTCGGACTGCTCGTGGAACTTTTTTCCCATTGCATGTTGCGCTTGATGCGTGGCGGCGAAGGGGAAGATTGGGAAGGGAACCGCGTAGGCTAACGCTGGTCCTCGGCTCTTATTCGTATTTAGCTGTGGGAGGAGGATGGCGGTATCTCCCCCGCTCAATCAAATTAAGTAGATGCTGAACGGGGACCAGTGTCTGTAAAAGGAAGCATGGTATTCTGAAATCGATGCTCCCAGTGCCTTCGCAGATGTTGGGCAGACGCAGGCTGTGGGTGCTGCGGGGTATCAGCACGTTTCTCGGCACAGGGATTGGTACTGCAGCTCTGAGTGCTGCTGGCTCACTGGAGGTGGGGCGAGGTGGTCTGCGCTGGGCAGGACTCGAGACTCGTTCTTCCCAAACACCCCAACACCTCCGGCTCGGAAAAAGAGTCCAAGCCTCGGACTCGATCAACGCTGAAAGCGCAGCGACCGGAGCCCTGTCCCTAAATCCGGCCTTGTTCTTTTTTCCCTTTCTCCAGTCTCGGCGTTGAGCACACATCCTGAATGTTCGCCTCCAGCCTCCGCCGGGACTATGACCCGGTTCCTTCGGGAGAGGACGATGTAGCGGCTCGAGACGCAACAGCTGCCGTGCCGACGGCACGAATCCCAAAAGCCGTGCTGCGGCTACACCTGCTGTGTCTCTTTTTCGCCATCGGCTCCTCTGTCTGGGGGTAGGTCTGACCTCCCACTCCAAGAATCCCTGTGCAGAAACTGCGCTTAGTCCGAGACGTGGAACCTAACCTGTTCCGCAGCTATAATGTCGGCGTCCTCTCCTCCATCATGGTGCACCCGGGCTTTGTCGCCGCCGTCGGCGGCCTCGGTCCGAGCCGCAAGGGCGTCGTCACGGCCGTCTACTACGTCGGGACGTGGACCTCGTACGTCTTTGTGTCTCGCGCCGCCAGCGACCTGCTGGGCCGTCGCTTCGCTGCCCTGTCCGGCGTCGTGGTCGCCTGCGTCGGGACCGCGCTCCAGGCCTCAGCCGCCGGGCCCGCAGCCTTCACTATGGTCATATGCGGCCGTATTGTGGCGGGTGTCGGCGTTGCCATCTTGAGCACCAGCGTGCCCTTGTACCAAAGGTTCGCCAGACCCCGTATTGGCAATAAAACTATTGACAACACCACACTGACGCGCAGCTGCCACCCTTAGCGAGATCTCGCCAGCCAAGGAGCGCGGCCGATTTGTGGTCATGAACCACGTTGGTTTCGTTGTTGGCCTTGCCAGTGGATTCTGGTATGAATGAGTCTATTCCTTGTTCCAGCCTCGTGAGCTCGACTTACATAGGCACAAGTATCTGCCTACTTCCCTAGCTAATCTCCTCTCTAATCAGGGTCGGATACGCCATGACTTTCTGGGACACTCCGTACGGTGCTGACTCTGGGTGGCGCTATTCCTTTGCCGTACAGTTTATCCCTTCGGCAATATTCGCCTTTGGCCTCCCATTCCTTCCCGAGACGTCAGTCATGGTCCCGACTTTCGAGCCTACTCTTTCTTCCTTGCTATTGTTCCACTAGACTAATCACGTCCAATCAACAGACCGCGGTGGCTTGTAGAGCATGATAAACTCGATCTCGCACGGCGCTCGCTCCATTATTTCCGCGAGGGATCATTCACCAACCGTGAGATCTCGCACGAGTTCGACGCCATGACAGCCTCGGTAGCTGAGTTCAGGGCTTCAGGCCTGACATCGTGGCGCTGCCTCTTCACCGAGCCCTCGCTCTTCCGGCGGCTCTGGCGCGCCGCACTCCTGCAGTTCATGGGCCAGATGTGTGGAGCGACAGCTATGAAGTACTACCTTCCGACGCTCCTAGAGGTTCTCGGCCTCGATCACAGAGTTGCCCTTATGGCAGGCGGCATCGAAAGCACCCTCAAGATAGGGATGACACTCCTAGACAGCATTCTCATAGACCGCATGGGCAGGCGTTTAACTCTGGCTGTCGGAGCTGGCGCCATGGCCTTTGCAATGCTGGTGAGTTCACAACCCCCCTGTCCGTTCACGCGCAGTCTCTCTGGGCCTGAGATTTAACTTGACGCTCTATCCTCAGATAAACGGCGCCCTTCCCTTGATTTTCCCAAATAACACCAATCGCGCAGCAGACATCACTTGTGTAGTTTTCATATTCATATACGCACTAGGCTTTAGCATGGGCTTCGGCCCCGCCGCCTGGGTTTATGGCGCAGAGGTACGCAGAAACCGTCGCGATACCCCTGTTCTCAGTAGGCCGTCTTTCTGGCTGCTTCTAACCTTTTCGAGAGAGAGAGCTCACTAGGTCTTCCCCACTGCCATTCGCGCCCGCGGACTCAATCTCGCTGCCTCTGGGGGCTCGATCGGTTCTATACTCGTTGCCCAGATATGGCCACTTGGCATCCACCGCATCGGAACTAAGATCTACTTCTTTTTCATGGCTGTCAATCTGATATGCGTCCCTGTAGGTTGCGCCCAGGCCCAGTCGCAGTCCCAAGCCACAACTAACGTTAACGCTGTTACGCAGGTAATCTATATACTGTACCCTGAAACCAAGGGTCGTGCTCTTGAGGATATGGACGTCTTGTTTGGAAAGATCGGCGAGGCTTCTGTAGACGGCCGCCAGCCAGAACGTCCTAGAGCGGCGGGTGGCCGCCAACGCCACAAATCGAGGACCAGCGGGGAGGAGAGCACGAGGCTTGTGCAGCAATAGGATCGTTCACAGCCGGCAGCCGCCATACTCGGTTCCGAATACAGCTCAGGCTACCAATGCGTGTGGTCTAAACATATACCCCATTGCCCGCATCATGTCATATCTCACAGGCTGCCCTTGACTGGTGTAGTTACCGCCGAAAAAATGGTGCTCCTGCAAATGATTGATGAGCCAGCGCTGACCTCAATATCGTACTGGATCTCCCCATCTGGGTGCGGGTATCCGGTTCCTCCGCTCCGGCGTCGGTCCCTCAGGGCGTGATCCATCTCCCCCGTAAGCTAGGAACACAAGGCACCGGCAATACCCTGTCATAAACCCCGCACCATCCTCATGCCACCAACAAACGCCCTGCGCAGTGGAGAATCGTTCAAGAAAGTGTCATGTCAAATGTCAAATTGACGAATGTGGCCAAAAGGCGCGCCCTGCCGCCCGATTTTTTGCGCCCTTTATTCACAGCAGTAATCTGTACCGACAAGAGCCAGCTAGGCAATTTACCACTTACCATTGAACGCGGCGGAGACCTGCCAGTGTGATATTCATAAAGCCGCGAGAAATCTACTCTGAATTCCTTTTTTTGCCCAAAGTCTTTACTACTTTTTTTTCTCTCGCTCTCCTCGTCTCCCATCGCCGACATGGAACTCATCCCTTGGGACCCAGACTCGCCCGAGCATTGCGACCGGATGTACCGTCAGCGGATAGCTTGTGGCTGGGCTTGGGAAATTGAAAAGTTCAAAGAGACCAGCATAAAAGGCTCCGTCGTCTATTATTGGATCGTAAGAACTCCATATACATCCCCGACTGAGCGCCAGGTGGCATACGGATCAAGGCTCCCGGACTGGGGGATACGTATCCGCCCCTGGCAAGGCTGCCGACTCCAGTCAGTCCACCACAAGGCGTTTGAAAACCTGATACCTGTCGTTCAACTTTTGGCGTGTTCCACCAAAGGCTTTGAAAGACGATTTCCCTGGCAAGGAGGACATTATCGCCAAGCATACTTCCAAGTTCCCAGAGGCATGTTTGTCTAGCTCATTCTCCCTTGCAGCACATCTCTCTTTGCCAGCAGGGTGTTGACTCAAAAAATCACTCACCCAAAAGGAGTCGGCCCCCCTGCAAGACACCGCCACCTCCACCTGGGCCGAGCCGCGGGCGCCGCCGCCCGCGGTGCCGACACACGCCTTTATGCCCTTGGGCCACGTCGGCCTCGGCCGGCTGCAGCCCGACGATGAGCGCGTCATGCTGGCAACCGGCGGCAGCGGCAGCGGCAGCGGTAGCGGCAACGGCTCCGCAACCATGGCCTGGGTCGGCCCGCTGTACGTGTCGTGGGCCATCCAGCGCATCGGGCTGGGCCGGTTCGCCATGGATGAGGCCGAGCGCCTCGCGCGCCTGCCGCCCGTCGGCGCCGGCGTCGTCGGGCTCGACGCCGTCCGCGGCGACCAGGCGCTGCAGCCAGACCTGGTCAGGACGCACTACGAGGAGCGCGGGTTCCCGACCCCTGTTGTGAGTTTTTTTTTTTTGTCGTTGTTATTGTTCTTGTTTTCTCCCGTATCTCTCAAGCGACGGCACCCATGTTTGCTGACGAGGTTTTTGCACATTGTTCCAGATCACCAACCATGATTGGTACCTGACGCGGGGATACTCGGAGTACTGGAGGAAAGACAACGCGTACCCGTGGACGGACTCGAAGACGGGAGAGCTGCGGCAGCTCGGTTGCGTGTACCTCAAGAAAGAGCTCCCTCGACCTTGATATTGGTTACCGGGGGCTCAAGATGTGCATGCTATAAAGGGAGTTGGGAGAATGAACAATGCGTGATCTCCATCTAGTTGCGCCTATCTACCTCGCTGCGTTCGTTCGCCTGAAGAGAATGCTGTGCCATGACTCCGGTATTGCCTGGAATTTCCACCTGGTAAACGGAATATCTTCATGTATCCTATGAGAGCGCAAAAAGCAGATGTATCCCGGAAACGACAGAAACAAAAAAGAAACCCAGCCAAAACCAAGCGGTGTTTGCCAACCAATTCCATCCAGAATCTGTACTCCCACGCCTCGCCCACCGATAACCGCTTTTTTCTTTCCTCCAGATACAAAAAAACACCAAGCAAAGGCCCAAGAGGTATCATCCGCATAACCCAATGTCAACAAGCCAAAAGAGACCCGATTCCAGAACACCACAGCAAGATCTGTTAATCGCTCGAGAAAAGATACATAGCCTGGGGGATATATGCAGCAAATGAGACAAGAGCGCGCGAGCGCGGAAAGAAATGAAAAACTTCAAGGTGCATGCAAGCACAGACTGAAGTTGTTTGTCATGAACCGTCGGAAAAGATGGATGAGGAGCCAAGCGAATGTTTCTGGAAATGCAATAGACCAAAAGAAAACAGCCAGTTAGGCTACGGCCCGGGAGATGAGAGCCCGTAGACCGGGGGCTGTCCTGTCGATGTCCACTCGTCGTTGGTGTCCCGACCCGAGAAGTGCCCGATCCCGGGGGAGCTGTCCTCCCACCTCTTGTTCTCGTTGGCTTCGAGGTAGTTGGAGATCTGCATGGGAGACTGGGGGTGTGCCTGCGCCTGCGCCTGCTGCCGGTGGTGATGGTGCTGCAGTGCCAAGGCCGCCTGTTGCTGCTGTCGACTCCACGCTCCCGCGCCTGTCGCTGGACCTGCCGCATCATCTCCGGGCGTGCCAAGTCGGTTGGTGCTGGTGAAACCGATGCCGCCGCCGCCGTGGGCCGCTCCGCTCCCAATCGGGGCACTCGCGCTGTTGATGGGCGTAAAGGAAAGCGACGAAGCAGGCCTCTGTGGTGGCTGTTGCTGCGACTGCTGTCGGCCCGCTCCCGGCCCATTGTCGTCGTAGACTTCAGGTCCTCCGGTGGTGTTGGGAGAGTCGCGGTCATCGTAGGAGACGGCAGCTAGCGACTTGTCCTCGACGGCCATTATAACACCGTTATTGACCACCTTGGAGCTCTCCTCTTGCCACTCCTTCAGGCCACCACCCACGGGCGCGACGCGCGCACCAGCTTCCCCGCCGCCGCCCTGGACCGCCGCCTGGTAGTCGCTCTTGGTCTGCTGATAGTACCGATCCATTTCGAGAAAGTACATGTTGTATGTCCCTGCCATCTTGAGCGAGCTGTACATCTTGGCGAGCGTGTGGAATGTCACGCTGGAGGGCCCCGATTTGGTGATCCCGCCGCCGTCTCCCGCGGGAGTGACGGTCCCGCCACCGCCTTCTCCCGTCCCTCCGCTCGAGTCATCCGGGCCACCGCCGAGTTCGTTGTCGTCGGTGTCCTCGTCGGCCAGCATGTGGTCCTCGGTGTCCATGTGTGGAAAGTGGTACGCGTAAATTCCCACAAAAGCAGCGGTCCAGACGGCGAAGAGGACGAGCCCGGACATGGGAAGCTTGTCGCGGCTCTGACACGTCTCGATCAGATCCACAATCTCCCGGGCCGACCGGAACACCTTCTCGGTACTGCGTAGCCAGAAGTCCTCGGGTACCTGGTAGTGCCCCTCGGGAAACGTCTTTGCATCAAGTGGGCCGACGGGACCGGAACAACGGATGGGGATGAAGGGTATGTACTCGCGATGGAGCATGATCTGGCAGATGCAGCCGAGCATGTGTAACGACACGTATGAACTGGATCCTTGGTGGTTCTCGTGTTTGAGATAGTTGGCGCGCGAGAGCTTGAGGACGGGTGGCAGCGCCGCGTAGAACTCATCAAGCCTCCGATCGAGATGGGCAAAAGTGGTGCTCTCCATCCAGGGAGGCGATTCTCCGTCCACAGCTCTCCCCCCGGCGAAGCTGTACTCGGAGATCTCGCCCCATATACCCACCAGCTTGATAAAGCATCCCAAAAGGTTGTCCCGGTAACCTTTGCTTGCGCGTTCCGCGTCGGTGGTGGTGAGAAAACCGGTCAGTGACTCCTCGGCAAAATCAAAGTCCATCTCGGAGCAAGGCAGCTGGATCTTCATATCTCCAGACCGGATGGCAGAGACCCTCTCCTTTCCGCACGACAGCATGCGGTCCAGAATGAAACAGCTCCACATGGTCCGTCTCCTGACCTCCTTCGCTGTAACCAGCTCGGCGATCGGTGCATCCGACTCTGCCATCCGCTTGCGCTTGCCGCCGTGGTGCTGCGGCTCCGCCTGGACAGGTACGAGCGTCGGTTTCGCCTCCTGTATCCGGTCTCCAAAGCACAAGCCCAGGGCCTGTGCCATACGTATCGCGATACCGACGTACATCCACGCGCCAAGCCCGCCTGTGCTGGGCTTGGCCTGGCTCCATTCATAAAGGCCCAGCATCAGAAAGGCCTGGACGCGTTCGACCGACGCCACTGCCATGCAACTCCTCATGGGTCCCAATGACTTGGCAAGAATGTCGGCAAAGTACTCCGAGGCAGCCGTTGCTGTCGAGCCGTCGGAGCGTATTTGGATCGAACGGTTCTTGGCGCTCCCGCCTTGCTGATTGGCAACGGAATGCGCGATGTACTTGACAAGATCGGGATGGAATCGCGCCGTCAGGGTCAGCATCCCAAGCAGGACAAGGTTGACGTCCGAGTCCCCCGGCCTGTCGCTCCCCCGGTTCTTTGGCGAGCCACAGTACCACTTGAGTGTCGGCACATGGAGAAAAGGCAGCTCGGTGGCGAAGTGAAGCTTGAAGATGTCGAAACATTGTATCCACAGCGTCTCGGTCAGGTACGGCGCGGCCAAGATCTCGGCCCCGAATCTGGACGCGCTCGAGGTGGTCGTGATTGGGCTCTCGTCCAGCCGCTTGAGCCGCTTGCGCTCCGACTGCGCTGCCTCGCCCTCACGCTTCACCGTCATAGGGGGATCCAGCCTCTTGGGCGGCAGAAAGGTCGGATCCGGGTACCTGCATTCCTTCCCCGTCTTCACGCAGCCGTCACAGGGCGAGCTGCCGCCGAAGTTGTCACACTTGATCTTTGATTTCCGGCACCTTAGGCACGCGATGCTCGACCGCATCGGCGGCCGCTTCAGGACGGCGCCGACCTTTTTCTCGTCTGCGCTGCTGGCCATGACTGCGAATCCCGCAACCCTAAAGGGCTCATCACTGGCGGCCGCCGTCACGGCAAACTCCTGGCTCCTGGCTGTTGCGCCCGCTACATCTGCGTTGCTCGTGCCAGCAGCTGACAGTCCCGATAGCCCCCCGAGCGGAGGCGGATAATGCGCCTGTGGTGTGGTGTTGGGTGGAACCGGTGGAATATCCACCTGGGAAACGAAAGCGTCTTCGAACTTGCGCTTGGAGGCTGATGCGACAGACGCGTTTATGGCACCTTCATCAGTATCCGACGGATCGGGAGGGGATATGATGGACTGGATCCGAAGCGGAGACGTAATTGTGCCGGCTTGGGTCTTCGGCAGACCCTAGCACCAAGCAACAGTCGGGCCAGGGGGGATTGGGGATTGCGAGAGCGCGGGGACTGGGGTGGCACGAGTTCGAGACAGGCGGATACCCGGTGTGGTGTAAGAATGCCGAGGGCGTAAGCAGCAGAAAGGCGAGCTGCCGCCTCCACCGTCGGTTCCGAACGCAGCGGGCGTCTGTGGCTAGCCAGTCAGGAAGACACAAGAACCTCTTTCGCGATAGTTGCCGTACACGTCAAGGCTCCCTTGCACGATTTAGCACCTGATGCTCGTGGGACAGACGGCAAGGACAGCACAGAGCCGTTAGTGACGAGCCTGCGATTTGTCAGAGCGCGGGCGCGTGATATCCAGACTCGGCTCAGGCAAACAGGTTGAGCGTTGCGAAAAGGGGCGACACAACGTCGCGGGCAACGCAGCTACCCGGTGATGACGTCAGCCGTGCCACGCTGGTTCGGGCTCGGTCGAGAACCTCGGCAGCTGTCCGATACGGGCACCAACAAGTCGTCGGTTGTATTCCCGGCGTGACGGAGATGTGCTGTCCGGTGGACGTAAAGGGCTGCGCGGGCGATGGGGCAAGGCTGGAATTAGCATCGTCGTTGCCGTGTGCAGTTCAATGGACATTGGGGCGCGCAGTTTCGGTTAACCAGCTGGCAAGGGGAAGTTCGAGCGCACAACCCTAAACCACCTAGCTGCCGAGGTTTGGCACGCTTGTACCTACTTCGCGTCCCCAAGTACCTCTGCACCTAGGTAATGTCTGGCCGAACCGAGCCAATAGGTAGGTACGGTAGGCTGCAGACAACGTCTAGAGTCGATCAATGCAAAGTGCGCTTGTTTCGGAAGCTCACGCAGCTGCCCCCAAGTCGCGATGGCAAGTCGACAATGGTGAAGCTGGGAACGCGCGGGGTGATTGTGCAGGGGAATTTTCGTGCGCTTGTTCTGGGCTGTAAGATTGAGAACCGGCCTTCGCTGTCAGGTAGCGCGAGGAAACAGGACGGCCAGAGCCGCGAGCTAGGGGCTCTGAGAGGGGCTAAAGGGTTGGCTTGTTGTTTGTTGCTTCGCCAGGTGCCCGTCACCCTTGTCGAAAACAAAATGTGGAGAGAAGGGGAGAGGCTGGTGCGAGATCTGGACCGGCTCGTTGACGAAAACGGAGAGAAGACCGGCGGATGGCGATGGGTGCGAGTTACATAGGCACACGCCCGTCATCCAGCTGCCTACTATGCTAGTGAGACGACTGGCACAACCCTACTGTAGCAGCAAGCAGTCGGGTAGGCGTTTGGGCATAGCGCTCTGACTTCAGCAGCACTTCCAAGATATCAACCCCATTTCTTAGGCTCCACCCCGCCGCATTTGATCCCTCCCGGGCATGGGATCGATCAAATTAACGGGACGGGATTGGGCGGACGGGCTGGAGCGGTACGGAGCGGCGGTGGGCGAAGCGAGGAAAGGCCTCAGCAGATGTGTCCCTCGATGTCCTGGGAGGGAGCATGGGGGGGGAAGCAGTGTCTGGCTGTTGCACCACACCCCGGCCATCCGACCTGCCCGTGTTGGTTAGAGGGCGCCCGGGCGAGCAACCCCCTCTCCTCGGGTGTGACTGGCGTGGAATGAAAAGAAGCAAGATGACATATGTGTTGCCCTTGGGAGTTTGGCGACGGCAATCCAGGCAACCAGGGCTCAGCCTCTGGATGCTGCCCAAGGAAGACAAAGGAACAAGGGAGACCAGGATGGCCCCGCGCTAGCGAAGTGGCACAGATCCCGTGGTGAGCGGCAAGGCCTGAAAAGATACGCAGCCGCATGGCCAGAGAGCGTATTGCCCGATCGACATGGCTTCGGCGTCTGGGCCCAGGTTGGTTGGCTGGCTGTCTGACGACCTGACCCAACTGGAAACACCGATGCTGGTCCGACGCAAAGCGAATGTTTTGTTTTGTGCGCATGGGGCCAGGATATAGAACATGGCGACGGATGTGGTCGGCGCATGCTCAACTCGGGAGAACAAACGTCCCCGATGGTATGTAGGTAGGTAGACGCGTGCAAGGTTTCCCGGCGACCAAGTCCACCCGAAGGTCGGTTGATGTGGCCGGAGGGGATGGCACTTGCGATGCTGCTGGGGTGGCCCCATTATACGACGCACTTGGGGGGTCCAGCCACACCCAATGGTCCACCCCGCCAGTTCTTTCCGATTGTCCGTGCCGTTTTAAGCTCGGATGGAGTTGTGGGATATATGCGCACGTTCTGTATGGCGTTTGGGCAGGGAACCGCCTGCTCCTAATTTGCAATCTCAAGCCCCGGCAGCAAATAGTGTCCGAGGAAGCCACCAAGCGTCCGACATGCAGCGCCAAAAGGCTGGTCTTTGTGCCAGGCCAAGCCAAGCCATGCCAGACTACACCAGGTTCGAGGTGGCCGAGTCACAGCCGGACCATCCCAGGCGCCAGTCTGCCCGACCCTGAACGACCCTCAATAGCTGCGGCACAACTAACCCGTCGCGCTCAGGATTGGGCGGTGGCGTCGGGCTTGGTAACGAACGACATGCTGCAAGTTCGGATCACAGGGGACGCGCACCTGACGTGGAGGGGGCGGATGATGCGATGGGAGGGGGGCCAGGGTGAGAGGAGAGGGAGGGGAAGGCGGCTGGTTGGCGGCGGGAAGCTGAGACGTCGCCATCGTGGGGCTTGTGTAAGGGTCGGGGAGCAATCGGTGGTGCCCGTGTGCCCGCAGAGACCAGAGGTGGCTGCAGCCGAGGCCAACGAGCCAGAGGGCGGCCCTTTTTGGCGGCCGCCTCGGTCCACTTGCTGCCGTGACCTATTGGCAAGCCATTGATGCAAGCCCCGCGACGAGCAAGGGCCCGGCTGAAGGTCGGTTGAAGGGCGGGTAGCCGACAGTCCTATCTTGAGCAGCCGGCCAACCTGGCGGTCAGCCCAGGTAACCTCGTGCCGTGGGATGACGCACCTAGCTGTGCGTCGCCAGGTTTTTGGCCGATTCTCGACGTACGCTAGACGACGGTCGGTGCGGCTGGGATTGACGTAATGGCGCTATCTGGTGCTGTGCTGAGGGATTTCCATGTGCCCTGAGGCTTTCGGTTTTTTTTGGCCTGGAGCGCTCTCGGTATCGATGAAATCGAGGATTGAAACTAAAATAGCCGGCTGAGGAAGCAGGCTCCCAATCGGCCTGACAAAGCTGGTTGTCACACGCACTCCCATCCCGAGTCAAGTCGAGTCGAGTCGAGTCAAACTGCCCGATTGAAGGCACGAGGAAGGAGCGCCAGGGGCAGGCACATTGCGAGTTTCTCCTTCCCCAATTCTCTCACGCAAGCTCCATCTCATCTCAACCAACGCGAACTAATGCACCCATCTTCCACATATTCGCTATAGGTAGGTAGTGCACATGTACATATAATACGAACTGGAGTAGGCACTTACTTGTTCTAGGCATCGGTGAGTAAGAAGCAATACCAGTTGAATCTGCCGCACTACTTTGGTTCGACTTTCTGCAGGAGCCAAAGACTAGGTATTCTGATAGGCAGATGTGAAGTTCCGGCGCCACGAGGTTATGGAGTTGGCTGCTAGGCGCCACTAGAGGTTAGATCACATATCGGGCAATACATGGATGTTGAATCCCACAAATAGAACTGTTCCCGCTAGAGTTTACTGTTTACTGTAGGTACGTGTGGGAGCCTTCCTGGGACATCGGCGGGCTTGCGACGGACAAAGGTCACCGAATCCAACCATGAAATGGCCATTTACCCATTATAGGATAAGATCTTGACAGCGACTCCTCCTACCTGAACATTTCAATCGAGCCCGATATGTCCCAATGAGGAGGGTGCAACAACTTGACATTGTATCGTGACCGTGTCCTTGGTCGTATTTTGACGGACAACTCTCTCCGCGATCCTGGCCGCCCGGAGAAACACGTCGTTAGCAAAGTCGCGTGGTCTGGTTGGAACGGCGATAGGCGAGAAACCAGGATCGGAATTGTAGAAGCATCAACGAGCCTGCCGAATCGATCGAGCGAAGTAGTTCGTCCGTAGACTGCTTCCAACCATGGAGATGATGAGGGGAAAGGTGGGGGAGAACGGTGCTATGCCTCCGAGTTCCTTCCGCATGCAACTTGAGGTTGCAATTAGCTGAACATCCTCCTGTTCAGGTATGCTCTCTCTTGGTGGTTTGGCAGCCAAGGCAACGGAGATTTGGTTCGAACCGTTGCTCTCTGGGTGTGTTGTCCCCAGCGTCGCATGAGAGATGATCGCATCCCATCATCCAGCTGGTGCGGTTGGAAGAATCCCAAACTTGATCCCGACCTGGACTCTACGAGTCCACCAATGAGGCCATGTGCCGGAAGCAGCTCTCCGCTGCCCGTCTTCTTGCCGTGCTATAGCTTCAGAGCCCACCTCGCCAGGATGGACTGAAAAGAATATAACTAGAGGATGTCCTGAGCTGTTTATATGGAAAGGCAGGGTGGATAGCCACGTCGAGTAGCCTACTCCCTATCTAGATCCGCAGCCCCGTGTCGCTTGCCCACAAGACTCGCAAAGATGGTTCTGATCAGATCCCTGTTCCTGGGCCTCTTGAGCCTGGCGCACGTCGCCGTCGCCGGACCGAGCTCGGGATGCGGCAAAGCCCCTACCATCACCTCGGGCACCAAGACCGTCAACGTCGGGGGCCAGCAGCGCCAGTTCATGATCCGGGTCCCGTCCGGCTACCAGAACAACAAGGCCTACAAGCTCGTGTACGGTCTGCACTGGAACGGCGGGCGCATGGATCAGGTCTCCAACGGCGGTGACCAGGGCTCGCGCGGCTGGAAGTACTTTGGACTGCAGGACGTCGCCAACGAAACGGCCATCTTTGTCGCACCTCAGGGCCTCAACGGCGGCTGGGCTAATGGCGGCGGCTCGGTGAGTTGCTGAAGTGCAAGAGCGAACCCGTACAGATTCAAAATCTGACAGGAGAGATTCACTCTAGGACCTGCGCTTCATCGACGCCATGAACCAGTACATCGATGCGGGCCTTTGTGTTGAGCAGACACAGCGGTTCGCCATCGGGTTTTCCTACGGCGCGGCCATGGCATACGCCATTGCTTGCTCGCGAGCCCGCAGCGGCTTCCGCGGAGTCGCCGCCATCGCCGCCGGGACCCTGTCCGGCTGCGACGGCGGCAACGACCCCGTTGCTTACTTTGGAATCCACGGCATTCGCGACGGGACGCTCAACATTGGGGGCGGCCGCTCCATGCGCGACAGGTTCATCCGGAACAACGGCTGCGCGTCCATGTCCGGGGCCAAGGAGCCCTCGCAGGGGAGCAGGACGCACATCACCACGGCCGCCACCGGCTGCAAGGCTGGCTATCCAGTCCAGTGGGCGGCACACGACGGTGGGCATATCCAGGCCGCCGCTGACCGTCCTGCGCCCGAGGAGAACGGGGCAACATCTTGGGTGGGACCCGAGGTCTGGCAGTTCTGGAACAGGGCCATCGTGTAGGCCGAGATGGATGGAAGGTTTGGAAGCTCAAAAGGGTGTAGTTGATTCGTGGCGGCGGGTGTTGTGGCTGGTGATGGCGAATTCGGTATGCTAGGCAATTTGATTTGTCTTCGTATGTTTTGTGAGGCGAACTTTCAGAAGCAGGAGGCGACTTGCACAGCCACCGCTCTGGTACCATCTGCGAGGGAAAGAAAGAGGAAAAACCCACCCAGTAACAGGGGGGTTGAAACTGGAGATCGCAGGGGCCGTGGTAACTTGGTGGGATGTCACGAGACTTCAAGAATTTCTCGATTTCTCTCCTTCTTTTACCAACTTCAATAATGGCAGTGACTTTATGCCAGCACGTGACCCCCCTTTCGCCGCCCCTGTGATCTCCAGTTTTAACCCCCTGTTGGGAGGTGGGTTTTTCCTCTTTCTTTCCCTCGCAGATGGTAGACCTCTGAGACTAGTTTACGTCAGACATGGCTACTACATTTCATCCCTGAAATGACCTTCTTTCCAACTTATCACATGGGGATGGGATAATGGAATGGTCTGTACCCCTAAAGATGGACAGAGGCCATCATGGCGGCCTCCTGTCCGGGAAATCTTGTCCGGAGTGCGACTCTCCACAGACAATCATACATCATCCCTGGGTTCCCTCATCCATATCCGTGGGACGTAAAGTGCATGGATACTTGATAGTCCGCGGTACTGCGCAATGCGAATGAATCACAGGGACAAGCCTTTTCCCATCTAGTCTCGAACAGGCACACCAGACATGGGCGTGAGGCGCAGCAGCAGCTCCACGTCAAGAGAAGACCGGCAGAGCAAGAAGCCGTTTCCACGCCTGCTTCCTGGCAGACACGCACACACGCAGCCCGCGGCACTATTTGAGGCGTCTGTGCGTGCATACTGCGTGTGTGACTGTCGGGGTGCGGAGTGTGGGTGTGCCATCGCACATCATGGCGCCATGGATGTGTATTTGTGTTTCTTTTTTCAGCGGCGGAGAAATGGGAAGCGAGCGCAAGCGGCAGCTCGAGGCCCAATGACGTCGCTCCACCCTCCACCCCCTTGGAGGAGAGGCCTCTCGATGGCAAACCGCCCCCCAAGCCGGCGCGCTATTTGCTCCACACAGGTGCGGCCTTTAAGCGCCAGCCAGCCAGCGTCGCATGCACATCAATCCGTCACTCTCGCGGACCAACATTCCGGACGGCTCTCTAGACCATCAGATAATAATCCAAATTTGGAAACATCACACCGCACTTGGCATCCCACAAAAGACGAAGGCGAAAAGAAGCACCGGCAAACTGTGCTTGGGAGACGCACTGCAACCCCAGGGCATCCTTTTTCGGGTCTTATTCTTAACCCCTGCATGGGGGCTGCTCTCCACACAACCGCAAACGACTGACACGCGCGCGTCTCGTCGCTCGACCCCTCCATCCTTAAAACCCATTGACGTTTGCGACCAGCTGCAGGCCAACTGCGCCGCTCGCACACACGACACCAGTCTGCTATAGCTGCGCGCTCTGTTTGCTAGGTGGAAAAAAAAACCAGCACGATAGCAGGCGAGCACCACAGCAGATCTCGAGCGGGATAGCTCCAGATTCACAAAATGGCATCCAATGTAGGTCCAAGCAGCTGGGAGGGAACGGGGAAGCTCAGGAGGGCTGGAGACTTGGCGGGCGAGGTCCAGACTAACACCAGTCCTAGGAGCCCAAGCTTCTGTACGCCATAGATGGCATCTCGGCGTACCACATCAACAACGGCAACGAGGCCACCCTCACACCGGCCGGTCCCCAGACATTGTCTCTGCTAATGGTCCCGACCACATCGCCCTTCGCCGACCTCTCCGTCGACCCCCACACCGGTGCGCCCCCAGAAGAGGACTTCTACCTCCATCTGCATCTCCCGCCAGAGCTGGACCTCCCGCTGCCCGCCACGACCCAGATCTACCACCAGCCGCCCAGGAGCTACCTCATCCCCCGCTGGGACCTGGGCCGCGACAACGGCGCATTCACCAGGATAGAGTTCCCTGAGCCTGGCAGCCGCAAGCACATACAAGAAGATGTCGACACGTTTGAGACCATCCTGGCCCAGTGCACCGCCTTCCTCGAGAGGGCGCCGCCGCCCAAGGGGTCGAGCTCCAAGGGCGAAAAGACGGATGTCTTTGACGGGCCGTCCACATGGCGCCCTGGAGCGTCGGCGGCAACCGCGGCCGTCACATCCGCATCCGCATCTGCATCAGCACCGTCGTCGTCCAGGTCCAAACCTTCCAAGTCTTCCAAGTCCAAGGCTGCCGCCGTTGAGGATCTACCACCATACAACCCCGCCGACTACATGCCAGGCGAGGCATATGCGCAGGGAAGCCACAGCGTTCCTCACGGGGGTCAGATCGTGCTCATCGACGAGGAAGATGGGAGCGTGATAGGGGAGCTGGGAGAGAACTTCCAGGTGGTGGAAGACAAAGCCCTGAAGCCAGGCTCCAAAGGTGCGACCGACTGCCTCCTCTATACTGCCCCTGCCTCTCAGCCATCCCCTCTTTCCAGCCGCGCTCGTGCGTAGGTAACTGACCAAGGCGCTCGCAACCGCCAACAGAGCCCGTGGAAATCACGCTGCCGACGGATTCCACGCAGTGCATATCGGTCACGCCGGCGTCGGATGAGTCGGTGAAGATGCTGATGCACCCGGCGTACCAGCGGTCGACGCTGGTGTCGCACGCGTCGCTGGCGTCGCGGCTGATCGTGACGACGTCGGACAAGATCTCCAAGACGCTGCAGTCGCAGGCCAACAGCTTCACCGAGAAGAACGAGCCGGCGACCAAGCCCATGACGTTCAAGCCGGCGACGCACGATCGCATCCGGCGCATCAACACCTTCACGGGCAGCGCGGCGGGCCTGTCGGCCAAGACGGTCGGGCAGATCGGCAAGGTGGCGCAGAACCTGGGGGCGACGCTGGGGCGGCGGGGCCACAAGGGCGGCGGGCGCGGGTTCGACAAGGACGGCAACCCCATCGAGGACTACAAGCCGGGCCTGCTCAACAAGAGCCTCATCGCCTTCTCGACCGTGGCCGACGGCATCGAGCAGGCGGGCAAGCAGCTGCTGACGTCGGCGTCGACGTCGGCCACCACCGTCGTGCACCACAAGTGGGGGCCCGAGGCCGGCGAGGTGTCCAAGAACGTCGGCGGGGGCGTCAAGAACGTCGGGCTCGTCTACATCGACGTCACGGGCGTCTCGCGCCGCGCGCTCATCAAGAGCGTGGCCAAGGGCATGATTGTCGGGAAGGCGCCTGACGGCAGGGACCTGGTCGTCGGTGGGGGCGACGGCGGCACAATCCCGCCCGACATGAGGCTCAAGGACGCCGAGACCAACGGCGGCGTCTCGAGTTCTGCCAGCTCCATCAAAGGCGAGAAGAAGGGGGCTCTGGAGTACAAGTAGCAGCAAGGCAGCACCTAGTCGGATCACCTAGCCGGATGCCTACCTACTTCCCTGGGTAGATACCCAGCGGAGCTCGAGAATCTGCAGCCGAGCCGCTGCATGTTGGGAGAGCCTTTATGTTTCTTTTTTTCTTACTTTCTTTCTTTCTTTGCTTCGTGTTCGTGACTGTTGTCTGTCAGCCGAACGTCTTTAATGGTTGCTTGAAGCTTTGGTAGTTGCGTTTGAGCACAGGTTCTGTTTGTTTGCTTGCTTCACCCTGCCAGCACAGCACTGTTCGCACTCTGTTTTCCAGGGGCTTGGCTGCTCATCCAGCCGTGACGGCGAGGTGGTGACTTGGCGGGCAATTGTCTTGGCCACAGAATTCAAATGAGAGGAGGGAAAGAAATAAAAACAATCTCACGATCAAGAAAACATTGACGAGTCTTCAGGCTAAAATTGCCAGCCGTCCCCTGTCGATGACAGTTCCGCGCGGGAGAGCGGCACGCCTTGTGTGTGATGAACCTCGTCATGTGACTGTGCGTGCACCCAACGACGCGAGAAGAAGCAAAAGCTGTGACGGGCTGTAACGGCTGTGGAACCTCGCGTCACCCACAAGTGCCGCCCGCACAAGTCAACCCAGCTGGCCTCGCTGCCCAACGAGGGTGGCCAGCGCGACGACCAGGGTCCCCCAGCAGCCGACTCATCCCCTGGTTCGGTCAATTCAACAGGGGACAGCAGACGTTGCGCTATTTTGGGCAAAAGGACGAGCGCAGTTCAGTGACAATATATCTGACTCTGGCATCGGCGTCTCCCCAACTGCCAGCTGTTGAAACTGCTATCCACGATCCACGGCTCGCGAGTCCTTCTAGACGTTGACCTGCATCGCTCACTCCTCCACGAAACCCCCAGTCCAGTCAAGTCCACTGCTCAAGCTCGTCATCCAGCCCCATCCCTGCACTAGCGCAGCAAAGACCGGGGACCGGCCCCACAGACGCGACCTCATGTGCCGGTTCGAATTGCTAGGAACGATTCTGCTGCTCATATCAGAGATGAAATTGTGCGTCGAGCATTCCATGAGGCACCCCCTCCCCCGATGCAAGACCCCGCGGAGCGCTGGCATCGGCGTCTGCATATGCAATGCACCCTTGCGTCACGGACACCGCCTGCGAACAAGGCCCTCCCAGCAGCGAGAGACGGACCAGACAGCTGATATGCAGGGACCAACTCTCGACGCCCCCATGAATAGGAAAAGCAGCCAGGACGGCACCAGCACCACCAAACCGCAATGCTCCACGAAATCCTCCTCTCCCTCGCCGGGCACCCATCTCCACTACTCCGCGCCGACGCCGCAGCCCCCGATGCGGATGCCGGTCCCGCAGCCGCAGCCGCAGCCGCAGCATCAGCGGCCGCCGCGGCCGTCTTCTCGCCTCCCGAGCGCGAGCTCCTAGCGTCCGTGTCGCACCTCAGCAGCCTGCACGTCAAGGTGCAGGGCTATTCGGCCCAGATCGCGTCGTCGCACCCCTCCACCATCTGCCGTGCCGTCGCCGCCTCGGTCTCGTCGGCCCACCTCGCCGCCTTCCGCCGCAAGGTCCTCGACATCGAGGCCTCGGTCCTGCGCAGCGACCCGGCCCTGGTCGGCGCCTACAACATCGTGCCCCTGACCGCCGTTGTCGGCGAGTTCTCGGCCTGGATCAGGCGCATGGAGTGGCTCTGGGAGGTCGTCAGCCTCATGCTGAGGGGCGAGAGGCGGGATGGCGGCGGCGGCGGCGGCGGCGTCGCCATGGCGTGCACTGGCGCCAGGATAATAGACTGGCTCCGCGCCGAGCTGCAAACTGGCTACGTCGACATCGAGACCACCGCCAGGAGCCTCGTAGCTGTTGCCGAGACGGCCTGGCTCAAGCAGGTCTCGGCTTGGGTGCTTTACGGCCGGCTTCCCACGTTTGGGTCGGGCGACTTCTTTATACAAAAGGCAGCTCAAGGGAGCGAAGAGGCATGTGATTTTGGCTATCCTTGGTTAAACATCCACACGCATACTAACAACGAAATCGCTACAGGACTTTATTTCCAATCCATATCTGCTCCCGTCGTTTGTCACAGCACCAACGGCCACCTCCCTGTTGTTCATCGGCAAGTCCCTCAGCCAGATACGAGCCAAAGCAGCAGAAGCGTCGGGGCAGGGCGCTGTCCACCACCTGTCCTCCCAACTATCCGAGCTATCCAAGCTCTCGTTTCCCCTCGACGGTGCAGTGTTTTCGAGGACTATAACAGACATCCGCTTCTTCCTCTCGAGAAATATCCTACAGAAATTTCTGCCACTTGCCAGAGTTATGGAGATGTTGCAAGTGCTACGAGATTTCTTCCTGCTCGGCCGCGGTGACTTCGCCATGGCCCTGTCTCAACAGGCAGACGAGAAGATGCGAAGCCGTTGGCGCAAAGTCGACAATATGAGTGCTGCATACGGCAGGCAAGAACCCCTGGCCAACATCCTGCTCAAGGAGGGCGAGGTCATGTCGGTACTCGCGCGCACCTGGGGCGCCCTGGGCTCGCTCCAGGGCCAGCATTCGGATGAGGACGAGGGCCTCGAGATGGCGAGGGACATCATCAGGCTCACCCTCGCAAAGTCAAAACTGTCCGCCTCCACGTCTGGGGGTGCCCCGCCGTCGGCATTTGGCTACGTGAGCAATATCGCCACAACCCCGTTCAGGAACCTCTTGTTGTCTGTTCCCGTCGTTCTCACGCTCGACATCCCTTCCCCGCTCGACCTCTTCCTCAGCCAGTCCGACGTGCAGACATACACGTCAATAAACTCATACTTGCTCTCGGTCCGGAAAGCCCATCTGCGGCTCACGGACCTCTGGAAGATCACAGCCCTGAGACGACACTGGCCACCACCCCCGCGCCCGCCGTACGGGAGCACACCCTCGGGCCGGGCCAAGGTCAAGCTGCTGCGCGGCCGTAACACGGCGCGGTCGGCTGCGATGCGGAGCGTGTGGGCGACATGCAGCGCAGTCATATTCTTCCTCGCCGAGACCGAGGCCTACCTGCAGAACGAGGTCGTCGCCGGGCTCTGGGACGGCTTCCAGCAGTGGCTGCTCACGGGCGACGACCAAGCGAGGCCTGACGACCGCCGGAACAAACCCCTGAAGTTGCATACGCTGGGCAAGAGGTCCCGCGATGAAATGGACGAGGACGACGACGATAACGATAACGACGACGGAGACGACATATGGCTCGCGTCTGCCGCCGCCGCCACCGCCGCCACAGATCCTACAGACGGGCAGCCGCCATCGCAAGACACACGCCAGCCGCACGACCCGCAGTCGCTGGCGACGGCGCACCGGCTGTACCTCCGCACGCTCGCGAGGCGAGTGCTCCTCACGCAGCAGTCCTTCACCGACGTGCTGTACGAGCTCCTAGTGGACGTGGACCGACTGGTGGCGCTCGTGCACCGGCTGCAGGGCATCTGGTCGTCGATGGACCTCGAGGCCGACGCGGGCGTCGTCGACGCCTTTGTCGACCTGGAGCGCGAGGAGGCCGACGTCCGCGCCGAGATCGCCGCCGTCGAGCGCCGCATCAAGGCGGGCGTCGAGGCCTGCATCGCCGAGCTGCGCGCCGTCGAGGCCAGGGACGACAGCGGTGGCGGCGGCAACGCCCTGCCCGCCGGGAGCGGCGACGACATGGGAGGTGCGGCCGAGGCGCACGACGACGGCGGCGGCGGCGGTGCGGCCGACGACGACGACGACGACGAGGACCGCGGCGCCCTCGTCGAGCTCGGCGAGTATGTGCCCCGCCGGGTCGGGAGGGTGGATCGGCTGCTGATGAAGCTCGACTTTGGGACGTGGTTCGAGTCCTCGGGCCGGCAGGGCGGGAGTGCCGGCGTGGAGGACTACAACATATGAAACGACGGATAATATTTCCTACTCCTCTTGCTCTTTCGAGATATTACGGGTGTGTTTGGGCGACTTCGGGCGTGTAATTCAAAGACCGAACGGGGATGAGCGAGAACCGGGAAGAACTTGGGAGGCATGTCCACCCCATGTGTATTCTTTTGTGACGAGACTATGAATATCAAGCATCGACACATTTCCTCTACCACCAGTGATTCTCAGCCCGTACCTAGAATGCTGTTCAGAAATCTGCGCTCGCCAACTTTTCTAGTATATCGTTTCCATTATCCCCTCGTCTCAAGCCTCGTCCGCGGCATCATCTTAATCCATATCGTATCCGTTATCGTCGTCCTCGTCATCCTCACCTTCATCTTCGTCCTCGTCCTCGTCATCTTGACCAGAACCTTGCACCCCGTGATTCCCAACCACGTCCCTGTCCCGAGGGTCCTCGGCGAGGAACTCGGTGACGGAGCCCGGAACCAGGGCGCAGTCGGTGGCGTCGCCGATCCTGCGGGCGCGCGCGTACCGGAACTGCCAGGGCCGCAAGCACACGTCCAGTTCCTGCAGGCTCCGCGGGAGCCCCCGCGGGCCCGCGGGCAATGACGACGGCGGCGGCGCGGGGAAGGGCTCGAGTGCGACGACGTCGGCGGCGCCGACGGCCCAGAACTCGACCTCGACGGTGGGCGGGCTCCAGATCATGGGGTTGGCGGCGCGGAACCACTCGAGGTGGGCAAACAGCCTATCCCACTCGGCGCCCTCGCCGCCGGCCGTGTAGGCGGGGACGCAGCCGAGGCGGAACAGCTTGACGACGACGCGGAGCCGGCGCAGCTCGTTGCCGGCGCCGCCGCACAGCACGGCCAGGAGGTCGCGCACCAGCGGGTTCCAGACCCAGCCGCTGCCCATGGCGCCGCGGCCCAGCTCGACGCGGAGCTCGAGCGTGTGCAAGCGCCGCAGCGTCGTGTGGCCGATGAAGCGTGACACGGGCAGCGGCGCGGGCGAGCCGGGGGGCCAGGGCGGGACGCGGTCGACGACGAGGGTGCGCGCGCGCAGAATCGGCGTGCACTCGCCCGTGATGGCGCGGCAGACGAGGAGGATTCCGGGCGTCTGCAGGCGGATGCTGCCGGGCTCGTGGACTTGCTCTCCCCGTCCGGTGGCGGCGGCGGCGACGTCGGCGTCGCCCCGACGGCCGGCCTTCATGTCTCCGTAGTAGCCGGCGTACATGTCGTACGATGACGGCGGCAGCAGCAGCTCCTCGTAGATCTGGTTCCTGATCTCTCCGGGGAAGCAGAACCACGAGTCGCGGGTTCGCCAACGCAGGAACGACACCCTTGTGACATGTTCTGGCGTCGAGACAAGCTCGCGGTACTCTCTCACTGAACCTGTGGCATTATCAACGCTCAGAGGCGGCCCGGTGTTGTCTTTGCCGTCCAGGCTGTCACCCTCGTCCGCTGCCGTGCCCTCGGCGGCAAATCGAGTGCTGCCACGCCCAGGGCCCGACCCTCGGAGTGACGTCCTGCACCGCCTCTTGCGACTGCCGAGGGGGCGCGGGCTGGGGCTGCCTCGGCTCTGACGTCGGCAGCCGCCGCTATTTTCGTCGTTGCTGCGTGCCGCGGGCCGCTGCTTGTGTGGGGGCGGCAGAGTCGGAGGAGACCCAGGTGTGGCCCGGGCGGCTAAATCCGGGGTGGCGGCGGCGCTAGCCGGCGCGGGATCCAGACTGGGGGCTGCTGCGGGAGCTGTACTGGGAGGCGTGCGGCACCGAGGAAACATTGCGTAGGGGTCCACTCCTGCCGCTAACGCTGGTACCGGGATCAGGCCCCCAAGCCCGGGAGCTGTTGCCAAAGCCATTACTCCCACTCCCTGTGTTTCTCTTATTTCTTTTTCTTGTGCTTGTCTTTGTTATCCGTTTGCTTTTGCTTTTACTTCCCAGTCTTCGACGTTTCCCATAGAACTCGTGCTTTCTCTTCGTATATCCGGGTGGAGAGAACTAGGTGGGTGCTTTGAGATTCCAGTCAGCAGCGTTGGAGTTGGCACCGCCTTGACGTGGCCAAGATAGCTCGACAAGGTACCTAGATGGGCTGGAGTGACGGAGAGAGGAGTAGCTCGACCAAGAGGGGGACTCCTACCTCGGCATATCCTGGTGTCTTGGTCGGCACCTCCACGTGTCGCGAACGAGTGGGAAAGGCAGCCAGCAGATAGCCTGGGACACGGACTTATCTCAGGATGAGGCTAGAACCTCAGCGTCCTGGATGCCAGATCATTGGCACTTGGGTGTGACGAATGTAGCACCTTGCAAACACGCAAGATACGTATCGGGGTTGGGCAAACGGCGGCTGCCAGATGTCGGCCAACCAAGCAGCACTTGCGCCCAAGTGCAGGCGGTATTTGGGGGTGGATCGGGAAGGCGAACCAACGAAGCTTCAGAGAAAGCACGATGCTGCATTCAAGCTTTCTGATGGCGCGGAGGGTGGGGAGGAAAGAAGACGCCAAAGAAGAAGGAAGGAAGGAAGGACACGCAGCCGAGAAGCAGCTGCCCTCCTCGATCGGACGGAGAAGATGAGCCCAGCGTTTGTGCGCCTGTCAGGCAAACATTCGAGACATTATACCTTTGGGTAACCATGCCATGGACCCAGCCCCAGCGTGCTCAGTGTGCCAGTCGCCCAGCTCAACCCCGACGTGACACCCCCGCCGGCAGTGGGATATCAATAAACACGCAGGTGTGATGTGGTGGTGCCGTCGATAAGCACGCACCCGTCGCGGGCCTGCAGTTCTGTGATGAGGACGAGCGTGGTGCAGCAGCCCTCCCTTTTTCTCCTCCTGCCCTTGTATCCCACTCCCAGGTTACCCTTTTCGGACGCCGAGTGTATTTCCTGATCCTCTAAGCTGCAGAACGAGCTAAGCAATGTGGTATGCCGACTAGGCTGTTAGGCTATGTCATCTCGGTTGCCTCCATGCTTCTTCACCTCACCCTCCCTTCACATTGTCACCAACGCCATCGTGTCGGCGCCTGCAAGGTTCTGTGTGCGTGGTAGTGTGCACAGAATCCTGGGGGCGAGCGCGTGCGCTGCGTCCTGCTGGGTTCCATGGCGCCGCGGCGGCGTGGGTAGCAGCACAGGCAATGCGGCGGGAGTGACAGCACGAGGGGGGGGGGGGGGGGAGGGTGGGGGGGCGAAAATGGGCTAGCGCCATGTGTGTGTTCCCAGCCATCACAGCGTTTGAATCCTAGTTGCCGAATACCGGTCATGAACTGCAGCTAATCAAATATTTCACGCCCACCTTGTCGTGTCTTGAGCATGTAATGAGCAAAGAGTTGATTCAAGACATTTTTTTGGCATGATGAGTGGCCCCGGGATGGAGGAGGCTGGCAAATATTCATGTTCCTAGGCTAACTTCGAGACTGTTGCCCTGGAACGCCTGCTGGGAAAGCAAACAGCTGCGGCTAAAGTGTTCCCTAGCCCTCACTCGCAAGGGGAAGCCAGTCAAGTTAACGAGGGGAATATGCAAGAGGGGGTGGGTGATATGCAGCGCGGCGGGCGGCATGGCACGAAAAGCAGCACGATAAAATAAAGACCGAGGTAGACAGAGCGAAAACCAAGAGCCCCCCACCAGCCATCAGCGAGCGGCATTGGGAGTGTAGGATGAGGAAATACCGAGCACGGCCTGAAGAGGAACAGCGGAAGTGAAACGTGGGCGTGGGGAAAGAAAGATGGAAACGAAACATCCATTGAACAGAAAAAAAAACAGCTGCACGGCTGGGCGTCGCAACACGCACCTCTAGCACGTCTCCCATACCATTTGGGAGGGACAGAAAAGCGTGAAGTGTGGAGCTAAGAAATCGATGCCACCACCACCAGCAATTCTGCCCTGGAAGCTCACACCCACTTGTGGGACAAGGGCTGAATAATGTCGGTGGTAGTTCGCCGCCCGAGCTGTGACAATAACACAAAAGCTAAGGTCAATTATCAATACTACAGTACCAACCCACATGAAATGGAAGTTAAGGTTGTCGTCCAGCAGCGTCCCGCCCTCCAGCGCTCGGCTGGCCGAGTCGGTGCGCTCTGGGGGGCATGGGTTTAGATCAAGGGCTGCTAGACGGCTGCCGATCCCAAACAGGGTGGAGGCCACACAAACACACGCAGGGTTGTACACGCTACCAATTGGGGGACACAATCCACCGCCCAAGCTGATTTCCTGGCCAAACTGGGCGGGCTCGAGCTTCACAGCAACAGCAGCATCTGCATAAGCAAATTGCAAATTGCAAATTGCAAAAAACCCCGAAAGTGCATCGCGAACAAGGCTCACATATTCTGAACAGATCAACCAGTGGTGCCTCAGCTACAGATCGAGCCGCGATTTATTTGATCAGATCGTCTCGCTCATCGAGGGTGCAGGGCTGCTGGAGGTGCGGGAGGAGTGGCCAAGATTGACTTTCTGGCCATGATCCGAAAAAATAAAGCCCAGCAGGCAAACGGCCAAAGCGCAGACCAGCCGGGCAAAGGTGCCCATCATGGTCCCCGCACTGTAACATACTGTACCAGGATACGCAGGTGCCCGTGGCCCCGCCTGAAGCCAAACAGGCATCCCATGAACAGCACAGTGTGCGGATGTGCTCCCAGCATTTGTCAGGCCCAGCGGCAGCACAGTGCCCGCCTTTGGCGGGGCTGGCCACCAATCACTGGCAGCCTACGGTGCCACTCCTACTGGCTGGCGCCTGCGCTCCCTCCTCCCGCCGAACGCCCACGTTTCCCACGCCCTCTTCTCTTCTCGCCGTACACCAGGGCTGCCCACACCTTTCCAAAACACTCCATACACCTCCTCCACATCCTTGTATCTACACGCCCGCCCACATTTGGTCCTTTGTGAGGGTTGAGGCAGTCTGTCAAAGAGCTTGGGTTCGAGGCCCAGCGTCGAGGCAGCAGTGTTCCCTCGTGCCGCCGTTCGGCTGCTTCCTGCCTTTTGAGCTTTGCGTCTTGGGGTTTTGTTTTCGGCCGTTTCGCCATCATGTCGACCAACACTCACCCGGGTCTGACTTTTGGCGTAAGCAACCTCCGACGCGGCGGCTACCCTCCAACGCAATCCCACACGACCGGCAAGCCCTCGCCCTCGCTGTCGCAGCAGCACGCGTCACCATATCATACCCAGGCGTACGCTCAGCAAGCCCAGCAGAGCGGCTATCCTCATCACATATTCACTACATCGGCCTCGCCCGTCCCGACCGTCCAAAATGCCGCCCGACAGCAGGCCCCGATCGCCGCGCCCGTCAACGTCTCTCGCCAGCGGGCCATGCCTCCGCGTCAGATGCCTCCGCCGACCCAGTCGCTGAACTACCTCGCCCAGGCCATGAACCCTGGCATGGGCCATGCCGTCCCCCAGCAGAACGACAGCCATATGCTAGCCCGCCAGCAGTCGCAGCAGCACCAGCACCAGCAGCATCAACAACACCAACAACCGCACCAGACACACGCGCAGCACCAGGCGCACCAAGCGCACCAAACACATGCCCAGCACCAGGCGCACCAGACACACACCCAGCACCCCCAGCACACCCAGCACCACCAACACCACCATCAGCAACAACAAACCCAACAATCACAAGCACAGCCTCACTATCAGCAGCAGCAGCAGCAGCAACAACAGTCTGTCCAGCAGCAGCAGTCGCAGCAACAACAGCAGCAGCAGCCGCAGCAGCATCAGCAGCAGCAGCCATCGCAACACCAACAGCAGTCAGTCCAGCACAACCAGCAACAGCCGCAGCCTCAGCAACCACAACATCCGTCTCTCTCCTTAGCCCTTCCTCGACCTCCATCTCAACCTCAGATATCCCAGGTGCAACAAGTTCAGCAGGTTCCCCAGGTACATCAGGTCCAGCACTCCCAACATGCCCAACACACTCAGCAGGCCCAGCAGACGCAGCCGGTTGCCGCTGTGCATCCCTCGCAAACCCACCAGCAGCAAATTCACCAGCAGCCGGTGGCGCATCAGGCACAGATTCACAAGCCCCAGGTTCATCCTTCGGCGGTTCATCAGAGCCAAATACAGCAACCGCAAGTGCGGCAACAGCTGCCGCTGAAGCAGAATGCTGCGCATCAGCCCACTCACCAAGCCCACCAGGTTCACCAAGGGCATCAGAACCACCAGGCACAGGCGCAGCAGGCGCAACAGACACACACAACACCAACCCCTCAGCCGCAACATGCCCTGCCGGTGCACCAAACACACTCGGCGCACCAGGTCCAGCAAACCCAACAGGTCCAGCAAGTGCAACAGGTTCAGCACGTCCAGCAGCAGGCTCAACAGGCTCAACAGGCTCAACAGGCACAGCAGGCTCAACAGGCACAGCAGGCACAGCAAGCCCAGCAGGTTCAGCAGGCTCAGCAAGTCCAGCAGGCCCAGCAAGCTCAACAGGCTCAACAGGCCCAACAGGCCCAGCAAGTCCAGCAGGCTCATCAAGCCCAGCAACAGGCTCAGCAACAGCAACAGCAGCAACAGAGCCATCAGCCGCAAACACAGGTCCAGCAACCATCAATACAGCAACCGCAACCCCACCAGGCACAGGCGCACCAGACCTCTGCGCACCACACACCTGTTCCGCAAAAGCAGGAAACTCCGACTCCGACACACGCAGAAGAGAGCCACCACGAGGATGAGATGGAGATTGACATTGCGGCTGAAGATGATGACGGTGACCAATCCAAGCTCTCTGACGCTGCTGCCGTCGCGCGGGAACCCATGGGAGAGCTTATGTCGGCCCCACCAGAGGGCGGCAGCTACCCGACTCTGGATGCCGTGCACAAGTACGTGCTCGCGTACTGCACCTCGGTCGGATACGCGGTCGTCATCGGGCGGTCGAAAAAGACAGTTCCAGGGCTGAAGAAAGTCCTGTTTGTCTGTGACCGCGCCGGAAAGCCTCCGAAGCGGGTCAACCCGGAGCTCCGTAAGAGGAAAACGTCGTCCCGCAAATGTGACTGCCAGTTCGGCTTTTTCGCCATCGAGCAGAGGACCCAGTGGATCGTGCGGTATCGCCCTGATTCCGCACATCTCACCCACAACCATGGACCAAGTCAGAGCCCCCTGCTCCACCCCGCTGCTCGCAAGCTTGACAGCAAAATGGTGGCGTCCGTAAAGGCACTCAAGGAGAATGGTACGCGCCCTACTGGCTACGGCTGGCATTGTCGAGCCAGAGTTTACTGACAAGCCGAATAATAGGTGTTGGTGTGACCCAAACTCTTGAAATACTGCAGACCGAACACCCCAACGTACCGCTCCTCCCTCGAGATATATACAACGCGAGGGCGGCTATCAACCGCAACCCACAAAAGGTAGCGGCTGGGGCTTCTGAGAACAAGATGACCATATACAGCAAGCCCCAGCCGTCCGCCGAAGACCGCATCCGAGCCGACCTTCGCCGTGAGCTTGCCAAGACCAAAGAGGACTACGACAAACTCAAAGCCGACTCGGCCAAAGAGATCGAGGAGCTCAAGCAGCAGCTGGAGGAAAAGGACAAGATGATCCATAAATTCGAGATGTTCATCGACATCTGCAATCAGAGGGTCATGGTGCAGCGAGAACGGCTGAACGATGGCAACGAAAACGGAGGTGCTTCCATCGTTCCTGCCCCCTAACTGTTGGGTATTTGAATTTGTTCACGTTGGTTGTATCTGCAGTATCGAGCCGGATCAAGGAGCAAAGTGTGGATTTATGGCGATGGTGGGTTGCTGCCTTCTGGGGTGACTGCTGGTCGACGACTCTGTTTCCCCCCTCTCTCTTTTGGATTTCTAGAGCAATTTTTACCTGTGTTTGGAGCAAGGGGCGTTTGTGAGCATTTTCTTGTTTTTTTTGTTTTTTTTCTGTCATGAGGCGTGGGGAGGGTGGGCAATGTAATATGGGGGAAAGCAAAGCACCGCGTGAGGCGCTCGGTTTTGATACGTTCTCTCTGCTGGGACGCATGTGGAGGTTTACGAGATGTCAGTGAATACAAGTCTTCCCGTTTTTGAGATTTTCTTTTGGCCCAGATATTATGTCCTCGTTAGTTCTGCGTTTGAGATTTCATGGAGCCGGGGTTTTTCATATGTTGATTCTATGAAGCGGACGTATTGGATTTCTGCTGGGGTTTGTGTAGCCAGATCCAATTGCACGTCCATCGCCGCGAAGGAACACAACTCTGATTTTCATCATATTGATTTTGACTGGCCGAGAGGCGGAAAAGCGTAGTCCAGCGCAAACAATGTAAGCTCCTGGGCACCCTGTCTGTTTTGTCACTATCTAAATTTCTCCGTTGGGTCGCAAGGCTAAATTCCCGATATTTTGATAGGTAGGAGGGTGGCCTGAAGGATCCATTGTTACGGGTGATCTCCGGAGAGAACTGCCGCGAACCAAGCATTAAAAACAAACACCGCACTTGTCTTTGGTTGGGTGTGGCTCCAGCCTGTCTTGGGTGACTTCGGTCTGCTTGGAGTGTGCCGTCTCAATCTGCTGCAGGTTTCAGGGACCGTTTGGTTAGCTGACGATTCCCTAGCGGCCAATTAGCGGGCGCATAAAGTCCCTGCCACACACCCCACCCCACACCTGCCGCCACGCGTGGCTGCCGTGCAGTCACCATCGCGACTAGGGGCCCTGCTTGCGACCGCGTAATTGCGGGAGTGTGGAATGAAGGGGAAAAGTCATGAGCAAAGCACCGCTTCCTCACACTCCTTACCACCATCCACCAACTCTTGCTCTAGTCTGCCTATCAGAGGAACGGCTCTCGACGCGTGATACCCATCGTTTTGATTTCTTCCTTTCGCTCCGACTCGTGCAGTCCCTTTTCCCGCATACGGCCTCCCCCCAGCAAACGCGGTCCCTCACCGGATATTACCTTTCTCCAAGTGCCGACTTTAATACAACCTCCCTATACCCCACGCATCACAAGCCATGACCTCGCCGGTCCCCTAGATCAGCAAACAAGACATATTCGCAGCAGTCGCGACAGCGACAGCGACCGCCGACCATGGACGTC
This sequence comes from Gaeumannomyces tritici R3-111a-1, assembly GCF_000145635.1. Lineage (NCBI taxonomy): Eukaryota > Fungi > Ascomycota > Sordariomycetes > Magnaporthales > Magnaporthaceae > Gaeumannomyces > Gaeumannomyces tritici. The sequence continues at coordinate 1,964,340 of NW_008804546.1, forward strand.
GTCCCCTCGACCCAGGTCGTGAGTCCTGGCGCCAACGGCGTCGGGCCGCCCGCATTTCCCACAATGGACGGCGGGAAGCTCGTCGAGCACTTGAGGATAGTGCTTGGGGCCGCCCTGGGCGCCACCCGCGAGGAGCTCGAGGCCCCGGACAGCCTGCTCTCCAACGCCTTCTACTCGGATACGCTTCACCGATGCACCCGCTTCGCCAACGAGCCGCAGGTCTCCCTGCTGATCCAGAAGGAGATGACGTCGGCTCCCACGATAGAAGAGGCCGATGACGACTCAAGTAGGTGCAGCCGCCATGCTGTGCCCTGGCTCTACTTGGTGTCTACCCACACGCACGAATGCCCTTAACTAACCCGACCGTTTCTCTGCTTTCAGAAGCCCCAGGGCACAAATTCAACATCGTCCACGACATGTCGGCGTCGGCGACCGTGGTCGCCTATCTCAGCCTTCTCAAGCGGCCGCAGCCGCTCGACCCCAGCATCCCGCTTGTGGCCCAGATTCAGATGTTGAACCTGCCCGGCCCCGCATACCTTGCGTCCACCACCGGAGATCAGGGCCCGTCGGCCTCACCGTTCGAGATCTTGCAGCTTTACCTCCACAACGGCCTCGCGCCCTACTTCGACGCCAGCACCAAGAGTCAGCAGACGGCAACGGGCGCAAGAGGCAGGGCAGATGTGGATGCCAAGACTGGTATCCCGGTCACGAAGAAGCGCTGGACAGAGCTGGAGCTGAGCCTGTCCCACCTCCAGCAGAATGTCGAGATCCCCGAGGTCGCACTGCCGTTCCACCCCATAGTTCAGACGGCCCTGGACGAGGCTGCGTCGCGCAACACCCGACCGAGCTTGGAGCTGATTCCCAGCAGCCTGCTCCACGACAGTCACTTCCTCAACAACCTACAGGCTACGGTGAACAACTGGATCAAGTCCATCCAGGTCATAACCAAGATGACGCGCGACCCAACGACAGGAAGGGCAAACCAGGAGATCAACTTTTGGCTGTCAATGGAGTCTGCTCTTGAGGGTATCGAGGCTCAACTGAGGGGTGAGGGCGTTATGCTCACCCTCGAGATCTTGAAGCAAGCAAAGCGTTTTCAGGCAACTGTCAGCTTCTCGGCCGACACAGGCCTGAAAGAGGCCATGGACAAGGTCCAGAAGTACAACCAGCTGATGCGCGACTTCCCCCTTGATGAGCTGCTGTCCACAACGTCGCTGTCGAGGGTTGAGGTCACCATCGAGCAGATATTCAACCATCTGAACAAGAAACTTAAGATCTGCCCTTACCCCATCCGCCGGTCGCTCGCGCTGGTCGATGCGATATCGGAGGACTTGGACGAGGTTCTGCACCGGCTGCTTCCCGGCACAGAGCTCGTCGATCTTGACTACACGCAATTCACCGCTGTTATGAAGGCGACTGAAGCAATCTTCGTGACGTGGGATGAGAATGTCAAGGAGTTCACCAACGTAGCTCGCGAGGTCATGCGTCGTCGTACCGAGAAGTTCATCCCCATCAAGTTCAACCCAAAGCATATCGAGCTCCAGAACCGGCTCAAATATGTCAGCAATTTCCGTGACAACCATGAGCAGCTTCAGCGGACCATCTTGAATGTCCTCACACCCAAGCCCTCGGCCAACGGTTCTGTCGAGGGGCCAAATGGCTCTCTCATGGCGGAGGAGATGGGCGACGTGGCCGCCATTAAGGAAGTCGAGGCCGCGTGGGAGGGTCTCCGTCACATTGATCTCCTGGACGTCTCGAGCGAGGGCACGGCAAGATGGGTGAGGGCAGAGAACGTGTACAACGAGCGGACATCGCGTGTCGAGAATTCCATCATCGCAAAGCTGCGTGACCGACTGGCAACTGCAAAGAACGCCAACGAGATGTTCCGTGTCTTCTCAAAGTTTAATGCCCTCTTCGTCCGCCCCAAGATCCGTGGCGCCATTGCGGAGTACCAGACCCAGCTCATCGACAACGTCAAGCAGGCCATCGCGGCTCTGCACGAGCGTTTCAAGCAGCAGTACGGCCACTCCGAGGCCCACGCCATGGCCCAGCTCCACGACCTGCCCCCGGTCGCAGGTGCTATCATCTGGGCTCGCCAGATCGAGCAGCAGCTGGATGGGTACATGAAGAAGGTCGAGGACGTCCTTGGTGCAGACTGGTCTCTCCACGCCGAAGGCCAAAAGCTGTACTCGGAGAGCCGACTGTTCCGCAAGAAGCTGGATACCCGTCCCATCTACCAGGCATGGATGGAGGATGCCCGACGTAAGCACGCGTCCATCGCGGGTCTGCTCTTTAGCGTCCACAGGATCCGCTCGGCCGGAAACACCCTCGAGCTCGTGGTGAATTTCGACCCCCATGTCATTGCACTGTTCAAGGAGACGCGGAACCTCATCTGGCTCGGCTACGCGATACCCCATCAGATCAGCAATGTGGCCAAGGAGGCGAAGCGTGTCTATCCCTACGCCGTCAGTCTCATGGAGAGCGTCCGGACGTTCGCGCAAACCACCCGCCAGATCTCCGAGATGTCCCAGGTCTCGATGCTTCTCAATGGCCACCGCAACGAGGTCCAAGCACTTGTCGTCAAGGGTGTACCTCTGAAGTGGGAGTCATTTGTGAATTCGTATGAGCTTCACTTCAACCCCGCAAAGCTGGCCAACGGCGGCCTTGACCGGAGCCTGGGAAAGGGTGAGAGCAAACACGTCATGTTCATCCGTGACTTTGCCTCCAAGGTCTCCCTGCTGCAGACAAAAACGGTTACTCTGGCCTCGGTGCACCAAAACATTCAGAAGGCCCTGATGGAGCTCGGCACGTGCCCTTACGAGGCCAAGGCGTTTGAGGACCGTCTGGATGCTATTCAAAAAGGTGTTGATACGCTGAACCTGGAGCAATACGTCAATCTCGGGTACTGGGTCAAGAGGGTAAACGGCCAGATCAAGTCAATTCTGCTTACGCGCCTCCAGAGGGCGATCCAGGCGTGGATCGAGGCTTTCGAGGAGGACGTTTCCGAAGACAGGAGAAGGAGCCAAGCCGACCCCTCGGAAGCGAAGCCCGGAATTCCTACCATGAGGAGGTTGGTGCACGAGATTACCATGCGGAACCAGCTCATTTACCTCGATCCTCCCCTGGCATTCGCTCGGGCTAGCTGGTACCTGCAGCTCCAAGAATGGCTCGGCATCATCTGTCACCAGAAGAAGATCAAGGCCACCAGGTACCAAATGAGCATCACCACCACCACGACGGACGAGGCGCGGTTTGACGATCTGCCCGCCGAGTGCACCGACATGCTCTCGAGGGTCCAGGATTCGGTCGAGAAGAAGCTGCTGGAGATCAACAACTACGTCAACGAGTGGCTACGCTTTCAGTCTCTCTGGGATCTCCAGTCTGAGCAAGTTTATGACATCCTGGGAGACCAGCTGGCGAAGTGGCTGCAGCTGCTCCAAGAGATCAGGAAGACACGGCAGACCTTCGACACTACCGAGGTTAGCCGCTCCTTTGGCCACATCACCATCGACTACGACCAGGTGCAGACCAAGGTCAACGCCAAGTACGACCAGTGGCAGCATGACATCCTGATCAAGTTCGCCAGCCGGCTGGGCAACCGCCTGAGGGAGGTTCATGCCGAGATTGAAAAGGCCCGCAACGACTTGGAGAACCAGCGACTCGAGGCATCATCCACAGATCAGGCCGTTCAGTTCATCACGGTTGTCCAGACCTGCAAACGCCAAGTTAAGCTCTGGGCACCAGAGGTTGAAACGTTCCGCCAGGGCGAGTCGACGCTCGTGCGGCAGCGATACCAATTCCCCAATGACTGGCTGCACGCCCAGCAGGTGGACGGCCTCTGGGAGGCTCTCAACGACCTGCTCGCCCGCCGATCGAAGGTGATCCAAGACCAGACCGATGCACTACTGGCCAAGATCAACGCCGAGGACCAGCTTGTGCGAGAAAAGATCAGGGAGGTCTCGGTGCAGTGGAACGATGAGAAACCGGTCTCGGGCACGATTCCTCCTGACGAGGCGTCGGCGACTCTCGCCTCGTTCGAGCAGAGGATCACCCAGCTGCAGAACCAGTCTATCGGCATCGCCAAGGCAAAGGAGGCGCTCGACATCCCTGCCGATCCCGACACGTCCCTCAACGCCATCCTCGAGGAAGTCAACGACTTCAAGTCGGTTTGGGCATCGCTGTCGCTCATCTGGAAGAATTTGAACGAACTCCGCGAAATGTTGTGGAACAGCGTCCAGCCTCGGAAGATCAGGGCCGCCATCGACGGCCTGATCAAGATGACCAAGGAGATGCCTAGCCGCATGCGCCAGTACGCCGCTTTCGAGCATATTCAGAACATTCTCCGCACGTACCTCAAGGTCAACAGCCTCCTCACCGATCTCAAGTCTGAGGCTGTGCGTGACAGACACTGGACCAAGATCTACAAGCAGATTAAGCCAAACAAGCGATACTCCCCGGTGTCCATGACTCTGGGCGACGTCTGGGACTTGAACCTCGTCGCCACCGAGACCATCATTAAGGACATTATCGCCCAGGCCCAGGGAGAGATGGCACTCGAGGAGTTCCTCAAGCAGGTTAGGGAGATATGGACTGGCTACAACCTGGATCTTGTCAACTACCAGAACAAGTGCCGTCTGATCAAGGGCTGGGACGACCTCTTCGCCAAGTGCAGCGAGAACCTCAACTCACTCCAGGCCATGAAGCACTCTCCCTACTACAAAGAGTTCGAAGAGGAGGCGTCGTCTTGGGAGGACAAGCTCAACCGTGTGCACGTGCTTTTCGACGTCTGGATCGATGTCCAGCGCCAGTGGGTGTATCTCGAGGGTGTGTTTACCGGCAACGCCGACATCAAGCACCTTCTCCCGACCGAGTCTGTTAGGTTCAACAACATCAACACCGAGTTCTCGTCGGTGATGAAGAAGGTGTACAAACAGCCATATGTCCTCGACGTGCTCAACATCCCTGGCGTCCAGAAGTCGCTCGAGCGTCTGGCTGATCTCCTCAACAAGATCCAAAAAGCCCTTGGAGAGTACCTGGAGAAGGAGCGGGTATCCTTCCCTCGGTTCTACTTCGTCGGTGACGAGGACCTGCTGGAGATGATTGGCAACAGCAACGACACCCTTCGCATTGCAAAGCACTTCAAGAAGATGTTCGCGGGCTTGTCGGGTCTCATCATGGACGATGAGGCGATAATCTCTGGCTTCACGTCTAAAGAGGGCGAGGTTGTGCGGCTCAAGAAGGAGATCTCCGTTCTCAAGACGCCACGCATCAACGACTGGCTGGCACTGCTAGAGAACGGAATGAAGTCGGCGCTGGCCGAGCTGCTGGCGGAGGCCGTCGAGCAGTACACCCCGATCTTCAACAGCTCCGACGTCGACAAGGCGGCACTCATAGAATTCATGGAGGTATATCCCAGCCAGATCGTCGTGCTGGCCACCCAGGCCGTGTGGACCACGGCTGTGGATCAGTCGCTCACCGAGGGTGGCGGCACTCTCCAGTCCCTATTCGAAAAGGAGGTCCAGGTGCTGCGACTCCTCGCAGACACGGTGTTGGGCGACCTCGAGGTGCTGATGAGGAAGAAGTGCGAGCAGCTCATCACAGAGTGCGTGCACCAGCGCGATGTGATCGAGAGGCTCGTCGGCCTCAACGCCAGCACGCCCACACACTACATGTGGCTGCTGCAGATGCGCTATGTCTACTCTCCTGAGGGCGACTTCCTCCAGCGCCTCCACATCAAGATGGCCAACGCCAAGCTTGCCTACGGCTTCGAGTACCTCGGCGTGCCCGAGCGCCTCGTCCGCACCCCGCTTACCGACAGGTGTTTCCTGACGCTCACGCAGGCTCTTTGCCAGCGCCTCGGTGGATCGCCATACGGTCCCGCCGGAACTGGAAAGACAGAATCAGTCAAGGCGCTTGGTGTGCAGCTGGGAAGGTTCACGCTCGTCTTCTGCTGTGACGACACGTTCGACTTCCAGGCCATGGGCCGCATTTTCCTGGGTATCTGCCAGGTCGGCGCGTGGGGCTGCTTCGACGAGTTCAACCGTCTCGAGGAGAGGATTCTGTCGGCTGTGTCGCAGCAGATCCAGAACATCCAGCTGGGTCTCAAGCAGGGTGTCGAGGACGAGAAGGCCCAGATCGAACTGATTGGGCGCCAGCTGCATGTCAATGCGAACACTGGCATCTTCATCACCATGAACCCGGGCTATGCCGGTCGTTCTAACTTGCCAGACAACCTCAAGAAGCTGTTCCGCAGTGTCGCAATGTCCAAGCCGGACAAGGAGCTCATTGCGGAAGTCATGCTCTACTCGCAGGGCTTCAACCAGGCCAAGCAGCTGTCCAAGCAGACAGTGCCCTTCTTCGACCAGTGCGGCGCCAAACTTTCCAAGCAGGCCCATTACGACTTCGGCCTTCGTGCGTTGAAGAGCGTCCTTGTGAGCTCTGGTGGACTCAAGCGAGCTAGGCTCACCAATAGCGACGGTGGCATCGGCTCCGAGGAGGTCGTCGAGCCCGAGATTCTTGTCCAGTCGATTCGAGAAACAATTGCTCCGAAGCTGATCAAGTCCGATGTTGAGATTATGAGCGGAATTGAGGAGGTCTGCTTCCCAGGGATATCGTATGTGCCAGCGAACCTGCAAAAGCTCGAAGAGGCGATCCGTGGCCTGGCGGATGAGAGGCAGCTGGTTGTCAACGATACCTGGATGACCAAGATCTTGCAGCTGTACCAAATCCAGGGCATCCACCACGGTGTCATGATGGTGGGAAGCTCGGGATCCGGAAAGTCTGCCGCCTGGACGCTGCTTCTCGACGCCCTGCAGAAGGTGGAGGGCGTTGAGGGCGTGTCGCATATCATCGACTCCAAGGTCATGTCCAAGGAGGCCCTCTACGGAAATCTTGACTCGACCACGCGTGAATGGACCGACGGTCTGTTCACTAGCATCCTGCGAAAGATTGTCGACAACCTGCGTGGTGAGGACTCGAAGCGCCACTGGATCGTATTCGACGGGGATGTCGACCCGGAGTGGGTTGAGAACTTGAACAGTGTGCTCGATGACAACAAGCTCCTCACGCTTCCCAACGGAGAGCGTCTCAACCTGCCCGCGAACGTGCGCATCATGTTCGAGGTGGAGAACCTCAAATACGCGACCCTCGCCACCGTGTCTCGCTGCGGTATGGTTTGGTTCAGCGAGGATACCGTCACTCCAAGCATGATGGTCGACAATTACCTCGAGACCCTGAAGTCCGTTGCCTTTGAGGACCTTGACGAGGACGTCGTGGCCACGGGCCAGAGCGCCGAGAAGGCCCTTACCGTGCAGAGGCATGCCGCGGACCTGCTCAAGGAGTACCTCACCACTGACAACTTCATCCTCGAGGCACTGAAGGAGGCCGAGGGCTACAACCACATCATGGAGTTCACCATCGCACGCGTTCTCAACACGCTCTTCTCCCTGCTCAACAAAGCTGTCCGCGATATGATCGAGTACAACACCCAGCACAGCGACTTCGCCCTGGAGCCGGAGCAGGTTGAGTCCTACATCTGCAAGAAGCTCCTTCTCGCCCTGGTGTGGGCTCTCACGGGCGACTGCCCCCTGAACGATCGTAAGGTCTTTGGGGACCGCGTTTGCGGCCTTGCCACCTTTGGATCACCGCCACTGGACGGCTCAAGCTCGCTGATCGACTTTGACGTGTCGCTGCCCAAGGGCGACTGGACACCCTGGCAAAGCCAGGTACCTTCGATCGAGGTCAACACGCACTCCATCACGCAGACGGACGTTGTCATCCCAACCCTCGACACGGTCAGGCACGAGGATGTCTTGTACTCGTGGCTTGCAGAGCACAAGCCGCTGCTCCTTTGCGGCCCTCCTGGTTCCGGCAAGACCATGACACTTTTCAGCGCCCTCAGGAAGCTGCCCAATATGGAGGTTGTTGGCCTCAACTTCTCGAGCGCGACCACACCCGACCTCCTTATCAAGACGTTTGAGCAGTACTGCGAGTACAAGAAGACGCTTAACGGAGTCGTCCTCTCGCCCACCCAGATCGGGCGTTGGCTCGTCGTCTTCTGCGACGAGATCAACCTGCCCGCCCCCGACAAGTACGGGACGCAGCGCGCCATCTCGTTCCTCCGCCAGCTGGTTGAGCACAACGGCTTCTGGAGGACCTCGGACAAGTCGTGGGTTACGCTGGACCGTATTCAGTTCGTCGGAGCTTGCAACCCTCCGACCGACGCTGGCCGTACCCCCATGGGCGCGCGTTTCCTACGCCACGCTCCACTTATCATGGTCGACTACCCTGGCGAGCTCTCGCTGCAGCAAATTTACGGAACCTTCAACTCGGCCGTGCTCAAGATCATCCCCTCGCTCCGCGGATACTCGGAGGCAATCACACAAGCCATGGTCAGGTTCTATCTCGAGTCGCAGCAGCGCTTCACCCCCAAGATCCAGCCCCACTATGTCTACAGTCCTCGTGAGCTCACTAGGTGGGTGCGCGGCGTGTACGAGGCCATCCGGCCGCTCGAGACGCTCTCCATCGAAGGCCTCATCCGCATCTGGGCGCACGAAGCCCTGCGTCTCTTCCAGGACCGTCTTGTGGCCGAGGACGAACGCAAGTGGACCGAGGACGCCGTGCGGCGCATCGCTCTCACCTACTTCCCAACCATTGACGAGACCAACGCTCTTGGCGGGCCCATCCTCTTCTCCAACTGGCTCTCGAAGAACTACGTCCCCGTCGACCGGGAGCAGCTCCGCGACTTCGTCAAGGCCAGACTCAAGACGTTCTGCGAGGAGGAGGTGGACGTTCCGCTCATTCTCTTCAACGATGTGCTCGAGCATGTGCTCCGCATCGACCGTGTGTTCCGCCAGCCCCAAGGCCATCTGATCCTGATTGGAGTCAGCGGCAGTGGCAAGACCACGCTTTCCCGGTTCGTCGCCTGGATGAACGGCCTGAAGGTGTTCCAGATCAAAGTGCACGGCAAGTACTCGGGCGAGGACTTCGACGACGACCTCCGAGAAGTGCTCCGCCGCTGCGGCTGCAAGGGCGAGAAGCTTTGCTTCATTATGGACGAGTCCAACGTGCTCGACTCGGGGTTCCTCGAGAGGATGAACACGCTGCTCGCCAACGCCGAGGTTCCCGGTCTCTTCGAAGGCGACGATCTGGCCGCTCTCATGACGCAATGCAAGGAGGGTGCCCAGCGCCAGGGCCTGCTGCTGGACTCGCAGGAGGAGCTGTACAAGTGGTTCACGGCGCAAATTGTCAAGAACCTCCACGTGGTCTTCACCATGAACCCTCCCGAGGACGGCCTCGGCTCCAAGGCCGCCACCAGTCCCGCTCTTTTCAACCGTTGCGTGCTCAACTGGTTCGGTGATTGGTCCGACCAGGCTCTGTTCCAGGTCGGCCACGAGCTGACCCAGTCGGTCGATCTCGACCGGCCCAGCTTCCAGGCTCCGGACACGATCCCCATCGCCTACAGCGGCATCAACCTACCCCCGTCTCACCGTGAGGCCGTCGTCAACTCGATGGTGCACATCCATCACTCTCTGGCACGATTCAACGCCAAGCTCCTCAAGCAGCAGAACAAGGTCACCTTCCTCACGCCGCGACACTACCTGGACTTTGTGGCCCAGTACGTCAAGCTCTATAATGAAAAGCGGGAGGACCTCGAGGAGCAGCAGCGCCATCTCAACGTCGGTCTCGAGAAGCTCCGGGACACGGTGGACAAGGTGCGCGATCTCCGCGTCAGCCTGGCTGAGAAGAAGACGCAGCTCGAGCGCAAAGACGCCGAGGCGAACGAGAAGCTGCAGCACATGGTGGCCGACCAGCGCGAGGCGGAACAACGCAAGGCCGCGTCCCTCGAGTTGCAGAAGGCTCTCGAGGTGCAAGAGTCCGAGGTGGCCTCGCGAAAGAAGGTGGTGCTCGAGGACCTAGCCAAGGCGGAGCCAGCGGTCGAAGAAGCCAAGGCTAGCGTCAGCGCCATCAAACGCCAGCACCTGACGGAGGTCCGGTCCATGAGCTCTCCGCCCCAGGGTGTCAAGCTGGCCCTCGACTCAGTGTGCACGCTGATCGGGCACAAGGTGACGGACTGGAAGAGCATCCAGGCGGTGGTGAGACGAGACGACTTCATCGCCAGCATCGTCAACTTTGACAACGAGAGGCAGATGACCAAGTCGCTGCGGTTGAAGATGCGCAATGAGTTCCTTGCCAACCCGGCCTTCACGTACGAAAAGGTCAACTTCTCGAGCAAGGCCTGCGGTTCCCTGGTGCAGTGGGTTGAGGCGCAGGTCAACTACGCCGAGATCCTAGACCGTGTCGGCCCCCTGCGCGAGGAGGTGGCCCAGCTCGAGGACCAGGCTCTTCAGACGAGGGCGAACGCCAAGGCGGTCGAGGACAACATCGCGAACCTGGAGAAGAGCATTGCGACGTACAAGCTCGAGTACGCCGAGCTCGTGAGCGAGACGCAGGCCATCAAGGGCGAGATGACTGGGGTGCAGTCCAAGGTCGACCGCAGCGTCAAGCTCCTCGACAGCCTTTCGTCGGAGAGGGTTCGCTGGGAGGAGGGCAGCAAGTCTTTCGAAACGCAGATCAGCACGCTCGTCGGCGACGTCCTGGTCGCCGCGGCCTTCCTGGCCTACAGCGGTCTCTACGACCAGATGTTTCGCAAGTCAATGATGGAGGACTGGCTCCACCAGCTGCAGCTTTCGGGCATCAGCATCAAGCAGCACAACCCCGTGACCGAGTACCTGTCGACGGCCGACGAGCGGCTCGGATGGCAGGCCAACTCGCTCCCCGTGGACGATCTGTGCACGGAGAACGCCATCATCCTCAAGCGCTTCAACCGGTACCCGCTCATCATCGACCCATCGGGTCGTGTTACCGAGTTCCTGCAGAAGGAGAGCAAGGAGCGGCGCCTAACCGTCACCAGCTTCCTGGACGACTCCTTCACCAAGCAGCTCGAGAGCTCACTCCGTTTCGGCAACCCCATCCTCATCCAGGACGCCGAGCACCTCGACCCCGTGCTCAACCACGTGCTCAACAAGGAGTACCAGAAGACGGGCGGGCGTGTGCTCATCCAGCTCGGCAGGCAGGAGATCGACTTCTCGCCCGCGTTCAAGCTCTACCTGTCGACGCGGGACCCGTCGGCCACGTTTGCGCCCGACATTTGCAGTCGCACGACGTTTGTCAACTTCACGGTCACGCAGAGCAGTCTGCAGACGCAGTCGCTCAACGAGGTGCTCAAGTCGGAGCGGCCCGATGTCGACGAGCGGCGGTCCAACCTCATCAAGCTGCAGGGCGAGTTCAAGGTGCATCTGCGCCAGCTCGAGAAGCGCCTCCTCCAGGCGCTCAACGAGTCCCGCGGCAACATCCTCGATGACGACAACGTCCTCAGGACGCTCGAGACGCTCAAGAAGGAGGCGGCTGATATCTCGGCCAAGATGAGCAACACCGAGGGTGTCATGGCCGAGGTGGAGGAGATCACCAAGGGCTACGACATCATCGCGCGGTCCTGCAGTGCCGTCTTCGCCGTACTGGAGCAGCTCCATTACCTGAACCACTTCTACCGACTCTCGCTGCAGTACTTCCTCGACATCTTCCATACGGTGCTGCGCGAGAACCCGCGTCTAGCGGCCGAGACGGACTATGTCAAGCGCCGGGACGTCATAGTCCAAGACCTCTTCGTGACGGCCTACCAGCGCACGGCGCTTGGCCTGCTGCAGAAGGACCGCATCACGCTCGCCATCCTCTTGGCCCAGGCCTCTCCCTACAGGATGGACCGACGTCTCATTGACATGATTCTCGACGAAAAGGTGCCGGGCGCAGACCTGTCTTCCAACAAGGATGCCAGAGACCAGGTGTTCGCCAAGGCATCGCGGCTGTCGGCGCTCAAGGACAAGCTGGAGAAGGTGCCGAGCGCCAGCTGGGACAAGTTCCTGACGGAGGAGCAGGCCGAGAACTTTGTGCCGCAGGTGTGGGAAGAGGACACGTGGATGAACGACAAGGCGCTGCTCTCGCTGCTCATGGTCAAGCTCTTCCGCATGGACCGGTTCGTTCCGGCGGCGGAGCGGTTCGCGGTGCTCGTCTTCGGAGAGGGGCTGCTGGACGTGGTGGAGGACCTGGGGGCGACGGTGTCGCAGGTGCCGCCGACGCGGCCGGTGGCGCTGGTCTCGAGCCCCGGCTTCGACGCCAGCTACAAGGTGGACTCTCTGGTGGAGCGGCGCGGAGTGAGGTGCACCAACATCGCCATGGGCTCCAACGAAGGCCTCGCGAGCGCCGACAAGTCGCTCAGCAACGCGGCGCAGACGGGATCGTGGGTCCTGGTCAAAAACGTGCACCTGGCGCCAACGTGGCTACAGAGCCTGGAGAAGCGCATGGAGTCGCTCAACCCGCACCCCGACTTCCGCCTCTTCCTGTCGATGGAGTCGAGTACCAAGATTCCCGTCAACCTGCTGCGGGCGTCGCGTGTGCTCATGTACGAGCAGCCGGCCGGCGTCCGGGCCAACATGAAGGACTCGATGTCGTCCCTCTCGGCCAGGCCGGCCAAGAGCCCCGTCGAGCGCACCAGGCTGTACCTGCTCCTGTCGTTTCTACACGCGGTGGTGCAGGAGCGGCTGCGGTACGCGCCGAGCCTGGGCTGGAAGGGCTTCTGGGAGTTCAACGACAGCGACTACGAGTGCTCGGCCTTCATCATCGACACGTGGATCGACACGGCGTCCAACAAGCGAACCAACATTGCGCCGCAGAACATACCGTGGGACATGATCCGCTACCTCATCACGGAGATGTATGGAGGCAAGATCGACGACGAGGGCGACTACAAGATGCTAAGGCAGCTGATCCACAAGTTCCTCACGCCCGAGGCGTACGAGATCAACCACAAGCTGGTGGAGGCGGCGGGGGCCGAGGAGTCGGGCGGCGACCTGGTGGTGCCGCAGGGCACGTCGATGCAGGACTTCATGTCGTGGATCCAGGGCCTTCCCGAGCGCGAGCCGCCCACGTATCTAGGCCTGCCGGCCAACGCGGAGAAGCTGCTGCTCGTCGGGCTTGGGCAGTCGCTGATTCAGAACGTCAAGAAGGTGACGGACCTGCTCGACGAGGGCGAGCAGCTGACGGTGGAGAGCTAAGGTCGAGAGTCGAGGAGCCTGGGCTTTTATGCCTACTCATTTTTTTTATGTTTATCAGATTTGTTCCGTACTTTTTTTTTTTATAGTTCGCCTCTGTTGGGCCATCCCCCGCCTGCTTTGAGATGATTGAGACAACTTTTAGACGGCTATCGAGAGGAGAATGGTGTATCTATCGTTCATGTTATGCCATCCCATTGTCTGATACCCCTGCCATTCACCCTCTCTATTACCACAATATTAGGATGCCTTTTTTCGAGATTCTACGGACCAGACGATAGACTACCGAGGCATTCAGAGTGGTCAAAATCAAGCGAAGAAAGCCTTCCACATCATGTTGACCACAGTGACAAGTCGCAGCCAGACAGTAGCAAGTTTTCGCAGCCGCTCCAAAGCGGCGTGTTTTGCACGGGAAACGCAGTTATTGCCGCGGCGACGTCGCTCAGCAACCAGTCGCCCATTCCCCCGTCGTCAGCGAGTGGCGGCGGCGGCGGCGGCGGTGGTGGCGTGGGCGGGGTAGGCGTCGACGTGGCCACACTCGCACCGCTGCTCCCGTTGCCGTTACTATTACTACTACCATAGTGCAGCGACGACACTGCCGCAGCCCCGACCGCCGCCACAGACGCCGGCGGCGGCGGCGGCGGGCGCAGCAGCATCAGCCGAGCCAGCTCCTGCAGCTCCCGGACGTAGCGGTCGACGCGGGGCCAGACCTCGGCCAGGGCCTTGAGGCAGGCGATGACGAGGCGCAGCTGGCTCCGGGCGACGGCGATGCGGGGCCCCGTCAGGACGGAGCGGCAGGCGGCCAGGAGCGGCACGGCGCCCGTGGCGAGCTGGCAGACGACAAAGGGGGACCTGTCGAAGCCGGCACCCGGGCGGCTGCTGCAGCCGCCGCCGCTGCCGCCGCCGCCGCCGCCGCTTCTGTTGTGCGCCGAGGAGGAGGGCGGGAGGGTCGTCAGGAGGCGGACCTGGGCCTCGATGGCGCGCAGGCAGCGCGTGGTGTGGATGATGAGCGACTCGCGCGCGGCCGGGAGCGGGGCCGGGTAGACGACGCAGGTGGACAGGCGCTCGGCCGGGTGGAAGAGGATGCGGGAGTGGGGGCGGTGGGCGGTGAGGACGACGGTGTTGACGACCATGTGGGCCTGGAACATGAGCTCGTCGACGGCGTCGCCCGAGGCGGCCAGGGCGTCGCGCTTGGACTCGGGCAGGAGCAGGAGCCAGGCGTCGAGGACGGCGTCGGTCTCGTGCAGCACGCGCGAGGAGCCCGAGGGGTCCGTCGGCGGCGCCAGGGCGGCCAGGGCGGCGGCGGCGCTGCGGTAGGCGTCGATGAGGTAGGCGAAGGAGGAGAAGGCGGGGCTGTCGGCTTCGAGGTCGCGCGAGTCCATTTCCTCGATCGTCCTTGTGGGAGGGATGATCTGGTTGGAGGAGGAGGGGGAGGGTGAGTAAGTAGGTAGGTATTCAGGGGGCTCTGTGCTCATTGTCGACTCACCATGCTCTCGTACTCGTCCTCCTCGCACGGCAGACCGACCGTGTTCTCGATGGTGCAGACCCAAAATACCAGCACTCTATCCGTGGCGGCGATGCAGGCGTCCAGGATCATGAGCTGCCACCACGTCCGCCGCCAGCTCTCGGCCAGCACCGGGTCGCCGTCGGCGGCCGCCGCGCACGCGTCGGCGAACTCGGCCTTGTTCATGCCCAGGTCCACGGCCAGCCCGACAGCAGAGTTGAGCAGCGCGCGCGCCTCGGCCGGGTCCGTGGTCCAGTACAGGGCGATGGAGAGCAGAAGACGGCACTGGACCAGGAACGGGCCGGGCCCGGCGTCGCCGCCCGTCCGGGCCAGCTCGAGCAGCTGCTGGGCAGACGAAGGCTGTTGTTGCTGTTGCTGCTGGCCGGCATAGCGGGAGCCGACATATCGCATGGCCGAGACCAGGGGATTCAACTCGGCTGCCCGGGCTGGGTCGGCTAGCAGCTGATCCAGTCGCGGTCGGGGGAGGGCAAAGGGGTGTAGCCGATGGAATCGGAGGTAGTACAGATCCAGGGAGGCATCCGGGGCAGGAGGCTCGGGGGTGCCGGTGTAGATATAGGCCGTGTCTGATGTTGGTTCAGCATTGTCGAAAAGGAAGGGGTCCAGCAGACCGAACAGCGACTGTTGATCGGTTGGCTCTAGAGAAGCGAGCAACTGCTGTTGCTGTTGCTGTTGCTGTTGCTGTTGCTGTTGCTGTTGCCATCCAAAACCTGCCGTCGGCGAGCCGTTATTGTCCTCGACGGCTATATCCGACAGCTCGAGCCCCGGATGGAGTGCTTTGGGCGATTGAGCGGCATTCGTTGCTGTCGCCGCTGCTGCCGCCGCCGCCGCCGCCTCGGCTTCGGCGCGCCTCTTGCGACGGGCGGTGAGGGTTGCGCGGTCGAGGCCCCCGCGGCGCGACTTGGTGTAGAAGCAAGCCTTGCCGGCGACGGCGCACCTCTCGCACCGGGGCTGCTCGGCTCCGCACTTCACGTGCCTGTCGCGGCAAGGGATGCAGGCCAGCGACGCCCTGGGGGTAGAGGCTGCTGGTGTGGCGCTGTTGCTGGTGCTGCTGGTGGTGGACGACATGGTTGGGGTCTCCTGTGGTCTCCTGCTATTGCTGCTACTACTATGCGGTTGGCCGCCCTTGGACTAACGGCGAGCCGGGAAAAGGGGCGGGGACTATAGCGGGGACTCGGGAACCCGACTATGAAGCTATGAAGCCGCCGGAGCAGCACTTCGGCTACCCGATGGTGCTGACTAAGAGCATGCGGCTTCCCAGCTCTCACGCGGACCACGAGCAAAGTGAGCTTCCACTTCAGGCAATTCGAGACTCACCTCAACTCGGCAACTCGGTGGGCTTTACCATCTCCTGTTACGTGCATCGCCGACCCGTCAACAAGAGCCATCCCGGATGCCCGGCCATGGCTTCGACAGTTGTAGCAGTACCCGCATGCTGCCCCTTCTCAACAGGGGGCCGAGAAGCTATTAAAGCACCACATTGTGTTCTTCCTGAAAAGTACTCGCAATGGAACACAAGTCATCACCTGTTGACAAACAACAACGACCAACATCCAAGTTCATCTCCAGTCACATTTCAACACCACCTTGGCCTTGACAATGTCTCAGCGGATCCTCATTATCGGTGCCGGCTTCGCTGGCCTCCACAGCGCCCTCGCCGCCCGGCGTCTGATTACAATGGCCACCGAGCAAGGCGCTGCCAAAGGCACCGGCGACATCGAGATCGCCATGATAGCGCCGCAGCCGAGGCTGGCAATACTTCCAAGGCTATACGAGGAGGACCCCAACAGCAAAGTAGCGCCTCTCGGGGACATCTTGGCTACCGTGGGTGTCCGGTTCATCCAGGGCATGGTTGATGAGATTGACACGGCCAAACAAGAGGTCAGGTACTCGGGCGGCGAGACTACCAACTCTGGAAGCCATTCAATAACCTACAATCGTCTCGTCCTCGCAGCGGGCGGAAGCGTCTCGCGCCCGGCTGGAGTGCTGGGCCTCGAGCACGCGTTTACCGTCGATGGCGTCGAGAAGGCCGCGCAGCTCGAATCGCACTTCAAGCAGCTCGCGCTCAGGGAGCCCAGCAAGACCCGGGGCACTGTTGTGGTCTGCGGCGGCGGCTTCACCGGCATCGAGGTGGCTGCCGAGCTGCCCAAACGCCTCGGCAACATCCTCGGCAGCGACGCCTCCTCCTCCTCCTCCTCCCCCAACATCCGCGTCGTCGTCGTGGAGCGCGCCGACGTCATCGCGCCCGACATGGCTCCCGGGATGCGGCCCTTCATCTCCGAGTCGCTGCAGGGCCTCGGCGTCGAGGTCCGGCTCGGCGCAGCCGTCGTGGGCATCGAAAAGGACAGCGGCAGTGGCGACGCGACGGTCCGGCTGTCCAGCGGCGACCGCATCGAGGCGGCCACCGTGGTCTGGACGGCGGGGACGGTGGCCAGCCCGCTCGCGGCGCAGATCCCGGGCGACAAGGAGGCCCGGAGCGGGCGGGTGCGCGTCGACGAGCACCTCCGGGCGCCGTCGGCGCCGACGTGCTTCGTGGCGGGCGACGTCGCGCTCGCCGTGGCCGACGCGGCGGACGGCGGCGGCGGCGGCGGGCACCACGCGCGCATGTCGTGCCAGCACGCCA